>NW_020799096.1:7847280-7897651 GCF_003259725.1 Athene cunicularia
AAAAAAAAAAAAAAAAAAAAAAAAAAAGAAGAGTGAATATATATATAAACAAATAATCTGTGACAACAGAACTACTGAGTACCTAACAGTGATGATACTAAGAATTTATAGGTTATTTCAAGAATATGTCACTAATCTGGCCAACAACTAGATTTTCACTGAGTAATGACTTGTGCTGGATCAATAGCAGAAAATTCAAGTCAGAGATCAAAAAAGTCCAGTGTGGGCTCAATTTTTTTTTTTTCACTTTAACCAAATAAGAAAAATGGTTTTGCCTTGAGCAAAGAAAAAATAAATAATTGTCCAACACAGTATGAAATGCTAAATGGGTATTTTACCTTAACTCTTATTTTAATATACTTTAAAAAGATATTTCAAAGGAATAACTAATCTTGATTTTAAAAATATTGTAAAGAAGCATTTTTGGCAGATCTGAAAGTAAATTTTTCTTTAAAAAGATGGCAATGAGATTTCTTCCCCTTTTTTTTGGATGGAAACTTTCAAATTCAGGTAAATTTGCAAATAGTTTCACTTGTCCCCTGGATTATTTTTTCAGCAAATTTACTTTTTAATGATTTTTTTCAAGGCTCATTTTTAGAGAGGGGAGATACTGAAAATTCTTCCAGCTAAATAGATGGATTTTTTTTTTTTTTTCAAGCAAGCATTTTAAGCAATTTCTTACTCAATTCATAGTTGTGAATCAACCTCATGTCCCACTTCTGTCAGCCTTAGGTATTTTTCAACAACAGTAAAGGTAGATATATCAGCTTTAAATACTAGCAAAACTGGCATCAGAAATATAGTGTGAGGAATTCAACAGTCTCCAATACAACAGTGCAGTCAAAGGCCAAGAGCCTTTGTTATTGCACTCTGATGAAAAGTCTGCAGTCCACTACATGTGGTTATAACAGGATTTTGCCTCAGCAGTTTTTGTCAGATACTAGCTTAAATGATCATTTGTTATATGAAATCTGCCAAATCACCAATGGTTGTTTTAAGAAAGATAACTGAATAGACTAATAGTTTTTCTTGTCAAACGGTGAATCAATACGCTTCATTCACTTAAAAACCATCTTCTGCCTAATGGGTGCAGATATTTAAGTTAATAAATATTGATCCACACTGCAGTAATAGCAGGCACTTAATGCCAGTGGGGGGAAAAAGCAAACAGCAACATGGATGTGGTTAATTTTTAAAAATTAGAAGCTATAATGAATTTCGCAAGGAAGAGCAAGAATAAGACCTGTTCTCAAGCAGATTTCCTGTGTGTTCTCTGAATTCAAGTTTCCAAAAATCCAGCAGTTCTTTTACCCTACCCTTATGGAAGGAGACACCCTGCAACCATTCCTTCCTGTTTCTCCTTCACCTTCTACCACAGAGCTCAACTCATCTTTCCCTTACATGGATTTTATACGAACATGACATTTACTTCTTATTTACACAAGGTGCAAAGTACAAGTAGATTCTAAACCCAAGTCTTACTGAGTTCCACTATATCAAACCAGAAATCCAAGATCTGTTTGAAGAAACACGGTTGAATTAATTACAACTAAGTTTCTTCTAACAAATGATTTGCTAAGGAATTACCAGCGAACAAGTGGCAATCTGAGGTCCATTAACATTTGCACCTTGACTAAACACCCTTCTTAATGCTTGAGGAAGGATGACATCAGTACTTGGAACACCCACATAGGGAATCTCAAGATCCAAAGATCCAAACATTTTAACCGTTGCATCTACTAATCTCTCTTAAAATTATCATATAAACAAACTCATGTATAGAACTCACAAGGCAGGCATAATGCTCATACCTTGTAGCAATTTTCCACTTGCTTTGATAACAACAGATCACAATCATTAACAGTAGCTTAAAACCCATCTTCCTTAACATAATTATTAATATGGATCCATTTATTTTATCTCCAAGGAATTTATCAGTGCCATGGTGGTTGGCCTAATATATCCTTCTGGTATCTCAACTGTACAGTCCTAGACCATTACCAAAGTACTAGAGACTGTAAAGGAAAACACTCCATGATACTTTCTTCAGTGAGCCAAAGCAAGCTACATGTCTTGCTACATGTCACCAAGGCAGTGTTTTCATCCTTTCCCATTCAGGCCAGTAGAGGATAGACTCAGATACAGAACACCACATCTGTGTAATACTTTAGGTTCTTTAGTTTATAAATCAAACACCAAATTCAACTCAGAAAAAGAGAGAGTGAAAAGACTTTGGCTTATTGCCATTAAATGCTCTATCTACAACATTACCAAGCCTTGTGAATTAAGCATATGAGGATTTCAGCTACTTTTATCTGCAAATCTCTCTTTTTCTCTCTTGCATTGAAGTTTAAAGGTACAATAGGATTTATATATACATATATGTATTTCCAAGGATTTAGCCAGATATCAGTGCTTGAGTGAACTATATAGCTATTCAATAGAAACTATAAAACATTGATACAAATATAAAGACATAATCAATATAAAAAGCTTATATTTATAAAAAATATTTTTAGGTAACAGTCTTCCCCTGAGGGTATACCACATAGTTGGATTCATAAATATTGCTCTGCACTGCAGCTTGGTTACCAAAGTTCAAAGTTCAGCTCTTAAATGAAGTGGAAATTGCTCCAGTCACCTGACATGGCTGCAGTGGTTGCCTCAGGATATGTTCCCTAGCTTGTTGGAGTGATAAAGACACAGCATCAATGGGGTCTCCGAAAAATCTGGAGAAGATTCCTTCTTCCACATATGGAAGATACGAGAGCAGGACCTATAGGCTAGCAAGCGCGTGTCACATGACTGGGCTTTAGTTTTCACAGGCAGTTCACTGATTTTTCTGGACCCAGTCCCAACTATCTTCATTCTCCTTTCTGCTCTTTTCGGCCTCAATAATTTCTTTGTACCTTCGGCGGAAGAAGCCCATCTGCAAATCAAGAAGAGATGACAGTGATAAGTAACAGTGTCATTAAATTGAAACTTTGTCAGAAAACAGTGTGCAGAAAAAAAAAATAGCACAGGTGTTAATATCTAATTCCTCCTAGTGCCAATCTGGAATCATAGCTCCCTGTTTACATCAATATAAATGAGATCAAACCAGGTCCCAAATCTTCACAAGTGCTCTGCCCCTTACTGATGAACTACTCTGAGGGAAGAGTCCTCTTATATGAAACATGATTTAAAAAAAAAAAATGCACATAAAGTATTTCTAATAAACACAGACCAGAAGAGGCAGATACAGGTTTATTGGTTTCAAATAAAGGCTAATGAAAAAATTGGATCTGTCCCTAAAGCCAGGCTAGCAATTGAGTCTTGAGTAGATGCTGCCAGTTTTATGAACTAAGCTCTCAGTGTCCACAACTGCACAAAGCAACAGAGATCAGAGGAATAAAGTACACCTACCTCCCAGCATCCCTATTCCAACTATCAGCCTTTTTTTTTAAGAAATCCTCTTCCAGAAAAGCCAGCACGCCCTATGGTCTATCACGGGTGTTCCATCACTGTTCTGAAGAGCTCTGCTGCCATTCTGGCGTAGCTGTCTGCAGAAGTATCAGCCCACTGCTGCGCAACCACGGGTACTCCACTTCTGCCACTAATCACTCTAAGTTCAGGTCTCAAATTTTCTATTTACAGATCATTTACATTAAGATGATTTGGAGGAAACCAATACCTACAGGCTCTTGTTTATGCTAAATGATTTCCCTTGTCCCATTGCTGTCAGTTGTGTAACCTTCAGCTCAGAAGGCAAAACACAAGCCTGATCCTACAACATACAGAGCATCCATCAACAATAACTTCTCCACAAGCTTTCAAGATGTTGCAGGGCTGATAATCACTTTTGAATATTTTCTTGTTTCCTAAACCCTTGTACTTAGTTAAAGAAATGCAAGTGGGTTTCATTTCAGTTTGGATAAAAACCTCTCATACCTCTGGTTTTTTAAGTCTTTAAAATAAACAAAAATGATTTTAATAACAGACTTTGGTAAGCATTCAAGAATAACTCCTCAAACTTAGTAGTGCACTATTGAGACCATTGAATCAATATTTTCTTCATCATAATTAAACATTTATGTAACTCCTACCACTCTAAACCTGTTTTCTTACTCCTGCTGGGTAAAACATGATGCTTTAGTCTTCCTTTATCAACTAGTTATTGCCATCCTTTATTCCCCAATTGGCTATATGTAGGAATATTTTGTGGTGTTTTGTCACGACTAGTTTCTGTTAAGTTGGGCTTTTTAGTTTCAGTTCTTTAGTAACTTTAATTTTCTTCAAGTATGTTTTAACTTGCAGGGGTCTGAAAGGCAGCTTGTTCAAACTGCCAACAGTGCTTCTCCAGCAGAGCTTCCTATAGCCCAGGTCCTCGCCAGTGCCCCCAGCTACAACCTGAATTCACAGCAACATGAGACCAGACACACACTGTCCTCTCACCACCTCTTCCCTCCGCCGCTTGGGTTTTGGGCAAAGCACACAGAAGCTGCAGCGTGGTCAGTCTCTCTTTTGGATAACTGTGGACCACAGTGCCAGGGTGTGCTATTTATCTAGCGATAGGTGTCCCCTGATGAGTGCAGAGATATACATTACATGCACACCTATAACCACTTTATAAATACACAATAGGTAGGCATACACAAAAATGCCCACGATCTCCATTTTACAGAGGTCCCATGACCTTCTGGAGGTCCTCACGAATAACTGGCACTAGACCTTAAATGTCATTTGTTCATAGTCTTGTGCACAGGCCATGGACATCGTCTTTTTCCCATCTAAAGTAAGTAAAGCTTTATCTGCTGCTCAATACATGCAAATGCATGGATAATAGTGGTTCTGTTCTGAAAAAACACCTCGCAAAAGGGACACTATTGAATCTTGGAGGGCCATGTCTCTTTCACCTCCTGCCACCTTTCAGAATGGTGTACGCAAGGATTCAGAAAAAGAGAATCTAAGAAGAGTTTCTCCAGTTCCCTATTCTTCAAACTTGCTCTAGAAGTCAGAACAAGTTCTTTCTTTAGCAGTAAAATATCATTACTAGTAATTTTCATACTTGTGCCTATGAGCTATACCAGTGCAAAAGATGGTTTTTGAGAAGACATCCTCAAGAGAGTACCACCATAAAATCCCAGTGAAATTTCACCATTGATGCCGACATACTTCAGCTCAATAGAGACTTGAAGCCAATAGCAAAAGTTTCCCTAGATTTCCATGGTCTAAAATGGAGGTGAATTATTTTATTCATATTGAAAAAAAGAAGTGTAAGGACCTACTAATCCTTGGCTGTTCTGCCCGAGCAGGATTAATCACAGGTACTTGTAGTCACAGGAATCTGCAGATACTCCTTATGTATGGTCAGGGAGCAGATGTGTTGAAGAAGTGGGTGCCATTTTTGTATTATCAGTTTTTACAACAGACCTACATATTCTGCACATTAGTAAAGAAAATTGCCACAGGACTTTGCTTCCTAAGATTAACAAGAGAAATTCAATTTGTAGCTTTTAAAAACAGGTTTTAAACCCTTAAGGTTTCCATCTTTCATGCAACCACATCCTTGGTACAATAAAATCCTCTCTTGAAGTTATAATCAAAATTATAGAAGGGCTTTTTATTTCCTCGAGGGCCAAACAAACAAAAGCAAACTCCTTCCCACTGTTATTTTAATAAAAATTGTATCTTTGTGAACATCTGCTTCAGGAATTATCTTTAAAAGTTGGTTATCATAGTTCTGGTATTTTACTATTTTGTTACTGGATAGAGAATGCTTTTGTGTAACTTTCCAGTATAGCAAAAAAGTGAGCTGAAGACTGTAATAAATATTAATGAAGCATGAAATCCTACATCTAGAGGTGATTCCATTACAAAGCTATATATGTTTACTTGTTGTAAATGACGTGGATAATCTAAAAATTACATAGAGGACTTCATTTAAGTACAAGCAAAGAGAGAAACTGGACCTTAAGGATTTTTTCCTTTTTACATTTTTAAAAATAGTGGTCAGGGATTATATGTATTTCCCATCCTTGAAAGGCAAGGATGTGCTTTGTTATGGAGTACTGTTCCGTAGTGTTAACACCACAGATTTCCAGTTAATGTCATAGAGTCCCTATCATCACCAGAAAGGGTTTTTTTTTTTTTTTGGTAATGTCCATGAAGAAATCACAACATAGTAATTGTCTCACAAGAGACCACACAACCCACATATCCATTTCCTTACAATAAACTGGTTTCATTGAAAATGACAGCAATACTAACCCATATGGTGAGGGCTGATAAGTGCCTGTGGCAAGCTGGAGAGAACAAGTGAATTTAACATACAATGGGGAGATGCAGGGGTAATAAGGAGAAGGATGCTTGGACCAAAGCAGGAGAATTGATGCAACAAGGGGCTGAGCACATACTGGCTCTCTTGTCACCAGGGTAGAAGTGACACCAGAAGATCTCTTTTCTGTGGCTAATGCAAAGCCCTTAAGGGAACTCAGAAAACCAGTCCTGGATTTCAAGCAGGGAGAGAAGAAATGATCCTCAGCTTTAACAGGAATATTGCTGCAATCTCATTTGTGTAATAGGTGTTTACAGCGGGCCAAAGGTCTCCAACTCATGTTTTATGGGCCTTTCATCAAGTCTCTGATACTGTTGAATTCTCCCAAACTTTGCTTTCCACATATACAGACATATATGTGTGTGTGTACGCATACAGATGCATGTATATGGGAAAGGAATACCCAAGTCCAGAGCTGTGACCCCATCGTGCAATCTGTGATTTCACACCACCACATCCAAGGAAAGGAGTGATGACAGTATTTTGGTCAGTAAACCTCTGCCTAGGGAAGTCACTCAGGACAGGAAGAGCAACATCAGAACATATTTACAGGAGGCAAGAGAAAGTATCGAGAAGCTGAAGGGTTATAATGGAAAAAGAGGCATCAGCCACTAAAGACAATGTAGGAAATGAGAAAAGCGAACTACAGTCAGCATTTCAGAGCTGGGTGAAAATTATTTAGGAAGGCTGAGGAGCCCCTCTTGAGTTACGGGCCTTTCGGGTCTGCATGGCTGAAAGAAAGGTCTCAAGAGTGGGACACTGCTCAGTATGCACCATGCTTTACTCTTAACCCTGTCAGACATCACCAGAGAGGAACTGCTACGCCAAGGGCACCATGTCCTACCTTGCTGCTTCTGTCTGCAAACATGGAGGAGAAAGAGGGCCATTGAAGACTTCAGGAATACAGGGAGAGTCCCAAAATCCTGGGGCTATCAGTGTCAGTCACAATGGATTCATGCCCCACGGAAAGAAAAGAGTGTGCATGAATTGTGTGTGATTCCACAAACTGTCATGTTTCACACCTGCCATGATAAACTGAAAAGATGTCTGCTTGCTTTTAAACAAATCCAAACAAATTCAGGCAGAACCAAACAAAATGGAAAGAAAGAGATGGCCTGGTCTTTACCAGAAGTGACACACAATAACCAGTCCTTTCTGGAGGTGCTTCAAGTAAGTATTAAAGCTGCTATAAATAGGTAGCTTAGATTCAAAACCTGAAACCATCCATAGGTTGTACACACATCCTTTAATTTAGTTATTCCAGGCCACATACCCTTTTCTAGCATAACCTTACTGCCATCTACAGTATACGCTGAGCAGAAAGCATGTTCCTGGCAAAACTGAACAATAAAGTAATAGAAAATCAGTGTTACTTGTAGGCTAGGGAATTACACCTATTACTGTGAAGTTATTTCTTGCCATGTGACAGCACTGTTAAGTCCTCTATTCAATCTTGAGTATTTAAAGTCTTTCACTAGCACACACAACCCCCTCTAGCTGTTGTGACAGGTTTAAATCCCTTAAAAATCATAGATAAGTCATGTCTAACAACACTCACACAAAACTGTATTCTTCAAGCACTCAAAAAAACTGAAAACTTCAGTCAAAGTGATTTCAAAGTGTTGAATTAACATCACAATAAACTATTGTCTTTTTTTCAGCTGCTATTTTCTGCACATACAAAGGCTGATCACTGAATTACTGGACTTCATATTTTTCTGAACTCCAAAAGTATAAACATTCGGTCAGCACTTCCTGCATGACCATCCTGTGGCTATCTCTCTAGGGTGCCAATTATAAGTAGGTTTGAAGAGCGACGATATTACAAAATAAAATTTAATCAGCGGTTGAGAAAAACCGCTGAAAGTTGTTCAGAGGAAAAGCAGTATCGCTGCCTTTGTTATATGTGTTGTTGGGTAAATGTCTAAAGCATTTTTGTCATGCCCACTGAGGCTTATTCTCCCAATCAAATAAAAAGAGATACAGTTTGAAATGTGGATTGTAGAAGAACGGTTGCGTTATGTATTTTTAAAACAGTCTTCCCATTAACATCACCTATTAAGAAACAAGAAACAATTGATAAGAACAGGTGCACACTGCTGTAAAAAACAAAACAAACCACCAACCAACCTGTCTTGATTTACAGTTTCAAGGCTATAACTGAGCTACAAACAGAGGTTTGCAAACGACAATGTTCAAACAGAATCCAAAACTGTATCAGAGACTTTTGCCATTTTTTGTTCATTTTTAAAATTAAGTTTCTCTAGTGTATACTGAGGTACTACTCTGCACTCAAAAAAGTACTGATTTCTGTCAGTATGGCTCTGCTGACAAATGTCTTCTAAAGGAGGTTGTCAGTGACCAACCACAGTACAAACCACCACATAAAAAGGAAAGAGAGTGAAGTAAGTACTGACATAGACTGCAACTAGAAATAAAACAAAACTTAAGAACCACTAAAGAAATCTCCTATTAAACTAGGCTTTGACAAGATACTTTGGGTTCAGAGCCTTAATCACAAGCTGTTTTACCTCTATTAAAGATTTCCTTCATCTACTGTAAGCACTATCCAGCTATACTTGATGAACAGGCTGGACTTTTGAATCTTTTACTGCCACATCTCTTTATCGTAGGTAGAGGTCCCAAAACATTGACCTTGTGGCCCTTCAGAAAGAATTAACTTACTCTTCTCCTCACCTTTTTTGGGTGCATGACCCTTGGCCAATTCTGCCTTCTCATAAACAGTACCACAACTAGAAAAATACGCAGCTAATTATGGTTCAAAGTGGGGCCAGAAATATCACCTCAAGAAAAGATGACACCAGTCGGCAAAGCAGCAACACCACCAATCTCTGCAAAGCAGGGCTGCTGAGATTGGAAGTGTTTCCCCATGCAGGGATCAATCCCTGGTTATTAGGTGCATCTCACGTTACTACTGCCAAGAAGGCAGGAAAATGCACCTGGTTATTAGGTGCATCTCACTTTACTACTGCCAAGAAGGCAGGGTTCGCATGGCCCTGGATAATTCTGGCAAGCCACCAGCTCCAAGAGGATGTACCACTTCCTTTGTCCCAATTAAAGGACCCTTGCCATAGTACAGAGGGGTGATGAAGATACTGCGTATCAGCTTTTCCATAAAGGACTGACAAACTGCCACTGCCTGGGCCCCCCATGAGGCAAAGGCATGTTTGGAAAGCAGCTATGTGCCTGTAGTTAAAAGAGAACCATATATTTAGGAGGAATCATAGAATGGTTTGGGTTGGAAGGACCTTAAATGTCATCTAGTCCCAACCCCCTGCCCCAGGCAGGGACACCTTCCACTAGCCCAGGTTGCCCAAAGCCCCATCCAACCTGGCCTTGAACCCTTCCAGGGAGGGGGCAGCCACAGCTGCTCTGGGCAACCTGTGCCAGTGCCTCAGCACCCTCACAGGGAAGAATTTCTTCCATACACCAAATCTAAACCTATCCTCTTTCAGTTCAAAGCCATTACTCCTTGCCCTATCACTACGTGCCCTTGCAAAAAGTCGCTCCCCACCTGTAGCCCCTTTAAGTACTGGGAGGCCGTAATAAGGTCTCCCCAGGCTGAACACCCCCAACTCTCTCAGCCTGTCCTCACAGGGGAGGTGCTCCAGCCCCCTGATCACCTTCGTGGATCTCCTCTGGACTAAATCCAACAGATCCATGTCCTTCTGACATTGGTGCCCCCAGAGCTGGACACAGTACTCCAGGTAGGGGTCTAAAGAGCAGAGCAGAGGTGGAGAATCACCTCTCTCAACCTGCTGGTCACACTCCTTTTGATGCATCCCAGGGTATGGTTGGCTTTCTGGACTGCAAGTGCACAGTGCTGGGTTATGTTGAGCTTCTCACCAACCAGCACCTCCAAGTCTTTCTTTCTCCTTGGGGCTGCTCTCAATCCACTCCTTGCCCAGCCTGTGTTTGTGCTTGGGATTGCCCTGACCCATGTGCAGGACCTGGCCCTTGGCCCTGTTGAACTCCATGAGGTTTGCACGTCCCACCTCTCCAGCCTGTCCAGGTCCCTCTGGATGGCACAGCCCTTCCCTCCACTGTGTCAACTGCACCACACAGCTTGGTGTCATCGGCAAACTTGCTGAGAGTGCGCTCAATTCCGCTGCCCATGTGGTCAATAAAGATGTTAAACAGCCCCAGTCCCAATACCAACCCCTGACAAACACCAACTTATCACTGCTCTCCACTTGGATGTTGAGCTGTTGATCGCAACTCTCTGAGTGTGACCATCCAGTCAGTCCTTATCTACTGCGGGGTCCATCCATCAAATCCACATCTTTCCAATTCAGAGACAAGGATGTGTGCAGGGCAGTGTTAAATGCTTTGTACAAGTCCAGGTAGATGACATCAGCTGCTCTTGCCTTATCCATCAGCACTGTAATCCCATCGTAGAAGGCCACCAAATTTGCCAGGCACGATTTGTCCTCAGTGAAGCCATGTTGGCTGTCACCAATCACCTAGCGTATTTTCCAGGTGGGTCTGCTCCACGATCTTGCCAGACACAGAGGTGAGACTGACCGGCTTATAGTTCCCTGGGTCCTCTTTATTTCCCTTTTTAAAATTGTGAGTTATGCTTCCTCTTTTCCATTCAGCAGGAACTTCATGAGACTGCCATCACTTCTCAAATATGATGGGTAGTGGCTTAGCCACTCCATCCACCAGTTCCCTCAGGATGCATGGATGCATCTCATCAGGTACCATGGACTTCTGCACCTTCAGATTCCTTACTCTCGAAACTGACCTTCTCCTACAGCGGGTGGTTCTTCATTCTCCCAGTCACCTTTACCTTCTGTGACTTCAGCAGTGTGGCTGGAGCACTTACCAGTGAAGACTGAGGCAAAAAAGTAGTTGAGTACCTCAGCCTTCTCCATACCCTGGGTAACCAGCTCTTCCGTTTCCTTCTAGAGAGGGACCACATTTTCCCTAGCCTTCCTTTTATCACTAATGTACCTATAGTCGCTTTTCTTGTTGCCCTTGGTCAGATTTAATTCTATCACAGCTTTGGCTTTCTTAACCTGATCCCTGGCCACTAAGACAACTTCTCTGTATTCCTCTCAGGCTAGTTGTCCTTGCTTTCAGCCTTCATAGGATTACTTTTTGTGTTTGAGCTTGTCCAGGAGCTCCTTCTTCATCCATGCAGGCCTCCTGGAATTTGTGCCTGACTTCCTCTTTGTTGGGATGCATCGCTGCAGAGCTTGGAGGAAGTGAACCTTGAATATTAAGCAACTTTCTTGGGCCCTTCCTCCCTCCAGGGCTTTATTCCATGACACTCTACTAAGCAGATCCCTGAAGAGGTCAAAAGTCTGCTCTCCTGAAGTCTAGGATAGTGAGTTTGTTGTGTGCCCTCCTCACTGCCCTAAGGATCTTGAACTCCACCATTTTATGGCTACTGCAGCCAAGGTTTCCCTTGAGCTTCACATTCCCCATGAGCCCCTCCTTGTTGGTGAGAACAAGGTCCAGCACAGCACCTCTCCTTGTTGGCTCCTCCATCACTCGGAGAAGGAAGTTATCACCGCATTCCAGTAACCTCCTGGATTGCTTATGGCCTGCTCTGTTGTCCCTCCAACAGGCATTGGGGTGTTAAAAGTCCCCCACATTAGGACCAGTGCTTCTGCATGTGAGACTGCTCCCATCTGTCTATGGAGGGCCTCATCCACTTGGTCTTTCTGGTCAGGTGGCCTGTAGCAGACCCTCACTATAATGTCACCTGTCCCTGCCCTCCCTTTAAACCTGACCCATAAACTCTCAGATGGCCCCTCCCCATCCCCAGGTGGAGCTCCATGCACCCGGGCTGGTCGATGTCATAGAGGGTGACCCTCTCCTCCTCTTCCCTTCCTGTCCTTCCTAAAGAGCCTGTATCCTTCCATTCCAACATTCCAGTCATAGGAGCCACCCCACCACGTCTCTGTGATGCCAACAAGACCATAACCCTGCAGGAGTGCGCATGTCTCTAGCTCCTCTTGTTTATTTGCCATGCTATGTGCATTTGCATAGAGGCATTTAAGTTGGGCCCCTGATGAAGCTGACTAGGATGACAGTGCGACTAAGGTAAGCTAATGAGGACTCGGGTGGTCTGGCTATGATTAGTCAGTCTCACTGACTTTCTGAGCATCAAATCCCTTAATTTTCCTGTAATGAAGGTTCTCATTTGCTCAATGAAACATGTACAAGAAAATAAATACATATGCTTCAAACATCATCATTCCACAAGTGGCTGGTGTGTATGTATGCACATAGAAGATATACTTCATATATATACACAATGCTATATATACTTATACAGCTGGGAAATTGGGGCAAAGTTCAGCAGCTTGTTCAGAGGTAAGTTCTCCTGCCCAAACACCTGGTTTAGCTACTATGGAAGAATTTGATACTAGTATTCGATACTAACAATATCCAATCCCAGTGTATTGCAACAGATAGATATTGCTATGGCAGAAAAGAATTAGCAATGCATACAGGACCGAACTAAACTTTTAAGCTGTTTTCACATAGCCTGGCTAACTGACTTAAAGCACTGTTGTAACCAGGGTGAAGATCTGTAATCCTCCATAGATTTTAGAAGTAAGTTTATTTTACATTCTGTAGTAGTAAAACAAGCATAGTTTTAAAACACACATTTTATTAGGCAGTTACTTTGTAATGTTGAAATATTAAGAAAAACTTTAAGTGCTCTTTTATTTTAATAAGAACAGTCAATTCATAAACTTAGTTCAAACAGTCATTAAATAAACTATTAATTTAATGAAAGGCTTTATGCCTATCTCAAAGGCCAGATTTACAAAAAACACTCACTATTGCTGAGTACCTCGAAGTAGATACACAATTCAGATTAGCAGCATGCATGGAAAAGATGCATTTATGTGTGTGAAAGAGATAACTGCACACAGAGATGGACACCGTGACAGGCAATCTAATTTAGTACTTTTTTTTAAAATGCAACATGCCTTTCTCTTGTCAATGATGCTATAGTGTCCCCCCACTCTAATCATGAGGCCCAGTCATCAATAATTTGTTCCTTTAACCACTTCTCACGCAACTTTTCTCCCAGGAGTTGTTCAGTGGGCTTCAATGCACCTACTTGCTAATGCAGTGAACAAAGATGGTAGTTCTGCTGTCTACCCTTGGAATACCTTTCCCATGTAGGTAAGATCTACTCTGCCTCAGACAAGACTCATCCATCTAGCATTTGAATCATTTGTGCATACATAATGAATTTTGTTAAGGACTTAGTACTTAGAGTAATTTAGAAATGAAGAGAACTCCAGTGACTGGACTTCTAATGATCTTTCAGTAATGAGTTCCGTTGTTAATGAAAGCATGAACTTCTTGCAGGATGTAACTGTGTACAGTAACTTGCATGACAGATGTTACCAGTATATTTACAAGTGTAATCAAAAAGCGAATTAGCCAACAGTAAAACTTATAAACACTTCCAATCAGTGTAAAGATTTTTTCCTCTTGCAAAATATCACTAACTAGTTTGGTTTTTTAAAAGTCATAGAATGAACGCAGCCATCATCCAAAGTTCATCTCTGATTATCAGTCTCAAAATTTAGAAAGAACACAATGTCTACTGGAGATATGTCTGGACAAATTACCATATACCGATTTCTTGTATCTCAGCAGGGAATAGGACAGTAATTAAATACATCATTCCTGTCAGTGCTATTAATTTAAGATGTATCTCAATCCTTATTTCCTATTTCCTCTCCAAAGAAAAAAAGAAAAACTACTGAAATATTTCTGGCTTTGTTTGAAAACCAGAGACTAAACATTAAAGACTATTTCTGGAATCAATAAAAAGTAGCTTTACAATCATATTTTGATACATTCCACTTGCCAAAAATATTTGAATGAAAGTTGTACTACGTCCATAATTATCAGAATAACTTATTACACAGTTTTAGCTGAACCAGGAGGAAATTGCAACGGCTGTTTTAAGTCACAATACAGCATTTCCCACTGTGACACCAAGCCTAAAGAGAGAATTCAGACTATGCAAGTCACATTTTCTCTGTTACTGGCATTTGGGTCTGAGGGATGCTAATGACTTCCAATACATACACATGTTGTGTTCCGGTCGTGGGGAACTTTGGAACCTTAGGTACTTATTTGCAATTTTTCAGTCTACACACATATTCTTTTTCTGGTTTGGGCTCCTGAAAATGATGGCTATCTTTCTTCTTTTCAGAAAGATGTTCTGAACCACAATTCTATCTCTCTCTTGCCAGCAGATTCAATTTGTTCACACAGTGCCAGGATGAGAGCGACACAGTTGCAATGGCTGTGATGTTCCGAAAGTGCCCTGGCATGCACAGCTCCCATTTGGAGGACAACTGAGACCAGAGAGAACGCTCAGCCACAACATTATTGTTGTACATTTACATAGCTCATTTTATCCAGAAAGATAACAAAGGCATTTCACAAGTACTGGACACACACCACCATGAAATGTTGCCAACCTTGTTCTTGAGGGTGGTGAACAAATATTACATGGCAGCCAGCAAACTCACTGGGGAAGACAGTGTTTTGGCTACAACAGCAGCATTAACCACTTACTTGTGTAAAAAAAAATAAAAGATGCCAAGCTCAATCTTTCTGTAACATTCAGGCTGAATTCAAAAAGTACAGCAAAGACCCCGAATAATCTACTGTAGAAAAGCCAACATTTGAGTCACTGTTGCAGGAATACAAACCTTTTTGGTCTCGGGAAGCCGAGGGTCTACAAACATTTTGTGATGCTCACTTTGGTCCAGGAAAAGGAACATAATAAAACACAGTTTTGACTGTTCTTTAAGAAAATAAGCAGATTTCAAATGATGCACTTAACTTCTGCCTGGTGAAAATGTCATTATTAATAACTATCAACCACTTCTACCATCCCATTCCCTTCTCAAGTTTTCCTAGCCGAAAACGTAATAATAAAAATGTATCCATGTTTGGGAGTTAATATGGGTTTGGTTTTCAATCACAGAAGTTAATTATCACCTGACTGGAAAATATTGAAAAAGCCTCATTCTAGGACTACTGAACCTAGAATTTGTGTCAGAAAAGTAGTACTCCTTAGAAGCCTACATATGGGATAGCAAGTAACTGACTTGAAACAACTAGATAAGTGGGTAACAAAAGCAACAAAATTAAAAGTTTATCAGAAAAACTCTCCAGAATGAAATGATTTGAGGACAACAGAAAGAGGAATTTCAGAGAACACAAATGAAATCACAGTTTTTTCAGGTCTGATGGACAAACAGGACAGATAAAGGCTATGTAGTTCCTACAGGTTGAGATAATCCTTTTGTAAGTGAGAAAAGCTGAAAAATGAGCAAATCTGGGCTGAGACTTCTAAGAAAGTGTGAGAAACTAGCATTACCATGGTTTTAAACTGAGGAGAGATGGTGGAGAAGGAAAAAAAAAAAAAAAAAAAAAAAAAAAAAAAAAAGGAGAATTATAGACTTAAGTTCTGAGGCAGCTGTGCATCCATCTACATCTCTACAGGGAAGACCTTTGAGCTGTGAATCACTAGCCCCTAGTAAAGAGTCAGCTCCCTTGTTTATCTGAACATCAATTATGATTCTTAATTTTAAAGCATCACCTTAGTTATAATGGTTTATTCTTGGAATTATATGTACAGAAAGAAAGAAGCATGTGAACTCTGAATAGGCACCACTTTCACCAAAGGTATGAAACGCCACTCAGTTTTAATAAGTTTCTCCGTCCCCACCTCAAAAACCAACATTTGAAGCTACAGACCTGTGACTGGGCGGGTTACAACCATCTGGTAGATTTTTTTTAATTGAAAAATGTTCTTCCTGGAAAGAGTATATAAATAGATTATAGACAGATATATACAGATTATAGATATATAGATAGGAAATAAAGAGAGAGACAGAGAAGCCAGACTTCACCTCTGCACTGACATCCAAAGAGGTTTTGTGCCATAACTGTATTTGTGTATGCACCTCTGGGGAAAGAAAATCAAAAGTTTTATTTCATTGCAGATCTACTGCTCCAAAACCTGGCCACCAGGAAAGGGGGTCAGTACAAGGACTGGCCAGGAAATGGTAGTTAGCCTCTGCCACCTGAGCTACAGATAAAAGGGAGAAAAAATACTTTTGGGCTTGTAACACAGGATACAGAGCAACCACTGGCAAAGAATAAGTCCAGAGGGTTGGTTTGTTGTTTTTTTGTTGGGGTTTTTTTTTTTTTCCTCTGCTGGAAAACGGTGAGCTGTATGTTTTGGCCCATTGTAAAAACACTTAATGTTTGAGGCCCTAAGTAAGGGAAAGTGTCTCCTTCCAGACATGGGGGAAACAGTGGTTTTTGCTACATAGGTGAATTTCAAGTTAGCTTTAGCCTTGGTTAGCTTCAGATACCTTCTAAACACTGAAACAATACATGAGGCAATGGCAACTATTGTATGTAGGGCAATACAAGTGTTCTTTCAAAGATAGTTCTTTGTGCAGTCACAGAAAAAAAGTCATAAGGCTTTTTCAAGCAAGAAGCCCCAAAGCACCTTTGAAAAGCCTGCTAGGGTTTGTCTGGCTTTTTTAAAAGAACTTCTTATTTCATAAAGAAAGCTTCAGATTTCAACGTCTGTCCCTTAAAGCAGTGCAACCAAACAGCTGCATCCACACATACAACCTCTGTTTAAATGAGGGTTTTGCAAGTCCAGCACTTGGTAGGATTCATGCTCCCCACTGGAAAAAGCCAGTTCAAAGAGTGCAGTATCTCAGCTCAGTATAAAGAACTGTTCTTCATAATATTTCTCCTAAAAACTGAAAAAAAAATTCTTAAAACTTTCATTTTAAGACAAAGGGAGAAAAAGTTCTGCCTAGCACGTACGGAAGAGCAGCAACCCTCAGGCTAATCAAAAAACAACACATGCAGGTGCTATTCTGCTTGTCCTTCTCTCTGCAATCCTGTCAAAAATCCAGAGTTTGAAGCAGAGGAGCGTCATATTACATAAGGGACATCCGCAGATCAATTATTTTCCCCAGGAATCCGAAAGCTCTGAAACACTGTTAGAAACCTCATTTTAGACAAGTCAGAGCATGGCTACCACAGGGACATGCTCAACTCAGAAAGAAGATTAATGTCTAGATAAATAAATTTAGATAAAGTCCAGCTCCTGTGTTATACATGCTGCAAATACTACTATGAATATAAAATCTTTGTTTTGCAAATCCCTTCCACAACTGGCTCCACAGATCACTCAGCTGCCCAAATGTCCAGTGTGGTACTCACTTACATAACCCCTCTTTGATATCCTCTGGGCACAAAACATTTTTTTCTTTCTGTGCACTTCAGCTAAAATGATATGGATTGAATAATTCACTCCCACAACTCAAGCCAGATCAAATGTAGTAACTTCAATCCAAAGCACTGTAAAGCACTACTACTATTAATAGAATATTGTGTTATAATATATCATGCTTCAGTTTTGCATTTGCATGGTGTATGCCATTTCTCCCCTGGTTTATGTGTGGATAACTCCACAATGCCCGAAGGGGACCTTGTCCCTGCGCATGGCTGCAGTCCTGACAGCTGAGGGAAGCATGTGTGGGACAGCACTCTCCAAAATAATTCAACCACGACTGCCTTTCCTTCCTGAACTGTTGCCAGCGCTTGTGAAACCACCGGCTCGACTAGCACGTGGGTAGTTGGCCTGAAGCAAAGCGACCTCCTCCCCTGCTCCACTCTCCACAAGCATCTGGAGGCCACCGAAGAGGCACAGGCCAATCTCCGCAGTAAAAGGCAAGATGTACTGCTGTGGGCAACAGCATGAGAGCCCCTCCTGCTCCTCTTCCACATGGGAGACCACAGGCGAGGCACAAGTAGGGAGAGTAAGCCACGCTGCAGAGGAACTGGCAAGTGGGAGCATGTCCCCACGGATGCCTGCACAAAGGCATCCAGAGAGGATGAACAAGATATGAATAGACAAAAGTGTCAGTGTAAAGTTGGGCTATCCAACGAAATAGGCAAAAACAGGGTAACTCTTGCCTATCTGCCTTATGCACATCATCTCATGATCACCCCCTCTGATTCTGCATGCACTTAAACCAGAGGGAACACTGTGCTTACATCAAATACTCATATAAACAGAAAGCAAAGCCAGTCAAAAACTGATCGAGCTCACACCCTCATAACAAGATTTTGAGCATAAACATGGTTATGGTCTTGCATGCAAACAAATAAGCTTTTATTTGAAGTGAAACAACCCAGCATTGACATCACTTCCATTGACATGGACCCCCTAAACTGTGTAGTTTTAGATTTACAAATAATGAAATAATTACCATCTCTCATCTTACTGTATGCACAGTAACCTTCTGTGCATATAAAATAGGATTTTGGGCTGGAATGTCCCCAAGATCTCACTCCTGCTAACGCCATTAATTCTAGCAGCGCATTATGTGAAATAGTTACAAGTATTCTAATATTCTTCTGCAACTTGAAGGAGCTGCTTGCTCCATCTGCAGAACACTGGCATGCTTGAGGATTTGTCCGTTGTGTTGCAGCACTCATGGCGCAGTTGTGCACACAGCGAGAGTGTACCTTCCACACTGGGCTGAGACAGAGTCGCTGCCAGCAAGTCCTGCACTGCTGCCAGTGCTCAGCTCCCTTACAATGAGCTTGGTCCAGCTCCTGCTCTGTTTTGTGTAAACAGCTGCATTCCAGGACCACAGTTTAGCTCTAATTTCTTAATAAAAATATAATTTAGTTTATACTCTAGTCCTAAAATTTGAGTAATTTCTAGTTCTCGCTAGTGGTTCTAAGATGCCCAAACTCCATCTCATTCAAAACTGTTCTTTTGTTCCACAGTTAAAGACTATAACACTTTTAATACAAGGATTTTTTTTGACTGCTTCACACACAAAATTTAGGAATGACTGTAGGATATACTTGGCCAATTTTAATATCAGACAATTAAGATTCCTCTGCAGGACCGCAACTTTCCCACGTCAGTTTTATCTCAGACAACTTTAAAATTGCCAGTAACTAATAAATATAGCAACTAGCGAGTGCAAAGTATTACTTACATATATTTATGTTCCAAACTAAGACTTAAATGAAAATACTGGCTGATACTAGCAGCTACACACTTTTAAACACTTTTCTCTAAAACGAAACCTTAAGTTATTGGTTCCTTTAGTAATCATGCAACTCTGTGCATAAAACCCTCGACTGTAGCTGACAAAGCCTGGCTGTTACTTCCATCTCTGCCACAGGACCTTGGGCAAGGCATCTCACCTTGCCTCAGCATATCTGCATGTAGAAAGGGCTATATAAGCCTGGTGTTAGTTATAAATATTTATTACTGTCACTTGGATTTTCCCTCAAGGCTTTCATGCAACAAAATGGCAGCTTCTTCGTGGGTACTTGAATGATCCCCATAAAATTTAAAAGAGCTCAAGTCTCAAGACTAAGCTAGGAAGCAAAGGACTGTAATTAATTCTAGTAGAGATCAAGAATTGAACTTGTGTCAGATTCTCATGGAGACTCACAGTGAAAGGTGCTATTCCTCTTATCCTGTACATTTTCAAAGAGCTCATCGAGTTCATTTTTACCTTCAGGAAATGAGCCATATAAAATCAGTCATATAGGTATCAGCAGCAGTAACTCCTTTTTCAAAACTGTGTGTCATTGGGACATAAGCCTTGGGCCTCTCCCAATCTCGTATTTTTCCATTCTCATGGTTATTTTGCCATCTAAATTGCTCTTTTTAAAAATAAATAAATAAATAAATAAATTCACTCTTTCTGCCATGGAAAGCAAAAGCATTTCCTGCATGCCAAAAACCCAGAAGTTATAAAATATTCTAGACTATGGTCAAATCTTGTTTTCCAAATTGAAAACACAGTCCATTTTGACCTGGCCAGTATATGCTTGAAAATCTTCAAAACTGGCTATAAAAATACTTTAAGCCTATAACCCATACAAAATGTATATAATCTATGAAGTAGTTGTATAATCTACAACACAGCTACATCTGTATAATCTACAATAAGAACTGCACGGCCAGGCTTTGGCCCAGGTTTGTAAACCCATTTTACAGCCTGGCGACCTGCAGCGATATGTCCTTTCACAGCACACTGGGGCTGTGACCTCCAGTCCCGGCACAGTCAGCGAGCAGAGCCTGCAGCACACATGCTGCTAAACAGTGCAAATCAGGCTGCTGGACCTCCGCCACGGGAAGCAAAATAAGGTTGGACTTCTTCCCATGTGTGTATTTGAGATTTACTTCTCTCAAAGACAGTCCCTGACCTTGACCGTGGCCTTTTAAATTTATGGATTGGTAACAAGGAACTGAGGAATGAAAACACTTGAAGCTCTTACCCTCCATATTTACCACACCAGATGGTTGCTGCTATGTGTCAGCATCAGCCCAGTTTTACCATGTAACAGTGCCTAGGTACAAGAATTCTGTCTTATCAGAGATGGTGTGAAGGCTGACTTTTAACAGGTCCCAGTGCTTCTTGCTCTGATAATACATTTTACTCACCCGGAACTCTCTCTTTGAGGGATCTGAAGAATTTATTGCTGGATACTCCTCTCTCCCAGGTGCTTACCTCTTTAAAACAGTAGTTAGACTGGTTTTTGCTAGGCATATATCCAACCTTTTGTCTAGTCAAGCAAAGTTGACCTGATTTTCAGGAAACCCTGTTGAAATCAGTGAGCCTCAGTCATCAGAAAAACACAGAGATGAACCAGGCATCTAAGTGTGAGATAACAGCAGTTTTTTAAGAAGGATCCTCCTTTGTCCTGAAATGGTACCAGAGGTTTCAACTTTTAATAACCAGGCCTAAAAAAGAAAAATCCACTTTTCCACTTCTGCTCTACATCACAAGTCTCTCCCTGTTCCTCACAAAAGCCTGGATATGAAAATATTTTCACTGGCTGATGGCTTTTGTAATGGAGTGGACAATCATTTCATTCCTAAAGCAAATGGATGTCAAATGCAAGGATAAATTTAAGCTTTTTTTTCCAGGGAATAACCTTGGTGTTTTTGTTGCATCGGTTACCTTACCTTCCATAAGAGCACAGCCAGCAACAGGAAGATGAGAATTCCCACCAGCAAACTGATGGCAATGATCCATCCGACAACATACCCACGAGGTTCCAGATTGTGTAAAGCCTCAAAGACCACCTACAAAGCAATTAGAAAAAGATCTTTTTATGATTGGAAGTTGTATTGTTTTCTCTTGTACTCATCTTATTAAACACATTGCATGGTGGCCTCACTGATCATATTTCAACTGTCAAACAAATACGGAATGCGTCCTTCATTTCGTGCTTTCCATCTATTTTTCGCAAGGGATTTAAAGCTTTCAAGTGGAATTTGAGTAAGCCATGCATTGGATCCAAAGGATATCAGCTTCCACCCTGAAATAACTCTTACGCTGCCAACCCTCACCCCAGATACTGAGCTTGTTCTGGTGCTGGGCCACCAAAGGTGCACAAAGGTTTGCACAAAAAAGTCCATCCCTTGGATTGGCAGGGATTACCATGACATCTCATGTGGTTTGTCTTACTCATCATGTTCCTGGTACTGCCAAACACCCCAGTGCTTCACATGAAGGACTCATGTACGCTGAGCTTGTTAACGTTTTTCCACAAAAAATGGGACAATTCGCATACATCGCTGTTGAATACAAATCGTCCCTGCTGCGCTTCACAAGGAACATTGCGTGTAAGAGGGAAGGGTGTGTACAGTCACGGGTTCTTCTGGGAATGCAGAAAGCAGACCCCTGCTGTTATTGTCTCTCTTTTTGTATAGCATGTATGGCAGGGAAATGCATCCTACAAAGTGCTTTCCTTAACTGTCTGTCTTAGGAAGAAAATGGGAGCAAATTATACTGCTTGTATACACTACATGAATTTTCAGTCTCTTATTTCAATCAAAACCAGTTCTTCAGTGGAAAACTCCAAAACAGTTCACCTCAGTGAGGGCTATTTCTATGTTAAAATTTGCAATTTAATATCCCGCAAATGCAGAGAGGCAGTAGGGATTTTTTTAAAAAGGTAATACATTTGCTTTGTCTGGCTTTGTTTTGATAGGGAAAGTAGTGAGTTTTCCTCCCTCCTTCACAAACCACTTTCATCATCTTTGCTTAAAAATGTCAAAACCCTTTAGTAGATATGAATTGTTAAATCAACTTTTTAAAGAAAACAAAAAAAATTTGCTTAATTTTAGAAGTTAAAAGTGGGTGAAAATCTGGGAGTTGAGTCAGATGCAATTATGCAACCCCAAGACACTCATTTTTAAGATGAGTGGGCTCATGGAGGATCCACCTTCACTCACCGGTGACAGCGTTCAACAATGTCATTCATGAGACATCAAAGGGAACACAAGAACATTCAACCCATACAGATGTTGAAGGTGGGCATTCAGGAAAAGGCTGCAACAGGGAAGTGATGGCAGCACTGGAACCAGGGCCAAAGAGGATCTGGGTTCTCCATCCTTGCAGGTTTCCAAGTCTCAGACAAAGCCATGGGGATCCCGAGTCAGTGCAGGCAACAGCCCTGCTCTGAGTGGGATATGGGACAGGACAGCCTCCCAGGATACCACTAATGAACATTCTTCTGTTTCAGTTAAGCATACAGCCTCAGCAAACACCCACAGAAATTACAGGTACAGATGAGAGAAAGCAGGTGAGTAGGGCTATACTTTGTCATGGTGTTCCCATAAAGAAGTACTCAAACGTCCTTTGCTCAGTTTAACAGGCTAATGCTGATTAAGACCACAGCTTTCCTGGAGGAGGAATTTGAACCCAGTTGATTTACACACATTGTTTTTTTTCTATTGATGAGATATTATCAGGCATTTGATGCTGATGAGACATGAAAACATAACAAATGGACAGGAATGAAACTACACATAGACATCAATACCCAAACATATTCCCATAACTAGTATCATAATGCTCAAAATAGCTCTCGAACATGGATCAATTCTTCACCTGAGAAAAAGAATAATTCTAGTGTTTCAGACATTAGTACAAAGCCTTTGTAAGACCTTTTAACACATCTTGCTGAACAGGGAAAGTTTCCTAAGTAGCAGAGTTTCCCTCACAGCCAAGATGAGTGTAAGGGAAATAGCAGAGAGATCAAACACGAATGTTGTGCCTTATTCATATTTCTGAACCAGCTTGGAAAGATGATCTGATGTGGCAGTCCATTTCTCATAGAGGCTATGCTTAGCATCCATCTTGTGGACACAAGTCTGATGACTATTTCTTAGATGATAAGTCAGTAATGTTATTTTCATTTCTGACTCTAAAAGAAAAAAAGTCTGTACATTTTAAGGACTGCCAACTTCAGTGAAGAGACCTTTCAAGCAGTCCCTGGATGCAAAATGACATGGTGTCTTCTCTCCACTCATCAGAGAGTAAATGTTAACATAACACAGTACAATAGACCTGTATCCAGCACAATAGACCTGTATGTCCTTCATGCTGCCAAAAGACAGAGCCAGGAATAGCTGCAAATCATACATCACCTCTACAGCAAGAGCCACACATTTCAAGTTTGAAGCACACTGGTTAGAATAGCTTGGCTGTAGCTTTTGCAGTCACAGCTCAAGCTGTAAGGGTAAAGAGCACCAACAGCTTCTTATCTATCCCGTTTCTTCTATCAGTCTGCAATCAACACACAAGCATAAAACCCGCCGTTTATGGCTTTGTGGTTTGGAGAGAAGCAGGGATGTTGCACATACTAATGTCCTCATCCCTCTCAAGCCCTCAAAATCTGCTTGCACTAATACACAGCCACTGCAGTGAGTTTGGGTGAAGAAGCAACCAACAACAAAAAACCCAAGCCAAACCCCAACCAAATCAAACTGAGCAGACAGTGTCGATCACACGTTAGGAGTATCAGAAAGAAGCCAGTACAGTAAGTGGTGGGAGGCCAGGAAAGCAAGTCATCCCAGGGAGGGAGGTTGGAGGCAGAGGGTGACATTACTAAAGAGAAGTGCTCCATCCACCACCTGCCTCTTGACCCCCTGGCCATCGGGCCATCTCTGAAAGCCGATCTCGAGCAAACCTTGAACTCCTTATCCTGACCACCCCAGCAGCACAGCCCCTACAGAGCAGCCAGCACACTGGGGAGCACAAGGCAGCGCCCAGCCCAGCGCACATCCCACAGCCCCAACTGATAGAGAAGACAGGACTGATAATAGTGACTGATGCTGAAGATAAGAAGTGGTGGCATTGGGAAAGCATCCCAGAGCGGGCAGCAGCTGTCTGGTTCAGAGAAAGCAGATGCAGCAGTCAGAAAACACGAAGCGTATTATAGGCTTGTTTTTGGACTCTGACGAAACACCAGGGAAAGGCTGTGAAAAACACAGTTGTCTTGATAATGTATATGGAGGTTTAGTTTCATATTTATCTTTTGCATTTCACACTGTATTTGCGGGATCTGAAAGCCCAGGAGGCAGCATAGTTTGCTGTTTAGCTGTATGTAGCTCACAGTCAACCAGGTTTTACCCAATGTAACTGATCTTCTGTAAAATAACAGAGATTTGCACCCTCCTACTGATTTCTTAAATGTTGAACCGTCATGGACAAATGCATCTACCAGTTCATCTTCTACCTGTGCCAAACATTTGCTATATTCTGATAGTCTTAGTGAACTAATTGAAAATAATCAGCATCTTTTTTTTTTTTTTAGTGCTTTTAAAATACCCTATTCCAGAAAAGTGTGTAGGCAAGAAGTTAACTGAGTAGGAACTCTGCAAATACTTAGAAGTTCATACTGTGCTGAAGCCCTTTGCAGAATACGCACACACTGCTGCACTGGAACTCAGACAAGAAACATACTTCAGCAATATCTGGTTAGAAATACATAATTGCAAAGTTTTCCTTTCTTTTCGCTTATGCACACTAAATTAATTTTATGCACTTGTATCCTGACCCACTGCCCATGGAAGACACAGGCTGATAAAACAATGTTATTTGATTTCTGTATTATCGCTCAGAATATTTCTGGTGTTTCAAACCACGCTGCACTGCTAGCTGACTTGTCCATCCAAGTGCTGTTATACTTGGGGGGACCTGCAGTAAAGACACCATTCTCCTATACATCTGTGCACATATGCATCTCTTTTTATATATTTATTTATTTACATATACTAAGAAAAACTTTACAAGTTCTTGAAAAATACAAACCTGGGTATCCTTGCTATCTGCTTGTCTCTGTCCCTGGGAAATGAACTGTATTTTATTGCTACTGTGTATTGTTCTGTTCCTTTAGCCAAGTTTGTGTTTCTACCTGCCAGACTGCACTGTAAAGGTAAGAAAATCTATAAAGGGATTGCTACAGTAACAGCTGCAAAGGTAAAACAAAGAAAGGAGAAACAAAACATGGTGAAAACAATAAGGCATCAAATAACCCACAGGAAAAGAGGCTGCAAAGCTGCACGTATCTGGCTCCAGCCAGGCTGGGATGTTCTGCCCATCTCAAAGGTAAGCTGGGGAGTACAGGTGCCTTTTTTGCTGTGTTCATAAAAGGCAGGAGGGGGTGGTGATGGGTTGCTGAGTGGAAGAGCTATTCCCATGTGCATTAAAAAACCGCTGGGACATCATGAGCACTGTCTAGGACCACAGGCTGCTCCTTCCAACACAGACATGGAGAACAGGCTGAAGTCAAGGAGTCCTCTGTGCCACAGGCAAACAGCTAAAGCTTAGGCACCTGAATAGGCATTTAAATCTCTCTGCATATAAAAACCCCTCAAAAACACCCTGTAGGTCTTCACAACCATAAACTTTATTTTTTAAGGTTGGTTTTTTTTTTTGGTTGTTGTTTTCCCTGAAATATATTTATGACTGCAAACAAACATACCTAAATCCTGGGGAAAAAAAAATAAATCCATGTAGGGCAACCACTTGACTGTGTTGAATTAAACCTGAGGTGACTGGGCTGAAAGTGAGAGTGAACTCTATCCAGAAGGAGGGAAAGGTTCAAAGGCTCGATAAAGCATACCAGTGCTGAGCTGACAGCACCAGAGAGTTATACAGTAGCCTTCAGCTCTACAAGGCACTTTGTGGCAGGAGCTGTGTGCATTTTATCTGGGGTCCCCCTTTCATCTGTTTGGGTTTGCATTCTCACTTTCAAGACAGGGAAGACTCAGGGGCATTTGGCTGGTTTTGACATAGTGAAATCTAGCCTGGTTTTCCCTCCACACTGGCACTCACAGAGAGAAGTCCTTTTGCTCCGTAAGAGCACTCCTCCTCCAGCACACGAGCAGCGAGCATGGGATGCAAATCCTTGGATCTGGCATTTGACCACTGTGGTCTCAAGGAGCTTATTGTTGGTTTTGCCTCACATGCAGAGAAGGGAGCCAAACCTGCATGGAAACTCATATGCTCAAGAAAATAAATCATGCCTCCTGAAAATACCACGTCATTGTTTTAGCCAATATATACTCATGTTAATACAACTGTCATCACAGAGCCAAACCCAAACTCTGCTCACCTTCTTCATGTGATTTGTCTAAGAGTTCAAACAGCCTATTATAACCAGAGACAGAAAATATATCATTCCAAATCACATAAAACCATATCCAAATCCAGAGAATTGGCTTCTGAAAACTGCATAAATGCATCTTTTTAAAAAACAAGTTAATTTCAAAGACAGCCTGCTACCCATCTTACAGATACTTACATGAGCTTTTGCATCTCCCTTACAAATCACCTACTACAGTTTCTGACAAAGCTGATATTGATATGTGTGGTCCTACCACCACGGGTACTTCTTACACTAGCATCACAAGTATCAGTCTTTCTTTTACTTCTGTCTTCTTTACAGATAGTTTGCACTGAGATATTGTAACACTGTATTGTAAAAGTGCCCAGTGCAGTAAGAGCACATGGTTCTAAAGAACCGTTTAAATGTGCTAACAAGTCTGCATTAAGCTCTAGAAAGCAAAAAAGGCCTTTTCAAATTTACCATGAAAAAGTGTCTAAGAAAATGTTTTTCATTGTTAGGGAACATTTTCATAAACAGAGGAAGTCCATGCACAACTGTTCAGAAGGAGCGGCTATCCAAACGGATATGGTACAGCAGTCCATGGTCAATGAAAATAATACAGGATGAGCTTTAAAAAGGAAGGGAGGAGTATGAACAAAGATACTTTTTCTCTCCTGTTTCTGCTTCTAGATAAATAGCTGTGGCTTGCAACAAGTACTATTCCCTTCTGCATTCCACAAGAAAAGAGAAGGGGGGAAATGAGTACCTTGAGCCAAACCACATGTCTTAAATTTTTCCCTGAACATGACCCTGTGCAAAACATACAGCAATGGTGAAGCCAACAGACATATGGAAATTGCATAAAGGAGAGAGCAAATGGCACTCACATTAGAAAAGACTTGAAATTACAAATTGATGTTACATGGCTACAACATGTCAAGCATGCTCCTCTACAGCTAAGGCTTCCCAGGAACTAGGACCAATCTCTTGCTTGAAGATTAATATAGCTTCCCAGCACACAGAGTGCACTTTATAATCATTGCAACTCAAGGCTTGGTGAAAGGCTTTCCAGGAATAGGAAAAGGACAATGGGGTTTTTTTGTTGTTTTCTTTTTTCTCCAAGCATTAGATAATAATGAAATACAGCAGAGCTTGTATTCCTAGATAAAAGCATTTCTAAATTTTGAACATTAAATAGTAATCCCACACATTTTACATTATGCCAATCACTCTGAGGGATTCAAAAACCCTTTACAGATCAAAATATGTGGTAGAGAGATCCTGGCTTCTTCCATTTCACTTGGGGCATGCGTATCACAGTCAGGTGTTACTTCAGTCATTAATGAAATTTTACCATAAAATTGCAAGATTTGCTCTGTGCAAGCACCAGAACTAAAGAGAGATAAAGCAATGCATCAGCAATCAGGGCTGCAGGTCACTTATAAGGCACATTCCCAGGGAAGGCTAGCTATGTTTTTCATTTCAGCTGCCAAGACTATTTTTTAATGCTCCCCAGAATGGTCCAGAAACCTGACAAAGAAAATAAAACAGAAGGGAAAAAAATGGGGTCTTGTCATACAAAAATTCTTTTTCTGACAGGTCTAATAAAATAGAAAGTTAAGTCTAGGGTTGCAGACATGCTGGTGGAGGAATGGTCACTGTAGTGGTGTCCTCTACTTTCAGACTGAAGGTAGTAAGTAGATGCCAGTTCAATTCTTCTTTTGCCTATAGGGTTTTAAATCCAGTATCTCTGATTTAAGGGCTTTAATTCAGGACATCAGTGTCTTTCAGAAGTGTGTTGAACTCAATGTTCTCACGCTCAAACCTCGATAGTACTCACTGAAATGGAGCCAATGACAGAAGGGTTGCATGGACTGGTGGTGATGACAATCACTGGGGATAAAAGGATAACTGAGAGATGGGACCTAGATCATGTTCTAAAAATACACAGCAATAGGAGAAACTGAAAGTAGTCCAGATTCCCTCTGATCCTCATGTGAGAGAGAAATAAGATATGAAACTTTAAAACTTCACCAAGCAAAGAGAAAGCTGAATTTGGGTGTGGCCCCCTATTCAGTTTTCATGTGTAAGTATTAGGCGACTTGGCAGTAGGAAACCAAAGCCATTACCTCCTCCAGTAGATTGTAAACATGGCCCCGTATAGTTTTACTTCCAGCCAAAGCTATACAGTGAATTCACCTTAAGCTTTAATAGTTCCCCTTCAATTTTTAATCCAGACTCACACAGATCAACACAAAATGCAGTATCAGGTCACACATGAATTCCACCATCTCAGCACAATGGAGCAGTTAAATGAATCTCTGAAAGTTTAGACCTCCTTGCCCATTTTCACAGCTCCCAAAATATCATTCAGACTTCTAAATATTTCATACTGGCACATCTGAAAAGACTTTGCTGGGGTTTCAAGTCTCTACTAGGTTTTCAAGGAAAATCTGCATTAGATTAAAGCAGAAGCTAACCCTAGAACAGGAAGTTAAACGTAACTTTGGCATGAATACCTCAAGGGTATTACAATTTTGGCTAGTACAACACAGATCCTACTGCTCCACGTAAGATCATCCACTGTGATGGCATAGTTATCACAGAGAGCAAAACCACAGAAGCACAGTTCACAGCACTGATAGTCTAGCCAGACAAAGTCTGGGCACTCTTATGGGCTAGCCCAGCCACAAATTCCATTTTGCATAGAGCTGTCAGTGATCTCCAGGCCACTGGGATCAGGAAACCTTTCTCTTTGGGTTTATTTACTCACTGGTTTTTCTTCTGGGCTTCCATTGGGCACCTCCACAACTCTGAGGTCAGGGTCCACCCTCACCCTTGCCCTTGTGACAAACTGGATGACTGATGAACTGTCCTGAAAAGTACAAAGAGGAAGAATTAGATTTGAGGGTACAATAAAAAAAGGACCAAATAAACCCCAAACAAAACATCAAACATTTGCCAGTGTAATAAACACATCTAGACAATGCTTAGTGGAGGTTGGGTTGTGAGTTAAGTACCATCATGGTTAAAACCTTGCTTTGAAAAAAAATGTATCTTATGCTCATAATAGACAGACAAAACTGAGCACATTATCCCAAATTAAAACAAAATCAGATATGTTGGACTTTAAATACATCATCTGTATTTGGCCTGTTAATGTTTCCCCCATTTACCGCAAAAGCAAAAGACAGAATGCTGCCAATCAACACAGGCAGGCTTAATATTAACCATCAAAGAAAAGTTCCTCTTTGTTTTTCAAGTGAACAGAAGATATACAAAACCTGGGATAAACTCAAGTATATCCCAAGGTGAAAACTTCTTAATCACTTGAACCTGGCACTGCAGATATCTTAAAAAAACCAATGTTCACCTCTCCCCTTATTAATATACATTTCTTCTATATTTTACACAGTGCATTTTAACAGGCATATTCCAATAAGATGCAATTTCAACTCATAGGTTAGTCATTTGTGTGCTGTTCACCTTGGGGAGGGTAGGTGATCAATAGAAAATGGCGTGTATTGGTGATACTGCCCCAAAGATGCGTGTAAGCACTCTATGCCTTTTAAAGGAGTGTTGCTAATGGTTATCTTGGAAAGGATCTGGAAGATGGGATGAATCCTAGTTATTCCCAGCACTGAATTTCCCAGAAGCACATTTTGTGTGTACTCAGTTACTTGCTTACATATTTCAGCATTTCTGTAAGTATGTAAAAAAATATCTGAAACCTCTGGCCTTGACTACGTTTCCTGTTTCCAAATACAAACGAACATTAGCAGACTGGTTGGTTTCAGCTGGAAAAGCTGAGAGCTATCAATTGCTTTAGGAACTGCTTTGTCATAAAGGCTCTCTCCAATGCTTTTAATCTAGCAGCTATCAAAGACAGGTTTATTTTAGTAGGCTCGTGTTATCAGCTTTCTCCTCAGATTATTTTATACATAATCTTACAGCATCATGCCACAATTACACAGCATTAAGTAAAGAAAAAAGTCCAAAATGCAATAAACCACTAGAAAATCAAGAGATATGCTGTCTCATTCAGTGGCTTCAGAGAATATAAGAATTAACTTGCAACCATTTGTTTCTTGTCAAAAATGTCAAGTTCAGCATTAATATGGTCGTGATGTATCTTCTTTGAATAATAATAATTTGAAGTAAAAAATTACAAAAAACTGCCACGTCTCTGTTTACATGGAAGGAATGATAGATAGTTGGTCACAGTTTACATGCACTTACTCTACTTTTAATTTTTCAGAATGAAAACTTTCAGAAATCAATTCAACTTTCAGGAGTCTCTAGCCTTAACACCACGCATACAATTAGGGGCCTCATTTGTTGTCTCTCAATGTATAAATTTCTGAACTTAATTTATTTCTATCTTATTGGGAAATGGGTAAGAACTAGGATTAACACCTCCATACATGCTGTTGATAAATAGATCTGTTTTCTTTGACACCATATTTTTTTTTTTACACGCTAGTGAAGAGAGGAAAGAATGCAAGTTTTGAGTCCATTGGCACGCATAAGCATTCTGAAATTGGTATTTAAGACAAACTACAAAGGAAGCACGTACCTTCTTCAGTATCTCAGTATTCAGCAGCGTATAGATACTTATATCACAAGACTCTGCTTTGGCTAGTGAGCTTAAATTGCAGCGTATAATTAAGCAGGACCTGCCTGGTCTTTCACAGTCCTACAGGAAATATGGAAAAAGCTGTTAGGCAAAGGAGGAAAAAATTCAGTGACAAATTGTGTGACAGCAAACATACCAGCTGACTAAGCTTCATAGCAAACTGCTAAAATACAGCACTCCTGCACTGAAATAAGAGCAACTTTCAAGACTTGAAGACAGGTAGATACAGACCCTTGCATGGAAGCAAGCCAGGTAAAAAATTCAGCCCTCTACAGAGGCGCTGAGCCAGGCAAGTGCCCAGGGCTGGGAGGAGAGGAGCCACTGCTGCACATCAGCCCTCTGCATGGGTCAGGCACCAAGCAGGGCGCAGGGCCCCGCTGCCCCATGTGCCTTTGACAAAACACAGGAGCGAGGGCTCTGGTCATCCAGTGCACACTGCCACGTCAGGTAACTCCCCACTGTACTTCCTGAAACTTCCTACTGCTGTTTAAAAATCAGATAATCAAAATCACTAAATATTCCCACAGCACAACATCAGTATCAGGATACGTGCACCAAACAGCTGCTCTGTAATGAACTCTCTGCTTGAGTTCTTCATGCTAAGCCTTGCAAAAATCTTTTGTAAGATACACTGTATGTTCAAGTTTGCCACAAATGGACTTTCTTACCAATACTTTTCTGCCGGACTTTGTGAAAAAAGCAAATATTGTGTGGAAAATATTTTCATTCTCTTGAGGAACAACACATGGGCTGAGGTTTCTGTGAAAAGAACAGCTTCCTTTGTCTTGACCAACCTGCAAGCACAATTATAAATCACAATTATTATCCTGAATTAAACACAAGAAGGTAAGATTACCCTCTCTATAAAAATACACCTACATCTGAGCTGGATGTCTGGACTCCCATTAATAGTCAAAAGAGAAATAAGTGTTTCAGGAGTTAAATAAACCCAAAGAAAATACCTGAAGTAAGCCAGACGAACTACACTTTTGAAATGCTTGTCTCACTTGACTGGATAGGATATGAATGTATCTGACCTAGCTCATATGTAGGTGTCTGTGTTCTACGTCTGGCGACAGAGACAGAAGAGAAAAATCTCAGCAAAATATATATATCACCACATAGCATTTTAAGTTAATAGTGTTACCCTCTGTATTACCTTTTTTGTAACTGTATTATTTGGTGCTGAGGCCAACTTGACTGCTTCACAGTTTATACCAGAACTAATGAGAAAAACGAAATCTCTGTGTAAATGCACAAGCCCAGACACTAAACCTGTTCTCTTACCTTCCGCGCAAATAGTCCAAAAATAAACTTTTATTATCATTAGGAAAAAAAGATGCTTGAAACAAGTGTAATGTACCAAGCTTTGATAAAATGACTTTCAGTCAAAATAACCTTGCACTAGAAAACCCTTCTCTTTTTGCAGCTTATGAATATTCCAAATCCATTGGAATTCAATACAAACTATGACAACAAACTCTCAGCAAATTCCTCCTGCTGCCATCGTTAAAACCTGTGAGAGGGAGATTCTTCCCACAAACCACCAAGTGACATGATTACACATCCTGCTGTTGACATCCCCACAGCCCCTACTCTGAGAGGATGAAAACTTGTACCTGATTTAAATCACAAATCCTTGGAAAAGGGAAGAAAGAAGTTGTTACAGATGTGAAATTGCTGCATGCTCTGAGTCTGCATTAAGGAGTTCATAGCTGAGTTAGCTGAAGCATTGCCAAAAAAGAAGCAAAACCCAAAGGTCTAGATAAATCTTAGATGGTATTTCCCAGACAAGTGGTATCTATGTCTCTTGGTAAAATACACCTTTTGTGCTTCACTGGCCCACAAGCTCTTCATAATCTGTTCTCTGAAGTATGTATTTATAACCTGTCTTTACATGAGCTGTCCTTACTTTCCCAACAGATACAGGTACAGGTAGCTACCCACAGTTTATAGTCTCCCTGGGATCAGCTGAAAATTAAGATTATGATGTTCTCCATTTGTACAGATCACCTGGAACGAGTTTTCTTTATTTATTGTAGGTAAGAGATTCACAAAGCCCACTGACATTTATTTTCTTTCAACTTTCATATGGGAATTAGATCCAGATCAGCCAGAAGGTTTATGTTAAATCAAGAACAGCAAAGAGTCAAGACCTACTCAGTACTTGCTTCTTCTTCCTGAAAGTCTGAATTACCAAACACTTGGACAGATGTCATTAGATTCATGCAAGAGATACATAAAGGACAGGACGAGCTTCTGCACTATCCTAGCTTTTGGCATATTCTCCAACCAGTCCTGCTTTATATCCTGTACAAATATGGTGTAAGAACAAACCAAAGCAGAAATATCTCACAAGACTAAAAGGAATTACCTGGCATGAAGCAACATAAATCTGGTCCTTGATTACTTTTCTTAAACTGCATTTGGCTGCATCTCATCCTTCTTAAAACACTTCAGCTGAAACAGAGAAAGGCTCCTCCAGAGGGCTAAGTCTGAATTTAGAAATACCCCTTCCTCTCTGCCAACTATGTAGCAATCTTAGATGAGGTAGCTACTAAATCCAGTCTCAGCCCATGTTAGGAGGGACACGTGGAAGCACTGAGAACCTCCTGTCACCTGTGCTGCTCCAGAACAGAGCAGCAGGTCACCTATAGCCTGTTTTAGTAGCCAAGGTAGATGCCAGTTCCTAGGAGGTGGCAGACACTACTACTTGGCCTGTGGAATTTGGGGGAATTAGGTCATATTCATCTGTGTATCTGTGATCAATCAGCATATGCTGTCAGCAGGTAGGCAGGAAAGGATGCAAAGCAGCTGAGAATCAATCCATTTCTTTTAGCGCTCTTAGAAACAGCAGAGCCACAGAACTAGGAAAAGAAGTAACAAAAAACTTTGAAATGGGTGGATCATGCTGCTTTAGAAGAAAATCCAGTCTTTCCAATGGACTGGCCACAGTTGGGATTTTTGTTTTGTGGGGGTTGGGTTTTTTTTTCCTTTTTCTTTTTCTTGTTTGTTTGGTTGGTTTGTTAGGGTCATTGTCAAACACTTATATTTCACACCATCTCTTATTTTCCTCAGTTTTTACATGCATAAAGGGAAGGTTCAGTCAACCAGTCCGACAATACTATGGTAACTTTTCATCAAACTTCATTTTTAATGAAAAATTGAACTCTAGGAAATCAACCTGGTAAATAAAAAATTACCACAAAGCTCCTGCCTGTATTATGTTGACACTGAACTGCATCTCTGACATACAAATCAGGATTTGGCCTCACATGTGTGAACAAGCCTCTCCTTGTTCAGACATGGTGCTATCCCAGTCACCTGTTTTTCTCATTGTGACCAACCTCAATCTGGTACACAGAGAAGAAAATTTCTGGCAAAGTTTAAGGGCTTTGCATGAGCAAATGCTTACAATTTATAGCTGCAAGAACTATGCAAGTCTTTGAAATGGAGAGGTAGCCAGGCTCTTTGACAACATCTTGGAGTTTCAGGGTATATGACCTCCTAAAGAGTTTTGGAATTTTCCATGTGGTCTCAGCAGCCTATAAACAGAAAAGGACTACCCCCAAAGTGATCTTCCCAGGACCTGGGATCTAACATCTCACAGAAATAGCATCAGGGGGTTTCAGAGCAGTGCAGAGGATGTGGAAAGAGATGTGCATTGCCTTTGTACTCGGTACAAGGACTACACAGAAGCCGCGGAGAAAAATCAACATCCAACTCCGAACTTAAACAACAACAAAACTGGAACAGTGGGAATGAGGACAGAAGGGAGGCTCTTCTAAATCCTACATTAAGACTGCAGCTTGGGAAATAAAAACCCTGTCCCGAGTGAAGTACCAAGCAGAAGCAGCCCTACAGCCTCCCAAGGTGGGAGTTCCAAGAAGCTGTGTTAGAGCTGTCTCTGCAAAAGGTTGTTTCGTTCTGTCTTCCAGAAGATACTTAACCACTTTAAGTCCCGCATGAAATGATTTGCGGTCTGGTGCACTGGCAACACAGTTCAATCTCCTGTACTGGAAGTGTACCTACAATCTGTACCCAGGTGGATGTAGACAAAGTCTACATCAGCACATAATGTAGGCCAAACAAAAAGGTGAACCAGGCTAACTGCATGGCATCCTTAACACCTGATGTCCATATGACATCCTCTTCTAACACACTCTGAGTCTGATTCTGTAGCCTGAATATGCCGCAGCCACAAATGTGTGTTAAGTGCACTCTCCAAGTGCTCCTTTGTGTTTCTTTTGACCCAAAAGGAATCCAGTTGGTGTACTCTGCAATGTGAACCACAGCTTCCTCTGTGGGGAGGGCTGGCAATTTTGCAGTAAAAGCTCACTTCTGGGTTGAACTAAGACACTAGTAAAGAAGCACTCCAACGCACACTGTGGTCTTCAGCAGAGCTTCTGCAGAGGGTGATGACTCTGAAAGCACACTGAAAAAATATTATGCATGCTTGCTAAGAAGAAATTTTCAGTTCTTTCACCCATGAGTGTGGATATTACATTAACTCCTATAAGTTGGACTCCTTGAATTCATATTGTTTCTTATATAGAATGGTTACATTTCTACATACGCAAACCCTTCTGGAACAAAAAAGCTACAATCATTCTTGGCCATACAAAATTCCTCCATAACTAGAAGAGATAGATAGATAGATAGATAGATAGATAGATAGATAGATAGATAGATAGATAGATAGATATTTAATCAGACCTAGCAGATATCATTGAACCAGCTTTACATTGCAGAAAAAAAGGCGTAAAAATTATTTCAAAGGTCTTGAGTTATTTTCTACTTTTTCTTTTTCTCTACATATAGTCCAGACTACCACATATATAATGAGTTTTTTCAGGGTAACATTGTAAAATCTTTGCAACACAGAACTAAGTATTATCAACTACTGGTCCTAGTCTTCAACTCCTGGAAAACCTATCCAATTAAAGAAAATAGCGTATTTTTGCAAAGAAATTAGATTTTCAGATTTTCGAGTCTAAACTGAAAAAAATCATAAGGTGGTGGGGCTTTCTGATGGAAACTGAAACATTTTTGAATGTTTTCCACAAAGAATTTATAACTTGATATATTTATTATGATTTGTCATTGTTCTAATTAGAATGAGGCACATTTTGACCATCTTTAATAATGTCTTCAACTTTCACGTGACATAAACCAACATCAAGAACAAAAGTAAAATTTTCCTACACATTTTTACTGACAATGGTTTCTTTTTACCAGTTTCTCCATGTGCAGGGAAGTTCCCATTCTCTAGGAACATCTTGTCATAGACTGCAAAACACCTAACATCAGCAGAACATTTATTATTTTTTTCTAGTTTTTATCTCAAGTTTAAAAGCTCTATTGTTGAAGTGCTCAGCCCCAAGGTAAAGAAAGGTAAAAAAAAAAATTTAAAAAAATCACTCTGATATTCCCACTGTGGAATATCAGAGTGATTGAAGCTAGCACAGCCTGCATTCAGATCTCACCTACATTCTTGAACATGGCTGGATGCCAGAATAGCCATCGACAATTTTCAGTAGCAAGACATTATTGTTGGGTGCCTCACTTAAGACACCTAACAGGCCTGCTTCCAGAAGAGGGGCACATAACACTTAAAAATCACCATTTTTCAGAGACTTTTAGATGGACATCCAAAATCTAAGGGACTGAAAATCACTACTCACTCATGAACACATATATGTGTACTCTTCTACTGTATTCAACACGTGTGTATATACATGCAACATGCAAAGAGATATAAGCCAGAACATTTGTACTACACAGACTGTAAATGGTACCTTGCATAACAGGCCTCTAAAGGTGACCATAAGTCTGCAAAAGCTAATAGTATTACTAATCTATCATCATGCAGAAAACCAGAACATCCCTTATGCTGCCTACACTACCCATAAATGGCCACATGTTCAGAGACAAGTTAGTCTCCAGCTTTGTTAATTTTCTGGAAGTTGTTGTCCCCTTAAAGAGCCCATAAACACACTTGAGGGACAATGTTTAAATAGGACAGCCTATATAGTGGAATACATTGCCAACTTTTTGTCGTCAGCACTAACCACTAAACTTCTTAGAGACAAGATGTAATCACTGGAGAAAGCATGTGCATTACTTCATGCTTTAAAAATGCTGTATCTGCAACAAGAAAGAAATTCCCACAGGATGACTTTAATGGACTCTGAATATTTGAAAAGTCTTATGGAGCAGGGGCAAACCCATAAACTAGCAATGATTTTTAATCATATCAGATTACACCACCCTTAAGAAAAAGTGGCAGGAGGGCATTTCAGAGTGAAACAGTTGTATGTAAAACATACCATATGCACATCACATCCCCCCAAAATGTGGGATATTTAATAGGGCTGTATGGGAATAGCATTTTGGATTTATTATGTACACAGGGATCATCCTCTCTGACTTTCTCTGCACATGTAGGTATTTATGAGAATACTCGGGCTGGGCCTGTCACTCCAGCAAGATGGTACCGGTGCAAGGGGGACAATCACCACATGTTCCCCTGGGAACCCAGGGCTGCCAATGGACCACTTGTCACATTTTCAATTCCGGTCAGCCATGGGTTTAGGGGGCTTGGATTTTCTAGGTGAAATAATGCACCTGCTGCCTCAGCACAGTCCCCTACTATCAGCTCTGTCCTGCACCTTCATGGTACTCAGAACATCGTTTTTGCTCATCCATAGCTACTCTCAGAACATGGCAATGTCTAGCAAGCCTCTGGGGCCTTTAAGAAATTACTGGGGTTTGTTAACAAACATTTGAAGGGTTCAGGCCATACTGCCTGTAACAAACTTCACAGGTGGACTGAGCCTCAACTTGTTTAACATGCATCAAAGGCAAGACCCTCCACTATTTCAGAGCTCTGTATTCCGCATAGGATGTCAACCTGGGAGGTGGAAATGAAATACAATTTCCAAACAGAGGGCCAAGAAAGGTCAGCTGAGGACCAAGCACAAAGCAGTGGAAATTAACATTTGGCATGGGGTTAAGTATGTGCATGTGATAGGAGTATCTTAGCAGAATGGGACTAAAACTAGCTGTTGCTTCCAATGAAGCATTAAGCACAACCACCCTGCTACATTGCTGCAGATAAGAAGCCGAGGGCTAATCCCATATTTAATGACTGGCATTTTACAAGATAAACAGGTGAGCAAATGCGTGTCTTTAGCTCATTCCATATAGACAACACTAGACACCCATTAATGCAAAAGAATTCATTATGGTATCAGAAGTTTCCAGGCTCTACCAGCAAGCCTGACTCCCCTCTTGAGCTAAATCATCACCAGTTATTAGTGAGAGCCTGGAAGCCAGCAGAATTAAGCTAACACAAAGCAAGCATGAAGAAACTGGAATCCAATCATGAATGCGTGTGATAGAACTAAATGCATGTCCGATCATGGCAAAAACACAGGGGTAAGCTCAGGGAAAACATCATAAGGCACAAGATGTTTGGAACAGCAATTTTAGCTGCAGGAAACACGCTCAAGTTCTGAACACAGGTCAGTCATCTCACAAATTTAACGTTGTTCAGCTCTGAAATGGATGCCTTGCTCATCAGCCCTGGGGTATGCCGGCTCCAAAGGACAGTTTGGCCACAGTCTTCTTGAAATTGCTGCCCGACAGTTTTCACATATTTCTCCTTTCTTACTAGTTTTTTTTTACTGTTTTATTTATGTACACATGCCTCATCAGTGGTTCAAGTTTGCAAGCTGGATAATAAATAACAGATCCACTTTTGTTTGTCTTTGTTGTTAACCATAGCACATTCATCCTAATGTGAGGGGAAAAAATGTATATGTGTGTCCTGATTCAAAGATACTGATTCACCCTTTAGTAGGGGAACAGAGATGAATTGATAGGCATGGTTAATCTGACATGTCACACTGAGAAAAAAAAAGGGTACTGACAAGAAATTCCAGACAAGGTCAGACTTTCAACAGTAGACAAATAAGTTATGTAAATATGTTATCTGAGTACTTGCTCCATATGCCAAAAATGTTTAATATTCACAGATAATGAAACATGTTTGAATCAGAGCAGTTTTGTTGATTCTGGCAATAAATTTAAGAGCCACTGAAACAACAGAAGAGAATTTTAAAAATTAACCCATTTTACACAACCCTTGAAAGATTTTAACTAAAAATAGCAATGCTGGTAAGGAAAAGTAGTACTCCGCGAATCCAATAGGTAAACTTACATAGCCATAAGGAGCAGCAAGATTTAAACAGCAAAGTGGAGATGCTAAAGCATTACACCAGCATAGAGGAGTACTCCACTGTAGCTCTGGCTTCTGCTTCTCCAGCCAAAAGAAGAACACCAGATGCACATTTGGCATAGATCTGTGCTAACCCAATTGCAACGCCTATAGATGTTTTTTCTGATCACTTAACCCTGCAGCTTAATTAAATAACCTGTTAACCTTGCTTGATCAGCATAGTCCTGCAACATTTGCCTGGTTTTGGCAGTGCAACCACTTTGCACACACTTAGCAGCAATCCCCAGAAGTATTGCTCTCAAGAACTACTGCTGCCTAGCCAGCTTAGTAAGAAAAGCAAAGATGTCCTGATTGAGTTCCTGACTTGCAAGGCGGTGGCTTCTTTCCTAGTCAGAGGGTACTGCCACTTGTACACAGTGAGAAGAAAGACCAACCACTCGTATGATTTAACTGTGAGGTCCACAGAAGGTTCAGGCCTAAGAATGAACACCACCTTACATGGAAACCAGTTTGCCTCTACCATTCATGTGCTACTTCTGTATCAGCCTTTAACAGTTGAAATCCAAGACAGAGTCACTGACAGGTACATTTCCTCTCCCTATGATGAACTGTGAAATGTTTAATCAACATATGAGGTGGCAAACAGATCTCAAGGTAGGTGTCTATTTAAAAAAACCCTGAGATCACCTGGAATTCAGTGCTCCTTCAGCTAGGTTCTACCTGGTTCCAGCACATCCCTTTCTACAGCATTTCCTATGGTGCATAAACCACAAATAAACCCATGGTTTTTCTTCATCTGATTGTTGGACTTTCCTCATGGGCTGTGTTGATGTTCGCATGAAAAGTTTGAAAGACTGCGCAGGTAAATATATTCCCTGTAGGCATCAAACAACTTGGGTGGAATGTTTCACTAAAGCAGATATTTCAATGTATTGGAAAGGTATCTTAAGATCAGCTCTAAGATTCCAGCTCTCTTTAGAGGCAGTGGAGAGAAAGTATGACCTCCAAGAGGATGATTTTGATGATCTGTTGTAGACACTTGAAGATTAAATGAGTCATGCTCATTAAAATAACCCTCCTGGGGGGTGAAGTGGTGGTGAGGTATTTTAAGTTAGGCAGATGTCCTTTGTTTCCAGGACATCTCAGGGTTCTCATTCCCTTGATACTATCTGGTACCTTGCACAAGACTGGAATGATGCACTTTCAAAGACAGGAAAAAAATCCAACAGAAGATGCTTATTTCCACTCTGGTACATGAACAGGGTGGTAAACCCTTCTTCCATCAAATGGGAGCTAAAGTTTATACACACAGATACCATTGTTCTTAACTCTTCCTTTCTTGGTTTCCAAATTTACATTTAAACCACAATCTTGTACATTATTTACAAAGGAAAAGGCTAGTTTATGAATCAGAAATTAAAAGAGGCACGTATGTTATAACACTTAATCAGCTCTTTTCTGAATTCCCTCCTTCATTGTTTTTGGCAGGAACAGCTTCACCAATGGGAAAATGATGAAAGGATGCAATTCCTACACTCCTTCAAAAAGAAATAAAATAAAAAATTAAAAAAAATAATTTGTCAACTCTTATTTTCTCATTCTGTAGTTCCTTCACCAGAAGGAGCTGCCTTCTCTGGCTGGGAAGCTTACAAAAATTCTACTGTATGTCTTTTCTCATACCTCAGCAAAACTTCTGATTACTGTGGTATCTACCAAACCTCCCACTTCCTTCATGAATCTGATAAGAGCTAATGTATACATCCAATTCACTTCATAAGACTTCTTTCTTTATCTGAAATTCACTTTTATAAAAAGGCAAATCAAAAGTTGGATTTCACATATTCAGTCAAGAAAATAGGAGCTATGGGAAGTTGACAAAGTAGCAACGCTTTCAGTTAACCCCATACATTAATCAGACTGCCACATCATATTGACAGGTCATGAGTTTTGAGGGGAGAGAGTGTTGGAGAATTTCAATAACTAAGAAATTTGACAAATTTAACGTCTGTCCTTTAGAAGCTAATTGTGAGCAGGCCAAAAGTGAACACATCAAGTGTTGCCATGGTTTGATTTAATACATAGATCACTGCACTTTTTTTCAGATTTTGATGGCCTTGATTTTTATAGTACTAGTCTTTCTTGAAAGTTAAAATTGTTTTTCTACATTCAAAATGTATTTTACATGAACATTCTCTTTAGCATTTAAAAAAAAATCATTACTTATGCAAATACTATAGCACTCTCGTTGCTAGAATAGTTGGTCAAAACAAATAGAAAACATCAGAAAATATGTTGAAATCAGGTTTCACCTAAAAATCCAAACTAGGAGGTCACAGAAAACTTTCTACCATGTTAAGTAGCTCTGCTGTATCCTCAAGGCCATATCCAGCAATGCATGAAAAGATTATTTGGAAACACTGAAAATGCAGTGAACTCTAACCAACGCACAGCTCTTGTATACTGATTCAGATGGCTCTTGTAAAGCAAAAATGTCGTCTTTTTTTTTTTTTTTCCAATTCGGATTTGTTTTAAGGTCCCAACTCAGGAAAGAACTTGATTTTATGGCCAGGCACCCTTTCCTGTATAACAATGAAAACTCAAATGAGAGCTAAGTTCCTCTTCACTGAAAGAGCTTCAGTTTATCATGTTGATATTAGGAAGATGTCTATGAGAGCTCTTTCTGAGCTGCTTTGGATCCTGCTTCCCATGTCTAGAGGTGACTGTACCATGCTGCACCATGGCATATGCTCCTGCCTCCCCTCACAGCTGTCCCAGGATGGGGTAGATACACCAGTTTCTCCTGCAAGTGACAGAGGTCTCAGGCAGAGACAGATTCCGTTGCTATCACGGAGATGCTCTAGACTGAGGGTGGGGGAACACGTCCAACTGCCTAAGCAAAACATTTTGGAACAATCATTTAAAGAAGCAATTAAAGTGAAGGAGGCAGGAAGGTCAGCAAGTTTCTGTACAATACACTCCCTGGAATGAATAATTTCCTCCAGCAATCTAGTTATGCCTTTAAAAATAATGCCAAAATATGTGTGTGTCAGTGTGCATGTAACAATCACTGCAAAGAAGAGACTATAGAGGGGTGATGACTAATACAAAGAGCTAAAATAAATCTTGCTGTAAGTCCAAAATGTTCCTATACAATTCCTGTATCAATGGTGGCAACCAGAGGCAGCATACATCGCTTCTGGAAAAAAATTTTGCTACATCAAGTACAATCATCAAATATAAAAATATTTATATCTTCCATGCTGGGACTGTTTATATGTTTGCAGAGCTGAGACCTGAAACTTCAAAAGACAAAAGCTAAACAATTCTGAATTGGCTGCCAACAAACAAGGGGTGTTCTACATAATGATAACAATATACAGGTTTGCCTCAATACATGGAGCATGCAATAGTAAGTCTGACAATCTCAACATATGCCTCAAGGAATATTCATGCACTATCAACACATAGAGCTTTGACAGCCCTCCTTTGCTTATGGTTTTAAACATCAGCAGTGCAGTAGCCAACACATTTTATTCTTATGTTGGAGAATAACAACCTACAGATAATAAGCAGAAAATACATTTAAGGTTTTAAAATTGCAAACATTTCTTTTTCATTATAAGAGTGAAGGAAAAAAAAAAACAACTCAAGCAGCCTGGGACCTGTCATGGATTGAGAGCAAGCCTTAACTCTTCCTCTTAACATCTGCCCACTTCTTACAGACATTACTGTGCAAAAGTCATGAAGAAAAATCACGAGTGCTACACAAAACTAGCCGTAAAAATGCAACCTGTCATCAGCCAGGAAAGACTTGTGGCTCTGGGACTGACTCCATTTTACTTTTTCTATTTCAGTGTTCAAAGGAAGAGAATAATGTTTATTTCAACAGCTTTCCTTATTGAACATGACAAGCTTTTTTACAGTCTCATGCCCAGGCAGCCATTAACTTAAAAGGCAGCTTGGAAAAGGAATTCTCTTCAAGTCATCCATGCTGTTAATCCATTTTCAATTCAGATTTTCTTTATTTTTTAAATCTTACCGATGCCCAGCTTTCATAAAGGCACAATCCAGGTCTCACCCACCCAGACAAAACAAAGGAAAAGTGTGAAGTGAATATGCCAAGCATAGTGAGAACAACTGGAGGTCTTCTTTTGTCCTTCCAACAGAAGGACTTTTTATTTTTCTCCCTAACCAAAAAGTGAATGGGAATGCTGGACCAGGAACTAGGGGCTTGGGTTAACTGGCACATTCAAGGTTAACAGGAGCGGGATTCACAAGACTGAGGTTTAACCCATTTTTCACTCTCTGGAGATAATTCTCAAAGTCTAAGCTTTGATGCCTAGGGAAACTCAGGGAGACTTGATGGCTTTTGCCCTGTCAGTGGAGACTGGCAAGTGCTTCTCAGAGTTGTTTCTGTGACCCTTTCTCTCCATTAATTAGTAGAGTTAAAGAGTATAGTAATTTCAAAATATTCTAATACCATACTTAGATATCAAAAGTTACAGGCAGGGAGGGAGTTTCTCATCAGAAAACTGAGAACAGTATTTCTTGCCTTCTCCCTCCGAATTCCCTTTTATTTCATTGCCTAGACTGCAAACTCTCTGAAGAGGCTGTCTTTCAACATGTACATCTCACTTTCCAACAAGACTCTTATCTCAGCAGCGATAACAACACAGTTCTTTACATTGTTTCACGTAAACTGGCCCTTAAAAAAAGAAAAATATATCAGTGCTTGCTGGCCTGCTTGATGCATGCAACAGAAGCAGCAATAGCTCCTTCCAAAACCCCACAAGTGCACATAGCACTTTCTCTGGGTTAACACCATGCATCTTTGATTCTGGTGACAATTGTAGACTGGAGTCTAAACAACCTGGCAGCCTTGCAGAGCTTGGTCCCTCCAGAGGAGGGGTGAGGATCATCTGCTTGCACTGCAGTTGGCTTCCAGTTCAAACAGACAAACTCGGTTTCCAACTGTTAGTCCCTCGTTCCTCATAATTGTGTTTACCTTCACTGGAAATAAAATAAATAGGAAGGCAACAATCTGATCCAATTCCATAAAGCCAGCATCAGAGTAATCCCGGACACATTGTTAATTTATCAACAGCTTCAGGAAATACCCTGGTTAATTGGTAGGAGCTCCCATTGTGAAAATCTTTTTGGATGCCCCGGAAAGCAGCTCCATGGCTGGCAAGTCAAGTAGCGCTTCCCTTGCCCTCCAAATTAGCTGGATACCCAAAGGAAATTACTAATCTCTCAGTTCAAAACCAACACACACACAAGTATAATGAGCACTGTTTTCCTTTGTGGAAGAACAGATCATCAATGGCTTGAAGAGTGGAGAGCATACATTTCTGTTAACACTACCTCTACTGTACTGTTTGGGCAAAGCTCTTCCAATGTCATCACCTATACTGTTCTTACCACCAAGATGAGGTATTTCATTTATTACATTTTTAACCTGGCTTGAAACCTCTGCCAGAAAGCAAATACAAATACAATAATACATAAAACCAAACAAGTACTAACTTGTCCTATCTGCTTGCAAAACATCATTTACCACTGCAGAATTTGACTATCTACTGTGTAAAATCAATGCCAATGGTGAAACTCCCTAGTTAAAATGACTTGTAAAATGTCTTGAATTTCCTTTTGGTTTAAAATTTCTGATAGGGATGACATTCACTTAGGGTTTTTTCTAGTTTTCTTTCAGTTACCCATTTTCTTTTACTTCTGGCTTTTACTGTTGACTTGTTTCCTTTACATATTAGGGGCTTTGTTGGAGGAAGTGCTGCAGAAACTCCCAAGGCCCCTTGAAGAGCATCTGAACATCTCTAAGGCAGAGCTCCAAATGTCAAAACATCTTTGTGACCTGAATTTCTCTCGAATAAAATCTTAAAGCAGTTTCTGCAATAAAGCCAAAATCTTAGAGCAACAGGAACAGAGGAAGCATGAGGGCTGTCATTTCCTCTAAGAGCAGCAAGATAATAATTCCTATTAACACCTCCCAGAGATACAGACCCTTCCAGTGGGCCATATGAGACTCTATTTCATTATTTTTTGTGCCTGTAAGACTAGGCACAATATCAGTCAACACAATATGAAGGAATTCGCTCCTGGTGCTATCTTGTGGGGTATATGTGCATTTGAGACAAACTTTAGTGCTTTTACTATGCACTTACAGCCATAAATTTCACTGCTGTACTGTATATCAGAGAAGTGGCAAAAGTATTACTAGCTTCAAAAAACCCAAACCAGGATGTAATCAAATCTCAAATGCTATATCAACAGTTTCAGTTATGGATAACTGATAGTTAGTTCCTAGTCCTCTGTATTAATGACAGCTATTCTGTAAGGTTCAGCAACACTGACACCTAGAATGGCTGGATTATATGCATAAAGGTAGAATTACAGAAACACCTGCACTGTCTGAAAGGATACTATCACCTTTACTGCAGGCTAGATTCTAGGAAGTTCAAACTAAGCAAAAGCTTGAAATATTTAATGACTATGCTTACAAAAAACACTCTTGAAAAACAGCTGTTCTAACCCATTTTCCAAAGGTCATTCCAATCTGCTTTTAGGGTTTTTTTGTTTGTTTGTTTAAGCATATTTGGTCTGTGAAAAGATGAAAAGCTCCATGATTTTGGTTCCCTTTTCAGTCAATAAAAACTCAGTGGGAGAGAAGCAGGAGGAAAAGCAGTAGGATGCTTTTCCTCTTACAACAGTAAGACTTGGGAGACATGGGTTCAGTGCCTGGCTCTGACACAAATTTCCTGTGTGACCTCAGGCAAACCATTTGGTGTTTCAATTATTTATCTGTAAAGCCGGGATAACCACTATCCCAGACAGGATTTGCTTGGATAACATTTATTAACATGTCAGAGGTGCTCAAAAAGTAATGTATTAGACTCCTACTGACCATATACCCCAAATCAGTGGTTGAAATGACCCAGGGTATGCCAGTGTATCATGCAGACATCGCTCATAAAACCATACTTGCCTACTACCACTCTTCAGCCTTCAATGCAAAATAAGTCTCACAACAGCAGTTTGAAATTTCTATAAAGACAAACTGCAAAGTAGAAGAAAGAAGTCAAATAATGTGGGGGGAAATGCAACTTGTTCTTGGAGAAAAGGGATACAAACCCTTCAATTTATTAGCACAGTCCCCAGGACAACAGCACCCAGCTGGACATCCTTTAAATAAGCCACCAGAGGCACAACAGCAGTGAAAAACAAGAGCAAGATTTTGCCTTGTTTTTCTAACAGCTATTCAAAACCATATAGTCCATTCCATGCTTGCCAGTGTAACTTAGGGTCTTATGTAGAAATGATGGCAAACTATGCCTGCAAGTTAGCCCTTGCCCACTTGGTGGGTAGTGTACACCTCAGCTAACTCAAATGTGCAAAAAAGGTGTCTTGTGTAAGACAATTTGTCCAGACTGCTGGAAGAGCCAAGACAGAGAAACAAGAAATGCCTAGAATGAATTCTTCACACCCTAAGTTAGATAGGGCTGAGTTCCTTTCTCTTGGCTATATAGGAACATGTAGAATGACTGACTTTAGAGGAGACACCAACATTTGGGCAGACAAACTCTGTTAAGGACACCACCTCTCTGCTGCTGCTGTGAATGCTCTCTCCCACAGCACACAGAGACCAGGGAAGGGACAAGGAAACAGGTCACGGTCCTTTGAGAGACAAGGTGTTGAAGGGAAGGTAATCTTCTGCCTACAAGGCTGGACTAAATAAAACATTAAAGTGCAATGCCACGGAAAATGAGACATAGGCTAGAGAATTAATTCAGTCTACTTGGAGAATTGACTCAAGTCTATACCATACTGGTGCCTCATCCAATATCCCAAATCTGTTTCTCAGTGATTCTGTTGTGCCCATCTGTAAATATGTATATATAAATATATATATATGTATATATGTATATATATATATTTATCTCATACCTTTCAACATCACAGATCTTGTAAATCTGCTTAGAAAGCTCTTATTGGAGCTATATTTACACAGATTCAGCAACACAGTAACCTGCATATGAGGGATGATAATACTTTTCAGCCAGAAGGCTAGAGAAGTAGCTAAGAACAAAGAAAGTGTAATACTTCTTTTGAAGTAGCCCAAAAAGCTGGTTCCATCTCACAAAGACAGATTACTCTGAATTTCAACAACAAATTTACCTCAGTAGTGAGGTTTCACTCCCTTGGCCACCACAGTATAATGATGATATTTTAGTGATTTAACAAAAGCTTTGAAAGTAATAAATAAATATTAGAAATGAAATCGACAAGTGTGTCTCATTTACCACGATTTATTTTGATTTTCTTTGTAGTTGATATGACACAAAATATGACACAAAATCATATTTTGAAAAACACTATGTTGAAAGAATTAATTTCTCTGTTCCTTACATTTGTTAACACTCAAAAAGAACAAAGTACAACATGGACTATAGAAAAACAGACACTGAGAATGTATTCAGACCTAGCTAGTGTTTTTTCAGATAACCCTAGAAAAAAACAGGGAACGTGAGTCAGCTTGGTAACACATCCTGCTGATATTACATACACCATTTAATCAGGGAGGTCTGATTAAGACTCAATCCTCTCTGGAGGTGTGACTCAGGGAGTGTTCTACACATTTCCTTCAGGATTATTAGCCTGACCTAGTTTTACACTGCATCGTAGGAAACCAGGAACATGCAACTGGCTGCTTGCCCTAGGTGAGGGACAGCAGTCAAACAGTTGGAGGGGCTCAGCTGCTTACGATGATCTGGATGCAGATATAAAGAACCTTTTATTGTCTTAAAAAGCCACTGACTCATCTAGTTCTGCTGGAACTTTTCTTGGTTTAGTCATCGATAGCTCTCAGTGCTTCTCTGGGCTCAGAACACATCATAAGGTACTCACCATCATCTGCTGAACATGAAATATTTCGGCTCCAGTGGCAGAGAGGCGGTTTGGAAATGAAATGTCAAGGAAAGCTCCAGGGAGAGTGCTTGGTCCAGCGTTGTAAACCTGTAAGACAAAGATGCATATAAATGTATCAAAAAAATAAACTTACATGTATGATTTCTCATAAATGGGGAACTACTGTAGAACCACAGCTGGGAATATAGATAAATTCGAAAAAAAACCAAATACCATGCAAGTTTTAAAATGTCTTCCAACTAAGATTTCTTTTTTAAGTGTCAGGATTTAGCTTATCTAACAGTCTTTAGGTACAGTTCACATATCAAGAAGCAGTTTTGCAAGATAATTACCAGTCATCAATACAAATAGCATGAGACTCCCACCTTATATGCAGAGACACTACTAGGACTCTCTGAGCATTTTGGTAATACCATCCGGAAGACTAAGAAATATTGCTGTCTCAGTTAACATTCTCATTTCCATCTGGTAACCACTGCATTATATTCTGCATATGTTTTCCTTACGGAGCAGAAGCCAAAGTAATGATGATTGTGACTACCGGACTGCGGGTTTGCTGAATGAGTTGCCAGGAAATGCATGTGAACAGCTTCCATTCAAGTTCTGGGGTTTCCAATTAAATGAAACTCTTAGTGGAAAACATTGGCTTTCTATCAAACCTCCCATAAATTTTCAGCAAAAGCTCAAAGAATTTTCAGTCCACCACTGAAATGTATTCAGTGAAAATTCCAAAATCTGTGGGTTTTTTTCCGAAAAGAAACAATCCATGGAAAAATTTCAATGAAAATAAGTTTTCATGTCTATCTACATTTTTTCATTAGGAAAAATATTTCCTGGTTGTTTCTAACAACACATATAAGTGCAGACAGTAAAAACATTAAGTCCAGTAGAATATTTATCTGCACTGAGACAGTACTGTCAAAAGATGTAGCAATCAGTCGATTGTGTAAAGTACAAATATTAAAACCAACAGGTTTTCATTCTTCATACACTGTTTGTATCTGAAGAAATGTCCGACTGATAAAGAGAATCATTTCACAATGCCAAATCCTTTCAAAAACCCTGAGGCTCCAGGCAGGGAGAGAAATCCTACTATAATGGAGCATGATAAATGCTGCATGAAATACAAACATAATGTTTCATGTTAGACATTTAAAAACTTGATTATCTCACTGAGATCAGATATAAGATTTAATGCAGAAAAGACATTTCCATTGCACATGTTGTACCCCCCCAAAAAAGCTGCACAGATCTGTTTCCTTACCAACATTGGACATAGTATAGATTCCCACATATAAAAACTGCTATAAAGCCCCATATTTTTGTAAATCATCTCTTTTTCTTGGTTAAGAAACTATTCTCTCCATCTGGAGAAGTTTAATAAATTGCAGGCAAACCATTAAAAACAATTAAGCAAACAGTGATACAAACCATGCTTTCCCCATTATGAAACTCTACCCTTTCTCTCTGACACACACAGTTATGAGGTTTACCATGTTACTGGGGAGCAGATCTGTGACTTGTTACAGGATAATTTTCTACTTCTATATGGAAATAAATTATTAATATTGCAACTTGTAAGCATGTGCATGAGAGACAAGAGGATGAGGCAGGACAAATGGTGGCTCTGCCAATACATAGATTGTCTCTCCCTTACCTGTTATCACTTTATTTTATTTATCTAGTTAAAGCATCAGGACATCTGTTCTTTATCTGGTTTTAACCAATAACTGGTTGGGGG
>NW_020799096.1:7897701-7936575 GCF_003259725.1 Athene cunicularia
ATTGTGCCTTTATGAAAGCTGGGCATCGGTAAGATTTAAAAAATAAAGAAAATCTGAATTGAAAATGGATTAACAGCATGGATGACTTGAAGAGAATTCCTTTTCCAAGCTGCCTTTTAAGTTAATGGCTGCCTGGGCATGAGACTGTAAAAAAGCTTGTCATGTTCAATAAGGAAAGCTGTTGAAATAAACATTATTCTCTTCCTTTGAACACTGAAATAGAAAAAGTAAAATGGAGTCAGTCCCAGAGCCACAAGTCTTTCCTGGCTGATGACAGGTTGCATTTTTACGGCTAGTTTTGTGTAGCACTCGTGATTTTTCTTCATGACTTTTGCACAGTAATGTCTGTAAGAAGTGGGCAGATGTTAAGAGGAAGAGTTAAGGCTTGCTCTCAATCCATGACAGGTCCCAGGCTGCTTGAGTTGTTTTTTTTTTTCCTTCACTCTTATAATGAAAAAGAAATGTTTGCAATTTTAAAACCTTAAATGTATTTTCTGCTTATTATCTGTAGGTTGTTATTCTCCAACATAAGAATAAAATGTGTTGGCTACTGCACTGCTGATGTTTAAAACCATAAGCAAAGGAGGGCTGTCAAAGCTCTATGTGTTGATAGTGCATGAATATTCCTTGAGGCATATGTTGAGATTGTCAGACTTACTATTGCATGCTCCATGTATTGAGGCAAACCTGTATATTGTTATCATTATGTAGAACACCCCTTGTTTGTTGGCAGCCAATTCAGAATTGTTTAGCTTTTGTCTTTTGAAGTTTCAGGTCTCAGCTCTGCAAACATATAAACCCTCAAGAATGAAATCAGAATCACAAGAATTAATAGCCTGGTTCACAAAAGCTTTAATGTCCTGAAATCCTGCTTTCACTCCTTTTCAGTAAATAGCTAAGGGCACTGCATGACAGTGGGGGCTTAATTGCTCTGGACCACAGTCTGTCCACGGAGGCAGACATGTGTTATTCATTATGAGCTGAGTGGCATTCATGCCTAGGAGAACAGAAAGGAGAAAAAAAGGCGAAAGACTGTTTTTCACAATAAATGATTCCCCCACGTCCATATGATTTATCATTCCTTAGTTCCATCTAGTGGTCAAAAAGGATCTGAAGTGCTTGTAATAGGTACAGTCACGGCAGCCAAACAAGTTCATTTTGGCTGCATCACAAGAGTTTCTTGTAATAAATCATCCAAATATTTTACTCATCTAACTGCCATGTGAAGTGTAATCTATAAATAATACTTAAATAACAATGAGGTGCTAGGAGATGTTTAATGAAACCTTCTTACACCTGTCCTTTTAGTGTCACAGTCTCTTCCCTGTACAGTATTCCTGTCAGTAGTGCTATAAAACATTTTCATACGGGGGTCATTTAGAAACCTGAATCCCTTGCACAGGTATGTGTTTGTTCTCATGGATAAAGGCTTCCCACTCTCTGCTCAATGATCATGCCAATAAAAAGAATTACTCCTCCCTTTTGAACCTGTGACTGCATCCAAGATGTGGCACTTGAGTAACTAAAGCTCTTTATTCAGCATGTGATGAAAGATAAAAGAGAAACAAATGGTAGCAGCTTCATTCCTATGGAAGTGAGACGCCCTATTTGCAATTCTTGTTATAATATATTCAGATGAGGAAATATACCATCCCTGCACGTTGTAAATATGGCATCCAATCAAGAATGCATTCCACAGCACACTGTGATTTAGAAACATGCACCAAAGCCCATAACAGAATAAGAGAGATACAAAACCAGAACGTGCTGTCAAGCACGAAAGCAGTCAAAATAAGGATCGGTTTTACCTGCAGTGTGAAGTTGAGAGACTGGAAAAGGCACTCATAGTTTTCCAGCCGAACAAAGTTGGATAATTCCACAGAATCACCGTAGAAAAATGAAGTAGGGAAGACTTCTCTGAAAGATCAAGACACAGATTTAGTAAGCTGTGTTTGCCACCAAAACGAAATATATTTGTGGCAAGCTGAACTGCACCCTCTTGCTTTCTAGTAATTTGAAATTCTATGGGACCATTTTACATTAATCTATTATTTGTGATTTGATTTCCTCTTGACAACAGCAGACTACAGTAGCAGCATCTCAACTGACCTGGGTCAACATCACTGAAGCAGACTTCATTTGATTACTTCTCTTTTTTCTCCTTTCCTATCACAAAACCTCTTCTCCAGGGCTCCCTGCCACAGATGATTTGTGCAAGTCCTATAGTTTGTGTAACACGGGAAATCATTGCACTACCAAGTTAATCTGAAGAAACAGTTACTAACAGGAATACTTTCAGTTACATCTTCACCAAAGTAACATTTCAGCTTTATCTACCATTTACATAGCATTGCAGGAATAAACACTTCATTACTTATCTGAGCTTCACTACCTTTATGATTAGCAGATGGTTAAAGGGAAGAATAGAGGAGGATATCATTTGCTTTCAATTACAGTGGCACAGGCCAAGTCTCCTCAACTATTCTTAGCATCTTATTACAAAGTAAAACGCAGAAGGGTTTTATCAGAAAAGGCTTGGAAGCACAACACAGTACCTGGAAATCCTGTAGAAGAGGACTAGGAGTGCTTTAAGCATCCTTTGTGCCCCCTTCTAATCTCAGACTGCTCCACTGGCTATAAAGGGTCCTGGTGGAATTTCAGACAAACCTTGGTGAGGGATTGCCTAAAACTCTGCTTCCTTCTCAGGCTGTCCTTTTGGGTCAGAGTTTTTTGAGACAGGATTTTAAGCCTGTTTAGGTGCATTTCTTTCTTCCTGCCTGCCTCCTATGCCAGAGATTGCTAGGGAAAACAGTAAGAGACGGACGTATTCCTCCCATTTACGGCGTTGTGCCAAAAGGCTACTCCCAAACATGGTATAAGCCCTTCCAGGCTATTTATGACCAGGGATAAAGTTTGCTCTCGTAGACTCAAATGCAGGCTAGCTAGTAAAAATAAGCTTTTAAAATGCACTGTCCAAAAAAGAGTAGTACTAATATTACCATGCCTGGGAATATTGTGCCCTCCAATAAACTCAACCTTTCTGCAGTAGTTGGACACTCTTGTAAACTTGAATTAATTAAACCTTGTCTATGAAAATTAAAAAATAATCCACATAGTTGGGTGGGGTTTATAAATTCAGAGACCTTGTTCTTTAAAAAGTAACATTCTGAAAAAAGCCAAATTTTTATCAGGATTTTTTGGCATGCATTATTCTGTAGGTGACAGAGATCTAAAGACACAGATGAAAGCATTCTTATCTGTAGAGCCATACAACAATCCATCTGTGCCAAAGCATTAAGAAGCAACGGATACAGAGTTAAATTTCTACACAATCTGTAACAATGAAAGCATTCAAAAACTCCCAGAACATGCTGATGAGACTGTACACTCAATATAGAGGGATTTTTGTCCTTGCTAGTCATCTTGTGAGGTCTGACAGTGCTCTTCACTTCCCTGAGCAGGCTCAAGCACATCTTCTCTGCATTCTGATTACTGTGACAGTAATTAAGGGATTTTATCTCTATGCAACCAGAGGGGAAATCAGCTTTATGTGGCAAAATCCAGACTAGGCAACGACTCTGAGTTTACCCAGATTTTTAGCCAAATCACATGTCAGTGCAGGTAACTTTGCTTCTACACATGTAGCATGCTAGTCACGGGAATCTTTGACTTCTATTGATGCAACCTGCACTGGTCGTTTAGACAATACACATTCCCTGGGGTTGCCATAAACAGTGGCTAAGAGACATTGACCTCTTGGGGACACTGCTGAGGAGTTTTTACTTCCCCAGTTTAGGAATGAGTATCAGCTTCCTCAGTCTACATGGATGCTAATTCACCTCCAGAGAGCAGGTCCCCCAGTTCCAGCTCAAGAACTGTCTACACTAGAGGATAGTCTGTATGTTGAGACTGACCACAAATCTTCCATTTTAGACTTAAGATTGTAATGCAGAAGTGGAAAGGAAGACCCCTGAGTACAAAGGCAGGAGCTCACACATGTGCAGCCCTGGGGAGAGGACAATGGCTATGTGCTAGACAAGTATTTCAGTCAAAGGGCGAGTGATGTTCCTCAGTTGGTATTCAGATGCCTCGCAGACTAGGAAGCAGAAGCGAATACTGATTGTGACATTAAACAGAAAAGCAAACAGCTAGACTCCACCAAGCTCTTTAAAATCCCAAAACATTTGGCCCCCACTTTTGGCCTGGTTATTCTCAACCATATCCTTAAAGACGGGCCCTAAGGAACAAGATGTGATTTACTTATTCTCTTTTTACTTTATTTTAAGGTCCATCATATCTACAGAATCACACAAATTCAAATATGATCACTACAATACCTACTATAAATGTGATGGTAACTAATTAGCATTAGCTGAAAAGGAGTGAGAAAGAGGTACAGCGCTGGAATGAAAGGCATGACAAATAAAATTTCCAGATAATGAATGAGGCTGTCTGTATTTCCAGGGTCTGGGAAACAAGAAAAAAACAACAGTCTGTCTACATGTAAACAAAGAGAAGAATTCAGTTTTTCACTGGAAGAGACTCAGATGTTATTGTTAGGATTATTATTATTTTTGTTGTTTTCATTCGCTGACTGGTACTTACCCAGTGATAGATGAGTCCACTTCATGCATCAGTGGCACTGACAGGGTTAGAGTATTATCATGCAAAGATTCACTGCGTTCTAGGTTTCCACTGTGACAGAAAGGAAAAATAAACATGCTGTAAATTGACAGCCTTTGCAATATCTCACACAGTTTCACAGCTACCATCTCTCTGCTTTGTACTTCGAGCCTCTCTATTTGAGCGATGTCAGCTCTCCTTAAGAAGCCTCTTAAAGATTAAGAGTTACATTTGTTCACTCACCTTGGAGAGGGCACACACATAAAGCATGTGTTTTGCAGCTTCTCCTCTGTGTCTGTGATGTGATCAGGCTCAGAGCAAGAAAACCTATCTCGGAGCAAGGTGTGAACTCAAACGGCAGTGCAAAACTACAGCAGCCATCATACACCATGGAGAGAAACAAGGGCATTTAGACTCCAAAGAAAAAGTTCGTTTTCTCCCAGCCTGACTGTACATCAGTTTAAAAGGGATACGCACATCCCACAGAGTGACTTGACTCAGTAAATGAAACTGCACTTTCACTGTACCTGCACTGTACCATAGAACCAACGTGGTGCCATTACAAGCAGCTTTTTGGGCGAGACCCTCGTCCTGAACTGGCTGTAACCTCTCAGCAGTTCCACCTCCTCTTCCTGTACTTAGATGCCAAAATTAAAGCACTACTGGTTTATATTTTCAAAGGCAGTTGCCGCAACGGGTCAAAAGCGGGAAGAGGAAAGAGAAAAGTGAGCAATCATCTCTCCTTTGAGTCAGTTTATTTCAGTGTGAACACTTATGTATGCAGTCTGGGATAGGTTCCTGAAATGCATGTCCAATTACTCTGATCCTGATGGTGAGTCTGCTTGGCAGTTGACAGCTCAGAAGAACAATCTTGAAAGACATGTTACATATGTTTCCAACACAGCAGTGACTCTGAAATCACTTTGCCTTGCAGTTCATTGGATTTACTCAAAAATCAAACTGGCAAAATGAAAGATATGATCCTTTTTATTTGAGGACAGTGTCACTGAGGCAACAGCAGGCAGTAACATCCCAAGTGATACCATGTAGATGATGAGTTGCTCAGATTACAAAAACAGAACATGCTGGCTACATACATGCACAGATACAGCTCAGCTTTCTGCAACTGACACACTGGCCATGTCTGCTAATAAAACTATGGCACAGATGGAAAAACCCACAAACTTTCAGTCCCAGGAAAAAAACACTTAATAAAAGCTTTTCCTCTGAACAGGCTCAAAGAAGAGTACAAAATGGAGACATTTCGCATCCAACACAAATACCGAGCTACCATGGTGGCAAGCAGAATAAGCTAGTAGAATTCCATACAGGGTCAATGGGTATGTGCATATCTGTTTCAAATGGAGCAAAGGTACTGTCACAAAAGGAGAATATAGCTCAGTGAATCTAGCTCTAGAAAAACAGTTCACACCAGGAAGCACAAAAGGTTTGGAGTTTTTTTAAACAAAAATAATAACTGTAATGTAATGTTTAGTTCTTTCTCCAACTGATCTCTCCCACTACTGAACCGGTCTCTTGTTACAGATGCTACTGCCAAATTTGCAGCTTCAAGGGACAGGCTTAAGTGGCCACTTGAAGGGCAATAGTGACTTTCCCATGACAGTGTGGCATAGCTTCTCTGCATCCAGCCATTTCTGCGAGGCTAGCTCCGATTTTGTGTGGAAACAATGGCCCCACTCATTGAAGTCTGGCCACAACACAGACACTTCCTCTCCATTTCCTTATCACTGACTTTACCCCAGGGCTCCCTGAAACTCTTGTGGTAGAAAGATTTTATTACACTTATTTGACAGTGAGGGAATTGAGCAATTGTCCAAAGACAGAGAAAATGAGTGTAAAGAGTAGTGGGGCTTGCACTGTTGTCTTTGGAGGTTCAGCTGAATCCTTCAGAAAACAACTATCCTCCCACCCATCCTTCTGAAATGAGAAACTTTCTCTTAACCCCTCCTAGAATCTGTGCTATGTGTACCAACTATTTATTTTGTTGGTCCATCTAAAGGCACTGACTAACCCTTCTCACTGGTAGCGCACAGAAATCTGAGGAGTGAGGTTACAGAGGGAAGTCCTGTGCTATCCGAGGCAGGGAGATGGGCAGTACCATCTGGAAAACACTGGCTGGGCAAATTTAAAGCAGGGCTGACCCATCTTTGCACCCACTGGCATTCACCTAGCAGATACAGCTGCATCTGCCTGACCTAGAAGCATCACGGGGTCATATGAACACACAATGAACTTCTCCTCACAGAGAATAAAACTTCTCTAACATGTAAAACATGGCCTTGTCTCTCTGATGCGAGGTCTCACTTTCAGTGTTTTATACCAGCCCTGTATGCTGCAGGATCTTGTTCCCACCTACAGCTGTTACTGCAGGGGAGGACTGTGCCTTATGAGAGCAGTCACTCAGCAACTGCTACATGTCATCTCTCATCTCCAGCCCATCAGTGAGGTGTCATCAAATCGGTGAGAAGAATTAAGGCTGGAGATCCCGATTTTGACATGGGAGGGTATGAAGTTGGCCCATTTACACAGTAAGTGGTAGCAGGAACCAGTTGCACACCCAGCACATCAGAGCAGCAGTTCATGGCCTAGGTTAACGCAGCTGGGCTACCGTCAGTTTCCATACACATGCCAACAGTGCCTGTGACTGAATCAGCCATGGAGTCTCCTTCTTTGTGGCATATCATCTTAGAAGGCACAGAGTATGTGTCACACCTTTATTCTGCTTGAGATAAAATCCCTATGCACACATACTTGGCATCACCCTATTTCAATGCCTGCTCTAACCACCCTTGGGGAAGTACCCTATTCAGCTGTTTCATGCAGTCTGTCATAGCTCACTGAAGATCCAGAGGGAAAAAGACATGCAACTTTGGAAACTGTCAGTGAGATCCCTGACCATCTGATGAAAGCATTTATCTTTTTTGGTTTGCATCCAAGCATGCTTATTTCATTCAAATGCTGGAACAAATGGGTCTGCCTGGTGCTGATCATCAACCACAGCTGAGCTGAGCTTGATACAGGGCCCAAAGGGATGGGCACAGAAACACAAGGGCCTTCCAGCTGAGAGAACATGAAATGCTCCTTCAGAATTGAAACTGCCTGGCAAAGAAAGCCTAAGTACGGTCCTACCTCATTTTTCAGGAAGCTGCACCACATGGTTCCTCTATATTATCAAAATACATGCACTTAGCCCCAGTAATTTAACCTCATTTATTACACATACACGTGTCTACAACTAGTATCACACAGCTGTCAAGCATATGCAATGCACGCTTCATGCAACAAAGAATATCCAAGTCATCAAGATGTACAAAGGTTCCCTTACCTTTGGGCAGTGACAAGGAATGTAAGCGTTTCTTCCTGTCCAGACAAGTGACTTGTGTCAAAGATCACACTGAACTCATACTGCACAAAGAAAAAGTGGTATTTAGAGACACTGTATATTTCAAAATACATTTATTCTGAAACTGCACATATATGCTACTAGCCCAGCTGTACAAAAGTAGTGTATTTTGATACATGTAAGAAAGATTCCTCTACTGCAGCGTTTAAACCTTAGCAACTGTGTCTCTATTCAAATACTTGAGTCCAATTTTTCCCTCATTGTGAAAAGGCCTTTACTAGAATTACCATTCAAAGGTATTTCTGGAGGACATCTGCCAGGGAAAGAGTCTTCCAGTATAAGGGGATCACTACCTCAACACCAATCTATGTATTACTTGCTGGTGAAGAGATCTTTTGGATGAATGAAGATCATGCCACAGGCCTGCACAAAGACTTGAAGCAACCAGCACAGGCTAAAGCAGCATTCAGGCACACATCATAAAGGATAAAATGAAGTGCTAATTTTGAAAAGAGGATCTACTTTGATGACACCTGTAGTACTGTATTAGTTTCTCTGTGCAACAACTTTTCTACCTAACTCCAAAACAGTCTTTGGCCAAGTGAAATAGTTTCCAAATTCATGCTAATTTCAATGGCCTGTTGAAAAAAACCACAAAGATAACCAAACTGTCATTCTGAAGGAAAACACTGAAATTCTTACTTTCCAGATAATATATTGCTACCGCATTTAATTTTTTCCATTCCATTTAAAATCTTCTTTAATATTTCAAAAGAGCATGTTACGGTCAATACAACATTTAAAAGAAAACATTTAATGATGGGTCAAAGGATATGTCAGTTCAAATGGAAAATATCAGGTTTTGAAACTGAAATTTTCTGAAAAATTTTACTCATTTTGTTCAGGTCATCCTAAAGTTATTCCTCATCTTCTCACCTTTCTGGGTTGGTCATTTGTACAGCTCAGCTGGATTTCTAAACATTATGAGAGAGTTCATCTTCTATTACTGAACAAAATCCTCTTTAAAAGCTATGGGGAGACCATAACATGAAAAAGTCTTAGGCCATTTTCACTGTAATTCGTACAAATTCAGCTGAACTTTAATGTGAGAGGAGATAAACATAAAAATGGAATAAGGCAACATAAATAAGTCAGAGAGTCGTTTTCTTATCTTCTGCAGAGGGCTTATGTAAGTTTTTCATAGCTGCAACTTTTGCATCATTTTACAAGGGGACTGTATTGCAGGGCACAGGGTACTGTCACTGGCTCTATCTGGTGGGAGAGAGGACAGCTACCCTCCATAACTGTGAAAGGCTTGGATAAGGGGCTTAGAAAGCTACAGAAAGTATCAGACACAGATGTTTAACAGAGCAGTTGCCTTTCCAGCCACTTCATGAAGACAAAGAGGTGAAGGGACCATCACTCTGTAAATGCAAATATCACATTACCCTAGATTTTGATCTCATGAAAGGAAATCCCACGCTGCACTTGAGGAAGTCTGACTCCAGCAACTCACAAGCAATGCCCAGCTCCTCCTGTAAGAAAATAAAAAAGACCATGAGATGATAGATTTAGGGAGAAAAAGAGAATTACTAAGAAATACCATTGTGATGAAGTATTGTAGAAAAACAAAACATTTCCCACCATAGCACTGTTATTCCCAGAAAACTAATACTCATTGAATAAGTTAAGTGTTGCACTTCCTCGCTCCACCTCCGTCAGAGCAGCACTGGGAAGAAGTCAACCATCAGAACATTGTTCTGAGAGGCAGACCACAGGGAAATACTGCAGGACTAAACAAATTAAAGTCAGGGCATCAGCCCAAGTTCTGGGATAACTCAGACCATCAGTTCCCTCTGTTTATTAAAAGACAGCTTTCAAATGGTCCACAATACTGGTTCCCTGAGGTAGTTTTCCCAGTTATCAGTATCATAAAGAAAGAAGTGCGTTGTGCAACAGTGACCAAACCATGGCACGCAGAGATGCTGGCGAAAGGGTTAACCTGGTCCTAGTGTCATTCACTGCCTTGGTACCTTTCTCTGGTCTTCAGGATGAGACACATTTGTACGGATACCAACTTTCTTTAGTGACACAATGGTGGTATAGATCAAGGAGAGACATGAGCCTCTCCTCATGCTGAACATTGACAGACTCTGGCCACTGTCAATCATATAAATGATAAAGGTTAGAGCAGCCCTATCCAGCTTGACTAGTGACTCCATTAGAACAACAGAAATACTTCTCTTGAATGGAGGGTGTTCAGTTGCTCCATAAAATAAGTGTCTGGCTCCAGGTTAGCATGTTCTCATCTCCAGATTATCAGGGAAGAGTTTTTTATTAAATCTATGAATTTTCCCTTTTTTTTTTTTGGTCCTTTCCCTATTTCACTGGGGAGGGGGAAAGAAAGTAAGCGACTGGCTGCATGATGACTGGCTACTGGCTGAGTTCAAACCACGACAGTGTCACTTCTCCCATTGTAGTCAATGGATGTAGAAAATGGTTCAGCAGACCAAATGTAAGACGTTTAGTTTAGACTGAGATGAATACTTCTCCAGGGCCTAATATTGACTACATCATCACTGGAGCTATGGCACTGATGTTATGCAGCTACAATATGAATGCCTAAATTTAGGTATCTGAATCTGGAAATAAACTCTATTCTAGACATGCAGCTAAGAATCTCTTAGCTAAAGGACTTATGATTTATTTGACCTATTTTTGGTATCTATAGCAGTTTGTGAAGTCCAGGCTCTGTCTCCTTATGTACATTTCCCAAATAACTTCAAATATGAGTTTTACTTTAAATATGCATTTAAAATTTATGAGTACCATTCTCAGATGGAACGAGCATATGTGGAAGTAGCTTCCTGAACCATAGATTCCGGCCATAAGCAGCTCCAGGAAATGCCTCTCTGACCCAAGCACTACATTAGTGCTCTACAAATGATACTATTATCCTAATTATGAGTCTGACAGCATTCAGATTCTTGATCTTTTAACTGCTTCCTGTGATATCTGAACGACAAGGTCTCCTTTATCTTCAAAATCATCATTCAAATCAGGGCACACATTTATAGAAAATTATAGACCTAACACAACCTTTCTTATCTGACTCAGTATTTCACTGGTTTCATATGAAAATAATTTAAGCAGAAAATCATTGAAGGCTTGGAGATACCTGATGGCATGATACTACTCCAGCAGTGGCCTCCACATTCAGCTTCTTTATGGATTTGTTTCCTTGCAATCTTCTGTATTTTCAGAAATACAGAAGATGGCACTGCCCAGCAAATCAAATATCTAGCTTCAGTTGTACAAAGCTGCCGTCCTCATATGCTGTGTTAGATTTAACACAAAACAGCAGAGCAAGTGCTTCATGCAAGATGCATCCCCTTCACTTGCCTTTTCCTCTCAGCAATCTGGGAGGTTCTTTAGTTTTATGCCAGTGATCAAGTGAACACAAACTCTGAGCAGCTGCATAACCAAATGAAAAATTTCACAGCTGTTTCCTCTGGGAACATTCTTGGTTCTGTGTTGTTCAAATGTCCCTTACTCTCTAACTGTGGCAACCTATGAACTCTCTTTCATGAACTCCCCGCCTCTGTTCATTCAAGAGGGGTTTCTATTTACATAGCTGTCTGGTAGTGACAGTGACCAGACAGACCCAAGAGGCTCCCTCCTCTCCCCAAGACCATATCCCTTCAGAAATGTCAAAAACCAGGACAACAGAAAGAACTCTCATCTTGATAATGGAAGTAGCGCAGTACTTCATTTTGTATGTTGGCGGCTGCCTGCCTTTGCAGCCCTGACAGCAGGCAGGCACATGCCAGTTGTTGGCCTGTTAAAGAAATGACAGATAACGTTGAACTGGCTGGTTTTGCTGTTGTTGCTTGCAACATCTTAATGGATGCAGTATGATTGACTTGAACAACCTTCTGGCTTCATTAACATACCATCCAGTTTGATGATTAATATTAATATTACTGAAGTTCAGATTAGCCATTAGGAAAAGGTTCTTAAGTGAGAGGGTGGTCGGTCACTGGAAGAGGCTCCCCAGGGAAGTGGTCCTGGCACCAAACCTGTCAGAGTTCAAGGAGTGTCTGGATGATGCTCTTAGTCATATGACTTAGTTTTAAGTAGTCCTGCAGAGAGCAGGGAGTTGGATTTGATGATCCTTATTGGTCCCTTCCAACCTGAGATATTCTAGGATTCCATTAATGCTGCAAAGGCAAATTGTTCAATGCTAGGAAACAGCAGAAATAGGTTTGCCTGTACTATGCCGGTTTGGCTTTCCACACATTTCTAAATTACACAGGCTACCCAGAAAACTTCTGCCCTGGACCCCTTGCCTTGCTCTGTGATTAGGATGGGGAAGCTCAGCTAACAAGTAAATATTTTGTTTTTCCTTCACTGCTCCCCGTCCAGCTTCAGGCTTTATTTGCAGTGCACTGTTTTGGAGAGAGAGAAAATTATTTCTTCATGGGGTTTCCTATGGTGTTCAGCTCTGTAACATGTGAGCACTCTGTAAGCACTACATAAATTCAATTTTCACACTATTCCAGCAGGCTGAAGGGTTGGTGCTGTCTTATCTAACAAATAGGGAACAGAAACAGCTCGACTCACGGCTTACAGAAGTTTTGGATGCCACTTCTTGCTGATGTTAGGTAACACTTTTAGTGTGCAATGTTTTTTTCTATGACAATATAACCCAGCTAAGAAGTCAGCTTATTGCATGAGTTTCCATAGCAGTTTCTAGTTTGCTTAGAAAACATAGCCAAAGAGCTTGGAAGTTTCCCTTCCAAGGAGACAGTGTGAAGCTTTATCTGGAACCCTTTTTCTTTCTGAAACATTTCACAGCCTTTCACATTCTTAGGAGAGTCAATCAGATAAATAGACAGCTAGTTAGCCAAATGAATAGCTGTACTATTACTGCATAACAAATGCAGACCTGGGTATGAGAAACATGAAGCTCAGGCTGGCTCACAGTCTGTTTCTCAAAGTACTTTATCACAGAAAGAAAAGTTCCTGGTAATTATAACATGAGCAACTAAACAATCAAGTTCTAACCCCATTACAAGGGGCACATGGGGAAAAACCAGCGCAACCCAAATTCTGCATCATAATGCTGTCAAACACAATCCCTGTGGTATGTGATCGGGGGTATATGCAGAGATGTTACAAAATGGCCTTACTTCTGGACATAAGTGTTTTGAAGCATCAATATTATGTGTGATTTCAACTAAGTAAGTGCAGGAAGCTGATAATGATCATACTAATATAGTGCTTCAAAGCAGCGACCTGGGAATGTTGCTATTTGCTAAATTTAAGACTTGAGACAGGAGAAATTTCAGCAATGCTTCTGTTGTTCCCCAGTTTTTCCTACCCTTCTGCTGTTTCAGATATTCACCTGGTGCACCACACCGGGGGGCAACTGCTGTCTCCTCCATGGGCATCTTTGGCCAGTACCTGTCTCAGCAGAAGTGGGCAGTGGCTGAACATGGGAGCTCTAAGTTTATCTGACTACAGGTTGACAAAAGTCTCCTCATATTCTGGTCCCTAAAGCACACACTACATGTGCTCAAATCCTCACTGCCCAAACCAACTCAGATACCTGCCAGAGGAAAGTGAGGTGCTCATGGAGTAATTTTTTTTAAAGACAGGTAAACAAGCTAGATCAAGATGAATGCTTAAAACAATGCATTCAGCTTTGTCTAGAAAACATTTCAACACGAGTGAAGCATTTTAACCACATAGATGGGATGCTAGATTACGGCATCATTATTTTATCCTGGAATAACTCACAGGCAGTATCCTTTTGCTGGCTTCACCTAGCTGATTATCTGTGGATATAAAACATCGAACTACTCCAGATTTTGCTATTTTCCTAATACAGAGATCATGACTGGACTGCAAGAGATCCACTCCTTTTTCAGGCCACATTAAGGTAGGTTATCAGTAAGAAAATAACTTGTCAACACGAGAACAGGTCATATAAAATAAGCCTTTCACTGCATGTATTTTGGCATTTTAAAAGCCTGTCTTCGCTTAATAGTACCTTATGGGCTCAATGTTCTCATGGTACAAAAGGTGGGACCGGTGCCAGCTGGAGAGCAAGACCAGATTACTTTAGGTATGATCCTGCAAAAGGCCCCTTATTAGAACCAAATCCTGCTCAAAGACAGCTGCCATTTGTCCCCCCTCCTCCTGAAATATCTTTAGAAGATTTCTCAAATATTGTTTACTTTGACCTTAAAGGGTCCTTTTCAATTTGGTTAACCGCCAACTCTAAGACTTAGGAAAGAAAACCAGAATGCCTTAAGAGAACAGTAAGAGAGAACTGCTGGTGGAAGCAAGGTTGCTTGGCCCTGGATAAACCACAGCCACAGGTCAGAGACTCTGCTTCTGGGAAGAGTCCATTATTGTCATACCAACACACCATGTTGCTCCTAATTGAGCTCCTTCTTTCTAAATGCACATGACCAAAACCAGCCACCATACATGAAATGGCACAGCCCAAAGGATATTGAAACTTCCTCAGCTTCACCTTGACTAGCCGTTTTCAGATGAGATCACATTTTTTTTTTCCCAAGGGAGTCTTGCATAGCTTGGATGTGATGACTTACTGATCAGTTGATACACCCTGATTTTACTCTGCCTCTCATGTCCAACCAAAACCCTCCAACCTTTCTGAGTCTGATCTGGCAGCTCATATAATCATATTCTGTTTTAATTTTCCTTATCCTTGTGGTCATTAATTTCTTCCCAAAGGTAAAACAACTCCTCTGAACTGATGTTGGTCCCAATCCAGAATCATCAGCATCCTTCTGCAACTTGCTCCCAACGCCTCATCCCTGCCCATGACTGGTTGCAAGCTCCTTGCCTCAAAGATCTTCTTAATCAATCTCCCCTAGCCTGTTAATTCCCCTTCAACAATCTCCAGTACCAGCCTTTTCTCTATCTGACAACTCTACCAAATTATGACTATCAGCAAAAGCAAGCAAATATAAAAGTATAGGTCACATGTATTATTTTACACTTACCAGTGCTCTCACAGACGTGTGACTTCCAACTATTCTAACGCTCATTTATGGCCTGCTAGCTCTCTGCTTTCCGAAGCACACAAGCTACTAGTAGATAACTACATCTGAAATGTCAACAGGGAGATGCAACTGAGCAATACTAAATTTGCAAAAGGATGTGCCAGATATGGCTCTAACCAATTTTTAAAATAAAATGATACCAAGACAGCCAACAGAAAGTTAGATTAATTTATTAACTTAGGATAAGTTCAGTACTGCTCTGAATACTGCTGATCATCTGTGCCAGAGCTGACTTCATCCTTTTAAATACTATTCTGATTAGCCGTTCTTTATAAATGGATTAAAACCACTAATGAAAGGCACTAAAAATATCTTCACTGCAGAATTAAGATAATATCTGTATTTTTTTTAGAAGGGAGAAGACCCCAACTTGTTAGAAAATATAATTACCAACCACTCTTTCCTTAGCTATACTCAAATTGAAGTTTTTTTGTCCTGGTTGAGATGGAAGTTTCCCCTGCAAATCCTGGCTACTAACACATATACTCTGGAACAGAGGAGAAAATGTCCTGGAAGCCTTGATAATGTGTTGGCAGAACACTCCTGTTTTGAAGATGCTGAGAATTTATTTAGCTTGTTAATTTTTTTTTTTATGCTGCTGCATGTTTTCCAAAGGGTACAAAAAGAAGAATGACAATACAGAGGAACCCTGTACTTGTTGCCAGAGCACACACTCCTGTTATTGCTTTTCTTGTTCTATAATGCCTGTCTGTGAACCATCACACTTGACACCACAGGGGACCATGAACCATATCCTCATCCGAGAAGTCCTAAAACAAACACACTAAGAAAATATCACAAAGGAGGGCTACTTGCACTGTCCACTTCAAGCTATGCTAAGTCTCAAAAGTTAGATACTACTCATTTACCTACTGTATACACTCTGGTATACAGACTAACTCTCTCCACTAGTTATCTGGAAACGTGGGTTCTCTGACCAGCACCAAAGGTAGAGGATTACATCAGGCACTAGGAAAAATACAGTTTTGCTAAATTTGTACCGCTTTTTATTCTCATCATGGACCCTACCTTAAAGCACATACTTATACCTCAGTAATTCCAATTTGTACTTTTGGTGAAGAGGGACACTTCCCCAAATGAGAGTTTAGATGAACATCTGGATGTTTTGTTCAACCCAACAGGACAATTATATAGACCTGACCTGCATTTCAAGAGCTTCTTACTTTTGGGAGATAACGTTGAACATATGTCTGTTCACAGCTGGTAATCTGTTTCCTATGCACCTAGCTAGCAAAGTCGGGTAGCACAAACACCTCCCAAGTCAGGAACATAAAATAAAGGCTCACCTCTCTGATGATGTTTGAGGTGGTTTCTTCAAATCACTCTTCATAATCCTGGTCTAAGCACAACAACTTGTGGGTTTCCCTAGGGTCTTGAGAGTGTAATTTTTATTTTGCTCCTACCCTTATCTCTCTCTGCCTCACAATCCTCTTAATGCCTTCACTGAGGCTTCAAGCATATGAAGATCTGTCAACTCATTTAATAGCCAGCCCCTGAGCGTACTGATGTACTTACTTTCCACAGCAACTGAAGTCACCAAAGAATGTGGGTCACAGTTACCCACTTGTACAGAACAATTAGGGATGTCTGAGCTCATGAAAGCTTGGGGAATTTTTCACATAAAAAGCCTGGCTCAGGTTGAGTTTCCCTATGGCTGAGAGCAAGTGCAGCTCAGTAATTTAATCTTGGAGACACCTTCTTGTGCATACAACAGCTTATTTTTTCCAACACAAAATTCCACAGATACCATGCTTTCCTCCAACACTGGGCTTCGCTGGGTATTTTAAAACTGCAAGAACATAAAGGAAATCAGTGGCATTACTGACTGGGAACTCTTCCTGGTGCTTACAATAATTCAAGTAAAAATCATCAGAAATGACTGAAATGGTGGGTCTGATCTATCTCAGACAGAAGTTGCTCTGATTATCATTCTTGAATGCCCTTTGGGTCTCTGTTTTCTTCATATAACTAGCAGTCTGACGTCTGCTTTGCCTCTTTGTTAGCAGTACTTAGCTGCACAGACAGTATTTCCTCTGTGTTTGTGGGCCAGATCCTGCCAGGCACAGACCCTCCCCAACTCCTTCAGCCCACAGCTAACATCAAAGGCATCAGCAACTCGCTCACGTTTGGAAATCTCAGTATCTCACAAATGGTTTTCCTTTTTATATTCATCTGTTTCAGGAGTTACAAATGCACAAAGCATTCAAACACCCATTGCCATCAACACACAGTTCCCAACACCGCACAAACCAGGGGTTGGGCAGAGAAAAGGAAGGCACAGGAAAAGCTGCATGTGGCGATGAGATGCACTGCTTCCCTGAGGCCACTGGCACACTGTGGTGGCACCGGGCCACTTGGTAAGGCCACTGGGCCTCTCTGAGTTGCAAGTGTGCCACATAACATGAGGAAAAAGAAAACTCCAGTCCTAATACTGTTGGCAGCTTTGAAGACAGAATGCAAGTGGTCCAGCAGAGGTGGCCATGATTTTACAAGCAAAGATCCAGGAAAAATTCTCATGTGCATTTCAGGGAGATTTTGCTTTCAGACTTAAAATCTCATGAGTTTTATTCCGTTTTTTTGAAACATAGTTTGCTTGACAACTTCAAGTAAACACCTTGTGTTCAGAAACTCTTCTGCGTGCACTTCTCCACTTGCCAGAGCAAAGTGTGTGACAGAATCACACATAAGGAAGAAAAAGATGTTCATGATGAAAGAAATTAAGATGGTTTTACTCTTAACAACTCTTGTTATCTGAGCTTCACAGGTTTCTTCTGTTGCAAATAATTTCCAAACACAAGTGGAATGTGAGTAACACGGACAAGTCAATGATAAATCAGCAGCAATAGCAACTATAGTGTGAAAAATTATTGGTAATCATTACCTGCTAGAATAAATATTACAGAGAGGGAGATATAGACTCAGTATGGACTTGCTCAACTAGAGATTGTCATCAAACTAGCATCTAACCTGTTGAATGCAATGATTAAAAATTATTGGATATTTAATCAAATTACACAATGAATTTAAAAGATTTTGGTGTGTGCGTTGCAAAAGTCTGTTTTCAAGGTGTCACAGGGACTGAAAGTCATCCTTTACTTTTCAATGCACAGATATTCCCCTATCAAACCAAACCAGCTAATGAAAATGTCACACATCATAAATTTTGCAGCTCCACAAACCGCTGTTTCATCAGCGAAGACCCTCCTCATCCCAGCACTTACACGAGCAAGCAAAACAGCATACCTGAGTACACTGACATGCATGCAGCCAAATGTGCATATAAAGATCTGGGAGAGCAGGGCATCTGGACCTGTTTTTTTGATAATGAATCCTTTGATTCATTATCAGAAAATAAGCTTGAAAGGGGGTTAGGGAACTTCAACAGTTGTTTCATAAAAAGAACGAGGGGGGGGGTGGGGGCGGGGGGAGGAGTTTTCTTTGGCATTATGGAGAGATTTCCTGTCCTATTCCATGATCTCACTAGTAAATGCTGTAGGCACACCCCACCCCCAAGCCCAGTGAGCCTGGCTTCAAACATCTTGGATTTGCTGCTTATTTTGTGAAAACAACTATTTCTATATAATTAATTAGAGCCTCCTGCCTCTCCCCTCTCCTCCCTGGATGGAACCTATTTATAGATCATGAGATCACTGATCCCAGCCAACACTGCAAATCTTTTTACTCAAAGGGACAGAAAGACAAAAACTTTTCTATTTACTGGATATTCCCAACATTCTTATTCTTTACTCTCTCTCTCAAACATTTATATTAATTGGTGAAAAGCTAGTGCAGCAGATTTTTAAAGCACACTGTCTCAGAAACTGAAGAAGCAGCAGAAATTGTTTGCTCAGCTCATGTCAGTGATTAAAACCCAAAACAAGTTTCAGAACCAGTCAACAAAACTGACTATGTTATTGCTTCTCCCATCTTTTAAGGGACCTGGAGGGAACGCTGTAAGGAGGAAGGGGGATTTGGTGCCACCCTGAGAAGTTTAATCTTTTCTGCCACACTAACTCTCATTTTTAACAGAACAATTAGACTCGCATCAGCTTTCACTGTACTGTGCAAGCTAAATCTCTTTTCCCCCAGTTGCTGAGAACTGCTGAACTTAATTTCTTCAAGATATAGGAAATAATCCAGGGAACATCACCAAGATCCACCGTCCCCATAGAGCTGTTAGGTCAGCTGTCCCTCGTTCATTGTGAAGTTGGCCACATTTCAGCTAGACTGTTTGGTTGGGCCTGACTATATGACCCTTTTCCATGTCTTAATGTACTACATGTACTCTGCCAGCAGAGCAGGAGCAGCTTAAAGGTCAGACTTCCACCTGCCCACACAACAGTGCTCATCCACTGGAGCACCTTCGGGCATGACCAAGATGTTATTAATAACACAAGGAATGCTCTTTAAATTTGGGTAGAGTGGGCCATGAGTAAGTCGCATAGAGCTTGTTATTTAGGATAAACTGGTAGAATGTCCCCCAAGTACAGGACAGTAGCCTACTTTACGGTGGTGGATGACCCGTGTCCCCAGTGGAGTTGTCCAGGCGAGTAACAGCTGGAGACACCAGACTTGCCCTGTGATGTCTTTAGTATGTCTCATAAAAGTTTGGAACAGAGATGAGAGCCTTATTCTTCCTTTTATATCCTTTCCACAGGCAGTGGTACAAAAGCAGTCAAGAGGAAAATAGTTCTCAGCAGAGCAAATATGTATTTTTCGGAATCCGGCTCTTAATGACAAGTTGCATTTCTGAGGCCACCCCTCCTCCCCGTAGCAGCAATTAACATCTGAGAAATGACATCATTGCTGACACCATCGGTCTGGGAACTCATGCTGGGGCTCTGGCGCCTGCAGCTACCTCCATGCCCCAGGGAAGATGTGTTAGCTCAGGCTTGGCACTTGTGCCTCTCTTCTCAGCACAGGGGGCTGCTGGTCCAGTCAGGATAACTTCAGGCTCCTGAAGGCCTCTCTTACTCCCAAACACAACCCAAACCAAACGTTTTCTCAGGACCAGAAGTCTCAGGCTGCCTTTTCCCTCCTATTCCCAGGAGTCTCTAACACTTTCCAGATCCCATCCGGGAAGAACCACCTGAGCTGAAAGGGTGCAAGGAGGCCAGCAGCTACCTTGACTGCAGCACTGGAAACTTCCCAAGGAAGCTTCTTGTCATGCCATTTCCTGGGTGGTTTGCTATTTGAGGCTTTGGAGGAGCACACAGGGGCTTGAGAGCTTCCCCCAAACACTTTCTGCCAACACTTCTCCTTGCTTTTAAATACTTGTCTCAGGCTGGGGGAGGCTTTGGGATGAGATTTGCCTGCTTCCATGTAAGAATGACCCAGAAAATGTTGGAGGAAGATCAGTACAAGCCCCAAAGTCAGTTCATTCATTTTCTACCAAAAAAGGAAGAGCGTTCTTTTCACAGGAAGGATTCACATGGAACCCTCTATCCCTTGCAGTATTTAAGCAAAACCAGTCTTGAGCAGGTCGTGGCAGGAGCCCCGCTTACACTTGGATCCCTTTCTGGCTTCTCCTACTTGCAAATTGACCTTCTTCATCCTTGTTTCCTCTAAAGGATGCTAAGCAATGGCAAGGTACTTCTAACAAGACAAATTCATTTAAGACTGTATTACAATCAGCTATCTCTCGAAAGTGGCTCTTCTTGTTCGCTGTGGCACTTCCTATCTCTAGAGAACCAAGAAGAGAGGACAAAAGGGCTGCCTTCTTGTAGGATGGGGCAGTTGCTCTCACTCCACAATTAAAAAACTACTAAAAATGCAACACAGTGAAGTATCAAGCATGGAATACAAGAGAGTTTTGCAAGATTTACTTACCTACTGCGTAGTTTAATATAATTCATGTCTATCATTAACCAAGAAATTACTACCTTTCTAAGCCTGTATGAATTCATGTTTAATAAAAGCAAACAAAAATCATTCCAGTGATCCAGTTTTCACTGGTCCTTTGTAATACTCATTAAAGAATCAGACCCATAACTTCTATTAAGACACAAGTGCTTTTCACATAACGAGTACTTTCTATAGTGGAAAAATGTAATTGTTGCTTGGAATAGAAAGAGAAAGAATTCTTTGCTTGGAACTCTCTGGCTAAAACAATAAACAGGCCCCTTTGCTCTTGCTCTTCTTTGCATGCAGCATTTCAAAACTATGTACAGTCACTGGGGAAAAAAGAGAAAGAAGGAGAAAAAAGCCAACATCGAACTTCATTTGAAATCCACTGCTCATACTATTTTCCAGCTGAGGCAGACAGACAAAAGTATATTGGTTTCAAACTAGGATTAACCCATTGGCTCCACTAATGGCCTTAACCTAATAATTTTTATTTTCTCCTCCATTGGCAGTTCAGATGAGAAATGGGAGAAAGGACGTCATGACTGTACCAGAGCTGGTAAGATATCATGTTATGTCAGGTACCTTCACAGATAGCTGACCTTGCAGATGTTTCCAAAATATGTTGCTCCTACTGCTATGCTCCTTGCCCTATAAATACATATGGATAGACTTATGGCTGCTGCATTAAAAAGAAAAAACAAACCACACTTACAAAATAACCAACAAAAAAAGGACAAAAATTAAAGGGGGTAGGTAATAATAAAGCTAAAACATTTTTTTTCCTCTTGGATCAAAGAGCCAACATAACTGGAAATGCCAATCATTCAACTTTCAGAAGTTCTGACTCTTCCATCAATTCCACCAAAAGTTTATTTTTGATGAAAGAAAAAAAAAAATAGATAAAAATAAAAGACTGCTCTGCTGTAGTTGGAGAAGGATTAGGGACATACAGGACCCCTGAGTTGACTCAGTGTTTTCAGAAATATTTATACTTTTGGTCTTACCATATTCAATTCAGCTGCTTTCTTACACACACACACACACACACACACACACACACACATCACTCCATTCATTTGTAAGTTAAAGGCAAAAATAAAAATGTAACTGTGTACTTGCAGCCAATCAAAAGAAAGTATTTCCTAGATTCAAAATCAGTAACACACACACACAATGCAAATGACCGAAACACAGCCACTTTACAGCAGGTTTTTTGTACCCCACAGGTTGTTACCATCAGTAGATATTATAGTTGAGGAGCCAAGCGCATGCATGTTACACTTATATTCGCAGGGTCTTTTCAGTAGATTTTTTTATACACACCGTTTACTTTCGCGTGAGTTTTCCAGCTTGACATTGGAAAGAATGGCAACCATCACTTCTAACATGAATTCTAATCACACAGATCATTTCACATTCTTATTTCTCAGGACCAGTGTCATGGGTTGCACAGGCCAGACAAGGTGTGAAGCATCCCTTTTTTTTGTTTGCTTCCTACCACAGACAGCAGGATAGCAGAAAAAAATCAATTGCCCCTCTTAAGTCTACTCAGCTGATTTACTAAATGCCTTCTGCAGCTCCTGTCTTAGGTAGCCACCTTAGAAAACAGATGTCTTGTTGCCATCACTTGAAATACTCTTTTTCATTTATTCCAAGAGATGTAGAGCTCTCCCTTCTAAAGGCACACAGCCTCACTTCCTGGCATGATGTGGGCAACAGTGTTTTGCATCCACAACAGGACAAGTAAGTAGGAACAAAATCACTGGGAAGTGAGCTGGCCAGCTGAACTCCCACCATCCACAAGGCAAATGGAAAATGGACTCAGAAGGCTCCTCTCCATTTGGAACACTGGTCGGGACACTACTCTCCAGTGGGATCCCAGTGCTGGCTGTGAGTGCCACAGCATCAGGAACAGTCCCTGAGATCTTAATAAAGCCAAACACAAAGCTGGAAAATTGGACTACATCTACTCCAAACTCCATCTTCCCCACATACTTGCACCTTATTTTAGAATTTGTACCTTTACTGGTCTGGTCCAACGATTCTGCCAAGCACCCAGAGACCAATGTGTAGATGACCACTGGACAGTGAGCCAGTTGTGAGAGGAAATTCAACACAGACTACCCCTTGCAAATGAGATGCTTAAAAATGTTTGGACACGACATTTGTTTCCTCTCTGTATGCCCTGAATACAAGTTTCATCTTACAAAAAGGAAACCTTTAAAAGGTAACCCAGTGCACAATTGTCAGTCCTACAAACCATGCATTGCCACAATATTTTTCAAGTTAGACCAAAGATTTAATGAAAAAATTGAGACTTAGGTGCAGAATGGGAAAAATCCACAATCCACAAGTACCAAAGCATTACAAACTGGTGCCTGCTTAGTAATGCACTATTAGCTTGCCAACCAAGATAAAACCTTTGCTCATAAAAGTGTGGACACACCTTTTGAAAGCACTACACTGGCTAGTACACACACTAATATACTACTACACCTAAGGCAACTTCTACATACTCACCATGTCCTTCAAGTTCCACATACAAAAACATACTAAAACCCTGAGGAAAATAAAAAATAAGGGAAAAATCAGGTTTCTGACTCCACAGTGATATATTTAAAAAGCAACCATGAGAACTATTACACAAAATATCTGGTACACATTCAGCTAAATTAAGCAGTAATTTAGATTGTGCTCTTTTCCCTAAAAAAGCTTTTCTCTATAAAACTGAAGTAACTTTGTTGGATTAAATGCCTGTCCAGACATAATGGAATTATCCAGAAGAGAAAGCTCAGCCTTGAGAGTAAAAAAAAAAGTATGTCCAGAATTACACACTTCCTATACCCTTCATACCACTACATGTATATCCAAACTACATATGCTGTTGTAATCTGTCAGCAGTGCATTGCATTTGATCACAACTTTATTTCAAAAAGATTGCGGATGAACACGTATTTTTATCTTTATTATTCCCTCATGATATGTGCATAGGGATATTATGATAAGCTTCATAACAGCAGTACATTCTTGTGCGTATGAGTCTGTGCTCTCCAATAACCCAAGGAAAAATCACAGAGAGGGAAGCCATTGGGAGGAGAAAGGACTCTGGAGTAAGCCTTCCTTCATCTCCCTTTACATGTAGATGTATGTATATATGTGCTCACACACATATATCTCACACTAGTAAATCATGGTCGCATGGCAACATTAACAGGGGAATTGGTTTTTACTTATTACAGATAACCCATAGGTTATACACATTCTACAATAAACAAAAACTATCTTCAAAACATGCTCCTCTTAAAAATTAAAAGCAGGAAAAAAAAAAGCATCAGAAATCACAAAAATCAACTAACATTTATTTCCTAGAGGTATTTCTGAAAGCATGGATAATATATCCCTACATACACTGTAAGACAACCTTCTGTAAGGCATCGGTTATATTGAATATTGGTGTATTCAACTGCAACACAGTTATTGGCTCTTAGTGTTATAATGAAATACTTAATAACAAGGTCAGGAAATAAATTCAAATGTCATAAACTACATATAGTTCAATGAAATAGTAAACGGAAAACCTCACAATTAAAGAAAAATATTAAAACCAAACTGGGTGAGGAAATAAAATCAATAAAGTAAATCCTTACACCCCCACCCCCCTTCTTTGCTGGTAGTAATTTTCAAGTGGAAAGAATAATATTAACGTAATAACAATAATGAGTTTGGTACGGGGTGTTTTCCTGGAATTAATAAACCTTAGCTCAATCTACAATCCCCAACAACCAAAGCCAAATCTGAAACCCCAGGAAATGCTTTTTACAAACACATACAGGTCGGGGGGCTTTCGGCTTTCAGAAACTCAAATACAAGGCGCATCAGGACTTCTTCACAGAGAAGCCTGATGACAAGATAACTACAATATAATCTAGGGACAGTGCTGAAATGCAGAGGTATAATCTATCACCTACGGCATCAGGATACCGAAACAGGGTTTTTTAACAAAAGCTTAGCAGTTCACTTGTAAGGCTTTACTTTAAGAAGTGCCGCTCTACTTTATAGTGCGTTCCTCCTTTTTTCCCTTGCCGAGTGGAAATCACTGCGTTACTCTTATGCAGCTGGTTACAGCCAAAAGTCGGTCGCAAGTTTTTCTGGCCTCCTCCCAAAGGCAGGCTGTGAAAATGCTGCCAGCCGGGAACAGGCTTTGCTCAGTGTCCCCTGCAGCCTGCTTGGGCAGGGGGTCTGCCGAGACAGCCCAGAGAGGGGGACCCCTGCTCATCCCCCCAGCCTGCAAATAGAGCCAGCTGAAACGCTTCTCACTCTTCTTTCCTGCCTCACTCAATGACTCTGGTTTTGATGAAATGCCACAGGAGACTCCCCCTGCAAAACAGACCTGATTTGGTGGCCTAAAGGACTCGTTTGGAGTGGAGGGGTTAACATGCCTGCTCCTGCTAGGAGGAACGTAGATGCCAGCTGAACCCAGGGTTGCGTCTCTGACTGTCAGCTGCTCCAGGGAGACTGCCTCACCTACTCCCCTAGAAGAAATCAAGGCTCTCCTGAGAGCTTTTCCACCATGTATTTGGAGGAAGGGAAAGAGCAAAGGATGAGCAAGAAAGGGAGAGGTAACAGAAAGGAGAAAAAAAAAAAAAAAAAAAAAGGAAAAAAAAAAAAAAAAGGCAGGGACTTTCCTTTCACACCAGAAACCAGGGAGTTCGACAGAAAATCTGAGGCTCCGGTGACAAACTCAAAGAAAGGAAAGTGATTTCTTAAGGAGTGCTGGCCCCTCTTTGTATTTCCAGCTAAGAACTTTTCACATCCTTACTCATCTTTCTGACTGTGAAGATGGGGGTTTTTAACTCTTTCTACAGACAAACCCTGTTGACTTCAGAGAGGCTACACCTGGAGTATGACTGCATGGTCATACCTTGTGCTTAATAAGATTAATTAAAGAGGAGGGTTTTTAAATTTATAGATCCTATCAGCACCACAGGAGAAATCTGAACTACTAGGTGAAAGAGAGCAATTGCCACCACTTCCAGCCACACCCTGACTACAACATCCCACAGGACAAAGCAACATAAACATATATATATATGTATACAAGTATATTATACATACAGTGTAATAAATATATAAATTTGTCTATATAGAGAGTAAGCATATATCTGTATTTGTTTACAATTCCATTGGATTTTCTACTTGGGGGTATCATTTATCTTCTGGCACCTTCTTGAGTCACCTGTCTTAAAAGTGACCAAAAGAAACTCCTGCAAGAACAGAATTGACCTTTCATACCAGAAACTTGATAAACTTTAAGATTCAAGTTACAACAAAAACAATCCTCCATTTCTTGCTGTAATGAAAGCTACTGAAAGCCACACAAATCAATTGTTACTTAAGTCTTCTGCAGAGGATGTCAAAGTTCAGGCAACTTTAAGCCTAATCCTAAATACACAGTAGACAAACCCTGTCCCATAGATTTCTCACCTCAAGCGTTGGCAAGTCTCTCTCCACTGAGTTTAAAAGCAAAATAGAAACGAAGAGAGACACTGGCACACAGGCAAGTCACTGGTGATCTTTCTGTAGGGACAGCATAGCCCTTAAATGAGCACATCCAAGACCAAGTGTGTTGAGCTCGCTGTATACTGGGCTCTACCTGCTGTGAAGGGTTTTTCCCTTCCTCCTAGCAATGCAGTTTATCAAGATAATGGTCTAGATTGGGGTGGCTGGATCTCGGCAACAAAGGCAGCCAAACCCCTTTTCCAAAGCCCTTTCCCATGGCCAGCACTGATGCAAATGATTTGCTGTAAGTAGGCTTTGCTATAGCACTGGCTGCTTTCTAGCCTCCACAAAAAGTAGATCTCACATGATTGTATTCATCCACACAGCTGTTCTTCCTTCAGAAAACCATTCCCCTCTCAGACCCAAGGGAAGAGCAGAGCTCATCAGTCAAACAAAACCTCCCTTAATAATCTGAGCCACAAAAAGTATCCCAGGCTACTCCTCAAAACCACTATGCATATATACATAAACAGTCAGAGTCATGATGAGCTACTTCCAGGACAAACACTTTCCACATCACGTAATCCAGAGCACAGCCCCACCTGATCAGCATACAACTTCTCAATGTATCTATCTGGTCACATAAATTATTCCAGGACCATCATGTAGTTAAAAACAGAGGTGTTTAGTAACAGCTTACTAATCACAACCTGTTTAAAAACAACCACCCAATTTGCCCCTTCCCAAATCCTCACAAAAACTGATATCACCTTTTTGTACTGCAAAATAAATGTTTAGTCTGCCTAACTTCACTCAAAAGAAACAGGCATATCATCAAAAGTCCTATCTTTTTGAATCTGAAGTTTCTGTTGCTTTATGTGGAAATGCTTGGGATGATTCCCCCCTGCACCTCATTGTTTCCCTGCAAGTAGCTTAAGATTGAAAAAACTTGGATTTTGCAAATCCAAGCTAGTTGGATTAGCTGCATTTGGTTTTGCAAGGCCAGAGTCATTTAGGCTTTTGGAATCTTACATACTATCAATATTCAATGAGATTTTTAAGTGTTAAGCTGCTCCTGAAAATGTGATTTCACAAACTCACGAAGGCTCCTCCAACATTAAGCAGAACAAGACCTATAGTCCTGCAAAACCACGGCTTCTGAATCATTTATTCCAGTTGGGACTTTGCCAAGACTTTAGGGATTTTTCATTCTATTCATTAAGTTAATTTGTTGGGGTAAATAACTAATATTCCTTTCAGATATACATGATAAATCAGAGTATAGGAGAAAAATTTACCAGACTCTGATCAGCAATAATTACACAGCTAAATCCAGTCTCCAATGCCTATTCCCTGAACGTGGGAGTGATACATGGATCCCAAGTGGAAAGTCTGGACCAGAAGTCTAGCCTTTGATTCCCACCTGCTAAGAGCAGGGGGATGTTAGATGGCTCAAATAGCCCCTGGCCTGAAAAAGGTGCTGCTCTTTACTTATCCCTAGGGAAGCGTAAAAGTTGACGTTTTCATTGAGCATTCACAGAAAAAGAAAATTAAAATAAACAATGAAGTCAGATAGCTTGAACTGCACGTATTTCTTCTTCCCAATTAAGAAATTCGACAATTTTGCTCAAGGCATGCAAAACATTTTGGTGCACTCCGAAGCAAAAGTTAAGCTTTAGATTTCCAAGAACAGAGAGGCAGAATGTGGCATGGTTACCTCCATGCTGCTGACATACCCAAGCCCTGGCTATAAAAGCTCTCCTGGCAAAAGGGTCCAAATCCCCTCATGTAAGTAATATATGGCTTGGGCAATCTTGCAGATGCACTTGTATCAGTGCAAGGGGTCACAGCTTCCACACTACTTGGCATCACTCCCCTCTGACCTTCTGGCAGAGTGGTTTACAGGAACAAGTCCAACTCACTCCATGCAAAATCAGCTGCATTAAATCAAACCACTAATTTAAAAGGTTTCTGCTAACCAGCTGGATGCAAATTGAGACTGATCACATTAACTTGTCTGCCAGTGGATCCAAAGGGGCAGTAAATGCTGGAAAGAGAGACATAATGAATACTCTAAATTTTCTTCCAGTGGCACAGCTGGATTCAAAAGAGGGCACCCGTCCTTGGCTTTTGTGCCCTATCAGTATCCTGCCCCTGTCAGCCTTAAGACTCTAAGAAAGTATGAGCAGCATGGGAAACTAGTGTAAGAGAATTTCCAGTTTGGAAAAAAATTAAACTCTGCCTGCATCTGCGGCTCTTCTGGGCAAATCTAGTCAAGAGATGTCTGCAAGCACTCTAGGAGCAAGGAAGAAAGAGTTCATATCCAAATCGCATGAACTCCCTGCTAACCTGGAAAGAGACGGTATCACACTACTCATCAGAAGAAAAACCCCCGAGCCCGTCAGCAGTGTACTCTGGTTATCGGCAATATTCACACTTAACACCAGTTTCAGGTACATGCTCACAACAGAATCGTGGGATATTACTACATCTGAAGAAATCATAACCTCACTATTCACCCGGCCCTGGCCTGGCCCCACTAACTCCACTCAGCTGTTGCTTGCAAAAGCTGCAGGAATGTTACACACAGCTGGCTTTGGATGCTGGGAGCCTGTCTGAAATTTAGGAACAATCCATGGCTGGAAATGACAGTCAGCAATGGGATTTCCTGACCTACTCTCTCCGTAACCAGCCCTGAAATGGGGTCAGCTGACAGATTCCTGACAGCCCTTGCAGAGCAGTGAGAGTTTAATGCTATACATACTGGATTATTGCTGTTAGTTTTACTATCATTATGTTATATATGCTATTTTTACACTATTGTACAAAATCCCATGCCATAGCTGAGCTGATTTCATAAAGCTATGACTCTGTCCTACACCACATTAACTGCCACTGCCAATAAGCTGACAGTGCTTTTTCTGCAATCGTACTGAAAATACCCCTCTGGGCTGAACAGCCTCTAACAAACAGTTAACAAAGTGCCTATTGCCGACAAGCATTTTGCGCAAAACATCACAAGCCAGGAGGCAATTCCAACAGGTGTGAAATCATGTTGAAATTAGTATCAATGGCTTTTTAGTCTTTTTCTAGACTCAGCACACAGCAGCATTCTGCATTCTTCTATAGGAAAGTGGTATCACCTCTGTTAAGTGGGTTTTTCAGACTCAGAAATAGGATGCTTTCCTGAAACTGAATTAAGATTATGGGACAATAAACTTTAAGATTAAAAAATAAATAAATCTACACTACACAGAGGAGTGAACCAACATTTCTTTATCAACATAATTAAAAAAAAAAAAAATCTAAGCAGAGAGGTGAAGTGTCTTTCTCCCTCTCTCTTTTTTTTCCTTTATAAAGAGAACATGATTAATTCTTTCTGTATTTCAAAAGCAACATTTTTCTTAGTGTACGCATTTTGAAATTCAGTGCATACAGTAATGCCATGCATCTGTAAAACAATCCACTCTCACAGAGTGAGAGCTGGAAACTTTGCACAGGAGTTGTATCAGTGTCCAATCTTCACCAATCAAAAACCCAACCAATACCCAAGCTGCAGGCCGGCCCTGACCGGACTTTGTCATTTTAGCTGAATGGTTTGGGTTTTTAATATGCAATGTGAGTTGTAATTGGCTTCTAAAAATCTCATTTCAGTTTAACTCCACCGAATTTAGGAGTTGAAAAATAAGGTTCATAACAAAAGTGTTGTCATACCCAGTAAGAGGTATAATAACGTAGGGCAGTAAATGTAAAGTAAAAGCATAGGCATACTAAGTTACTGGAGATGAAACCCATGGCTATATCCTAAGTCTTCGGGAATGTCACAAGTTAACAAGTTTGGTAGTTTACAGTTATATGCTCACTTCCCCAGAAAAGCCCCCCTGTAGTTAAAAAAGGCGAAGGGATGTGCTGAGTGAAGAAGGACAGTGACACCTCAGTGAAGACAGCCCCTTCAAAGGGCAGTAGTGGTGAGGGAGTTAAAGTGCTACAGAGAGCACAGGCAGGAATGAGAAGTCAGCCCCTGCCACATCCTCTGCCTCTCAAGAGAAGGACTGACTATATGTCAGGAGCTATGGAAAGAAAATGTTGGGCGTCGTCCATGGAGACAGGGAGGACTGGCTGCAGCACAACAGGAAAATTAGACAGTGGAATAGGTGGAGTCTCCTAAGCACCAGTCAGCGAATGAATGCTTTTTCACCTCGCAGAGATGCAGCAAAGCCTTGCCACGTATCACAGAATCACAGACCACCAAGTGGAAAGGTACCTCAAGGATCATTTAGTCCAACCTTCCTTGGAAAAAGCACAGTCTAAATCAGATGGCCCAGCACCCTGTCCAGACGAATCTTAAAAGCGTCCAGTGTTGGGGAATCCACCGCTTCCCTGGGGAGATTATTCCAGTGGCTGATTGTTGTCTAAGTAGTGTATCTATCCACCACATCTCACAAAATCAGTCTCCAGAAAGGATTGAGGAGCTAGCTCCACTCAGATCCTTCAGGGAATGCTACTGTCATCATCCCTGAGCTAGGCCACCCCATTTATTTTCAAACACAAGATGTGGCACTTTGTCTCAATAAACCCGTTGAAAAAAACCCCATCATTATACTTATGCACTGTCAGGTCTCCCTGTAACCAGTCCACAGAAAGGAACAAACTGCACTGAATGTGCTAAAAAAGCTCCCAGTGGGGATACAGGGAAAACACACAGGGTACTCACAGAATCTTCAAAGGACTCCAGAGGCAGGTTACAAAACCCCAACACAAGATCATCGTTCTGAGTCTCCTTGTAGAAAAAGGATCAGGCAACCACACAGAAGAGACCACTCTCTTCCACTTCAACATTGTCCATTAAAAGGCAATTGCTGCTGAAAGTTTCCCACAACAAGAAGCTCTTTTGATTCCAAAATAACTCCACTAAGAGAAATCTTAGCAGTTGTCATTTTTACATTCTGGCTTTACATTCTGGATATTTGACTGGGCAATGTTCAACCAGGAACAAAACCTATTTAAAGTACATGCACAGTACATACTATACATAGATATCAAGGGATGGGAGTAGGTTATGAAACATGGATGCTGTAATGTTTTACAAAAGAAAAAAATCATAGTTCAAAGGTCTTAGGGAAAATGTAACAATGTAATTGAGGTTATGAGGTCATAATCCAGTTTCCCAACTGGACAAATGGTGAGGCCAACAACATCTTAGTTTGTCCTAAAGCAAAAGCTGACTGAGAGGAAGTAAAATAGCCCAACACAACCTTGGTAGTGACTTGGTCTTTCAAAACTGTTACTAAAATAACCCAAACCCTATAAAATCAACCACAAGAACAGTGGAACAGAAGGAGTAATAGCAGACTATACCCTGATCCTGTTTGCAAGACCTGAGGAAGAAGGAAGCCTAACTTGATGTATGCTGTGGTGGTTTGTTTTGGTTTTTTTTTTTAAGAAATGCTAGCTTCATTAGCAGAAGACCCACTAATTAGTGAGATAACCCTACAACACTGCCATCTGCTTCCAGAAACTGCTCCTTCTAGGCAGCATTCAGCACAGATGTTTCAAAACTGCTATAGACCCGGGCTCAAGGTAAAATACCAAGGAAAACAGTACATCATCTTCAGCTTGTTCCCCCACAGCATTGGACAAGAAGAACGAAGTCAACTGGTGTTAGTCCATGTGTGTAAAATATTCAACATATAAGCACAGAAGAGAAAAAAACCCACCACACCAATCTTTTAAAAGAACATGCATCAAGCTTTGTTTCTTTTACAGTGCAGAGGATTGGAAAACCTCCCATTGACTTCATCAGGAGCTGGGCCAGACTCTGAAAATCTTCACATAAAACTGCCATTAAGGCTAAGTTGCATATTGGTGTAAGGCATTTCTGGTTTATCCCCTACTATTTTCCCCTCTCGATCAACTGCACACTTGCAGCACATCATGTCCGAAAAGAAAGCTTAGAAATACAAAGACAACTTCCTGAGGCTTGCAACTGTATTAAACATAACAGTCAAAACTGAACACTAAGAGAATTAACATGTATAAGGAATTACCATATTTTGTTTTATTATGTAATTTTGAGAGGTTTATAACCACCAAAATCTTATCATAAATCATGACAAACAATGGCAAAATGTCACTGGTTCAATGGACTAAGTTAATCCCATACTTCGCAACAGCTGTACTTCTGGTTTTATTACTGCTTCTATGGCTTACAAAGCAAAGCAAAGCTCCAGCAGACGGAAACAACTGTGAAAGGCAGGAATAAGCAGAGAGAATATTGTTACAATTGTACAGCTTCCATATTGCACAATTATTTTCACATTACTCACACTCAAGACAGCTTTCACAGCCATCAGTTTGCAAAAAGCTCAATTCAGTGTTTGCATTTCAACAACTTTATTTCTAAATGAACTCATACTAACTAAAACATCTGAGTATTTCAACCTAAATGTAAAGAGATTAAGACTTAAAATATTTGCTTGACACCATGCGGGTGAAATTAAAAGCACTTTTGAGCTCTTTGATTCAGCGATGTGCCCTGGCTACAACCCAACCTTGCACCACGGCATGAGCAAAGAACAACCTTGCATCTTTGTTTCAATGAGGAGAAAACCTAGGAGCCCAGGTCAAGAGATGACCAGGACTGCTGACTGCAGTGTGGCACCACTCAAACAAGAAGCATCCTTTGTATTTCAGCACCATTTGGTACCCTACTGGTTTCCAAACCAGTCTTCCTCTACCTTTCTTTTCAGTTTTTCTTATAGTGCACCCCAAATAAGAGTGCTGTGTCTTCTACAGTAACACAAAGAATGCAATTTACACAGAAAGAAAAGAACTCAGTAAAGAGCCTGGAAGAAATTCAAGTCCAGCATAAATAGAAGTAATTTTCAAAGGTCTCAACAGTGTGGACCAAACCACCCTCTGTCCCTACATCTTGACATTAAATTGGTTTAAAGTTAAGAGATTTGCTCACAGAGAGATTGGCCTTTCTTACCTTTTGCCACATTTTGATGAAGAACAGCTCCCCAGAAAAATTGAAGAAAACATTGGTGTCGTAGGCATCATCCCCGACGTTAGAGATGGAAATGTTAAGCGAGATGTTCCTCACCGCTCCCAGGGCCAGGTAGGCAGTTCTGTCATCAACACTGTAGGCAGAAACAGTTACACTGGTTTAACTCTGAACAACTTTCACACTCTGGTCCTTCCTTCTTCGTGCTATGAAAGTGTCACAACTCAAATGCTTAAAAGCTCAGCAGTCAGTAATTTAGGAATGTGCTGTATGACCAACGCATGGTGTGGGGGGCTGTACAGGGAATGAGAAGCTCCTGAATCCTGGTTCTGCCACTGCCTTTTGTGACTGTGAGGAAACCCCATGATCCTCATGTAGAACTACTTCATGTGACTTATTGTTAATACAATTTTAGTGAGAATAAAATAGTTGAAGACTGTAAAGTATTTGGAAAGGGGAAGTGCAACAAGTGCAAGATATTATACCCACATTCAAATATACAAGCTATTTCAGTTTGTCTCTCAGCAATTCAAACTTTTTCTAACATTCTAGTAACTTTCTGAAAAATCTTCTTAGAGTTAGGCTATAGATAGAAAAAAAAATGGAAAAGAGGGTCAAATAAAACCCAGGAACTGCTGTAAGTAGAAAAACATATGGAAACTACAATAAACGTCCACTGGATGTGACTAATCTTTCTTCAGGTGTTTATGCTGGACCTAACATGATGGAGTCATCTTCTGTAAGTGGAATATCAAGGGAATAGCTGAATTAAAATAACAGCTATGTATCATGAATCAACACACTATTGTAATATAGCATCACAGATTATGAACACAGACAGACATGCATACATAGGGGCAAATATACATATTCATACACACACATATATTATTTTATATTTACTCATAGTAGGCTGTCCAGAAGAAGAGATAAGAAGTAGGAATAAAGGCTAAGGATAAATCACAAGAAAATACAGCATCAGTGCACAGATCTTCAGGTCTAGGAGCTAAAAGTACGGTAAAAGATAATATGAAATATGCACGCTACAAATGTAAACATAAGTAAAACCAGGGAAAATATCAACTTGGCTACAGTTCCAATAACTGGAATCTAACACCATTCATACATCCTGGAGAAACAGAGACAGTGTCACAGAGAAAACACTAAGTAGCTAGTCAGAAAAGGACAGAGACATCCAGCCACACAGCAGGGAAATATTCTCAATTATTTTCCCTAGGAGGCAGCCAGACCAAAAGAAAAAATGAGACACCTCTGAAAAAAAGTACCCTTGCACTACCCAGCCTGCTGTCACACAACACACATGCACACAGCGGCCCAGAGAAGTCCTTAACTGACCAAGCCACCAATCTCCATGAAGGAATGGCTGTGCCAGGGACGTACGCGTTGGCACATGCTGCTCCTCTGCATACCCGCAACTCTCTGAAAACGGCTGGGCTGCAGGACATGAGCTGTGTTTAAAGGCAGCTTGTCCCTCCATTGCCACGAGCCCTCCTCCGCCAGCCTTGCTCATGGTACTGCAGCCAGAGCACCTGAATAAAAGTGGGGTTTCTCAGAACACGGTGCTTATAAATCCTGCAGCATCTTCTGCCAACCACGGCTGTAGCAGACCTCCACAGGCAGAGCCTGCTGGTCTTCATCTCCCTGTGTCTGCCAAGAAGTTTCTAGATGTGGGTTTGTGAAGGTGTGTAAAGAGACTCAGGCTTTATAGCTGATGGCTGCGGATTGTGAGCACTTTTCCATGATAATGACATAGACAACATTTATAGCACATTTGTTTCCTGTACTTACTTAATTTATGATTATCTTCATTTATTAAGCACAAAATTATGGCTTACAGTTCAACGACAGCTTCTTATGAAGCAGATACAAGTCTCCAAGAAATGTGACTGCTTTCTCACACTTAAAATCAACTGCAGACACCAACTAATCCACTTTGGCCACTTTGCTTTCTAAACATTATAATTTATTCTCATAGTCAACTATCAGTGCAAATAAACATTTGCAAAAGTGTACGCAGAGCAGGATCGACTGCAAAACTAATTTGAGAGGTCCCAATCATTTGAGATGTTGCTCCTTATATACCAAATTAATGGCACAACTATATGAGAGTACTTGGAAGCATTTAACCTTTTGGCCCCAACCTCAACATTTACTGTTGAAAAGCAGACAAATTATGAAGATGCTAAACAATCTGATGGGATTTTCTAATATTCAAAAGCACGTATTTGGAAGCAACGAAATAAAACAACCATTTATTACTGTGGATTATTTCCCATGAACTTTATAGTCTTACTTTTTGCAACCACTCCAAAACTTAATCAGCATTTATCAAACCCATTACCAAAATCTAGAAGTGTCACTTGAGTAAGCAAAAGAAACATACTTATCATACAGGGTTGATACTAAATGCAATGCAAGCCACAGAATCCTTTCTGAATTGGTAGTTTTGAATTGGCACTTTGAGATTTAACATAAAGTCAAGACAATCAAGAATATTTGCCTTATTATTGAATAATAAAAAAGTACTCAGAATGAAATTGTATTCAAACCTAAACCAACAAAAAATGTCAAAATAAACACCATTGGGTTGTGTTACTCCTTTCAAAGCTGTCACTCTGTTAAAAGTTCATCATTCCAAAATGATGTTTATAGCAACATTTTCCTCAGCAGAGAAAACAAACACTTTCTAACAGCACAGTGTAGCTGCTGCTACACAAAATTCACACACTAAAAAAAGTCTGAAAAAGCTCACTGATTTTAGACTGGTAGAAGAGTTCAGTTCTTCCTCTGAAAGGCTATATGACGTTGTGCTGTAAGTCCCGTTTTAAGAGAGCAGCTTTCTGAGTCATTAAATCTGTGTACATCTGGAATGAATCAGGTTCACTTGCAGCGAGAAGAGGATTAGGAATCTCCCCCTTCACAGGGGAGCTCCCAGGCCCTTGTTTGCTGCTTGAGAGAGTAACGTCATGGGGCGCGGACAGCCTGTTGTGGTGCTGGAGCAGCTCTGCAGCCCACCCGTGCCATCCTCCTCCAGTGCCTGCTGCATTGCAAGCGGCCCAGCTGCCAAGTCAAAATACATCAACTAAAGAACTGTTGTCACCCACCAGAAACAAGAAAACAAACTAAAGGCACCACTTCACCTCGACAAGGTATGTCAAACAATTTAAGAAACATAATCAAGCAATAGCTTTCAGTTTATGTTTTGTTGGATGAGAACTATAAAGCCACCAATGTCCTCACCATGACCCTTGTAACCTTGCTCACGTCAAGGAAGAGAAGCTAAAAAGACTCAAAAAAGAAAAAAAAAAAAAAAAAAAAAAAAAAAAAAAAAAAAGAAAAGAAAGAAGAGGAAAAATATCAAGATATACTCAATTGGACAGAACACCACCATCTCATTACATCAGGTACTACACACAAACAATGAACTGAGTGAGTTCTGGGTAGACTGCAGACACATTATATATAGGAAACCACATCTGCGCACACACACAAGTACAGGTACATAAAGGGTGTCAAGCTATCAATGTTTGCATGGAAGGGGAAAGAAGTTTGACATTCAGTACTAAATACCTGCAGCTTTCATTCACATGCCCCAGACTTGCAGGTAACAAGCAGTTCTGAAAATCAGGCTCCAAATTTCTGTCACGGTTTTGCATTCACTGGCTGTGGTACTACACATCAAATGTAAATAGAAATATTTAATGTTTTTCTCTTAAGTGATTAAGAATAGGAAACTAAATTCCAGGATAAAACAAGTATCACGTTTTTTGCATGCTTTAACATTCTTTGTTAATGCCTGCATCACATCATTGCACTATGGTCAGTGAGGGAAGAAAGACCAGCTGGGAAAGGCAAACTGAAAAGGTCTGCAGTATTCATTTCCCCACCCCCCAAGGTGCTGGTGTTTTTATTAACGTGGGTCAGGGGAGACATAATCTGCATTCCAAAAGGTACACAGGGACATATTTCTCGATTTCCTGCACTAGAGAGAATTTTTTAAAAAATTGAAAAAGCATTTAGCACTTCCTCTCAGCCTGTGCACACCATACATAGGGCAAGGAATGTGATGGGGTCGCACTTACCCTGATAGTCTGGGTCACCAAATTTCCCTTTTGTATTAGGAGCCTTTCTTTCCTTACAGCAAATCAGCACCTACGTGGATAAATCACCACTGCTTGATGGAGAGTAGAAGCTACAGCTGGGGTCAGTTAGTCTGAAAGTGGGCAAAAATGCTTCAAACAACTGAAGTCCAATCTGTCCGCCATCTCCATCAGGTGAAATTAAGAGTCCCACCTTTTGCTTTTACATCAGTAAAAGGTGTGACTCAACAACATTGGTCCTGTGACAGATCCAAACAGTTCTTTATTTTCCCCAACCAGCACTGCAGTTGGTCTTTGCATGACATTTGAATACTAATTTTGTCTCCACAGACTCTTTACATCAATCCTGAAAACCTTTCTCCTGATGGGTTTTTATTACAGGCTCCATGGTTCATTGAACTTTGGGAGGAGTTTTGCAAATACTTAAACCTCAAGGGCCAATGAAAAGCTGAAACCCGCTGCTGATCTTCTGGGAATTCATTTGATGTCTCCGAGCAAAACTGAGAGGTAGCAGCTCCATAAAGAAATCCAAATCAAGTAAAAATTTTAAACAATCCCCAGGGAACAAAACTATTGGATTTTTACCCTGCTTGGTTACACTGTCTTGCCATCACGTGTGTGTTCAAGGTTAATTCTCTCCACAAAGTTCACAGCCAACCTAGACTAAGGACTCAGCCAAACACTCAAGATATAGTGGCTTATTCTGCATTAGCTGAGCTGCCGCTTTCTCCCTCTCACACTGAATCCTACCCTAGCAGAGGCATTAAGAGACCTCATGCAGTGGATGGCTGGAGCCTATCTGAGATGCACTAAGCCAGCTATGATAAGCTATCTCTGAGCCCATCAGATCATTTCATTAGTGATCTTTTCTATTTCTGTTTCTCAAGTGGAAACTTTCCAGTGTGCTCTGAGTAGCAGATAACATGAGGTGATGGGAAAAATAATAGAGAGTTTGAGTAGTCAACCAAGACTCTGTGTCAGCAGGGCAAAGTCTGGGAGTAATCTCATACCAATATTGCTCCCTATAAAAACTGAGTAACAATGTATGAATGTTTCCCCACGGAAAGGGACCAGAAGTCCCATATGAAAGAGAGTTTACTGCCGTGAGCCCAAGGCCAAGGTGGGGGAACTGCTCATGCTGACACTCTTCTGGAGCAGAGCTGCCACCTCTAGTGCTTTGGTTCCCATATATATTGCAATTCAAGAATATGGTACAATGTTACCTTTTCCATCTTTCCTACACTTAAATTATAAAAATGAATGTATCTGAGAAGTAAACAAGGGGCGAGGGGG
>NW_020799096.1:7936625-8060789 GCF_003259725.1 Athene cunicularia
AAAAAAAAAAAAAAGTATTTTCCAGTATCTCCTGGTCAGCTCCACAGAAGGTGCTTTGTTTTTTTGGTGGGTTTTTTTGGTTGTCTTTGTTTTTTTTTTTCTTCCCCCCCTCCCCCAATAAATTCCTTCTGTGACTTACTAAAGGATTAACATGTTTTCTGCCAACGCTCCTTTTGTTTCTGTGATCTCCTTTCTCTTAGGCATAGCTCTTTATTATGGTATTGAAACAGAGCGATTGATTTCTAGTTACAACTAGTTACCATATATTCAAAGCTTCTCTGGAAATTGTCTTTTCCCCAAATGTAGCTTCTCCATGGAAATGCCCCATAACTATACAACAGATATAACTCCCAGCCACCTATGTTTCCAAACTTTTTGCTTAAAAGAACAGAGCGGGGCACAACATCCACATAAAAATACTCCTTATCTTATCACCCTACAGAAATCTGGTGCCTTTTATTACTATCAGTAATTTCAATTATACCCAGATGTTCACAACCTTTTATAAACAGAACTGAAGAATCACTGGGGAAAGAGTCGCCTCAGTTTTCACACAGTGTTTACTCCAGGGAGCAGCTTTTGGTTGGAATGGAGCTACCCTGGTTTATGAAACTGTCACATGAAAGCAAGATGAGGCACAACACCTACAGAAGCTCTAGTCTAATCTCTCACCCTTTCAGACATACATACAAGCCAACACCTTTTATATAACCACAAGCAGCATCCTTGAAATCAATGGTATGTGCCCCTGGGACAAAGCTATCCCTGCCTGTGTGTGTAAAACGCATCCTAAGGTTGGAACACAAACAAAACCAAGTTATTAGTGGCAGAAAGAAATGCAAAAGATAAATGGTACCAGGCACGTAGCTGAAAGTTGCACTCATCAGCCTGACATGAAAGAAAAACCCCCTCTGTGTTTTCCCTTTTTGTTAAAATACTTGAAGAGCTCTGTTAAAATAGGTGGCTATTGACAATAGATCTGGCCCTGAAATTTGAGAATGAAACAGTAGCACCTTCGAACATACTGTTTCTAGGAATTAGATCATTAACAAAGTCATCATGCAAACCATGCATTTACCATAGAAATTATGCCTTCAGAAACAGATCTCCTATTATTAGATAGCTTCAGTTGCTTGTCCTATACCTTGGATGCTGGGGTGCAATATATAATTTAAAAAAGTATACTCACCTGAGCATCGATGAGGGAGAAAAAGACTAGTGCCCTACACAGCAATCACTTACAGAGGTCAATAAAAGGCAGTTAATTAAAGATGAAACAATATAGGTTTCTTACTTCAGGAAATCTGTTTTGCAGTAGCAGGTGTTATACATCAAGAAAAAGTTATGTCTACATGTCAAACCTGATAAGCAACATATAGCCATATCAGCACATCTCCTTTATAGCTCATGCAAAACCAGCAAGATGATTTACCTGGTGACCTGTGAAGAGCCTCAGCATTACCAGATTTGGTAACTGCAGGACACCCTACAGAAAAAGTTCATGTAGCTGCATCACAGAAGAGTATGTGTGTATGTATGCAAACATACGTTGACATGCATGTATACATCAGCCAAGATACATTCTGCAAATACAAAACAATGGTGCATCTGCTTCTCCTTGTGGTCTGTACAGCATCAAGAACTTCCATCTCTGGAGGCAGCGAATGTATGACAGCACTGACTGAGGTTAAGCTTTTGTTAGCTTTATGTTTTGGTTGCTAGAGGAAGATACAATATTGTGACTTTAACTATCTTAGGTCCATAAAATACTGAAGATTAGATGTTCACAATGAGGGCCAGGTTATACATTACTCCGGCAATTAATTAAAGTTCTATGAAAGAACATCTCTTCAGGGTCTAGTTTAAAAAAACAGCAAAATCCTACTCCAGTAGATACAATCAAGTGATTCTTACAAAACAAAACCAGTATTCCAGAAGTGACAAGACTGGCTTGTACAGTAGCCCTGATCATCAGTGGCCTGTTCTTAGAAACTAGAGATGGGGAATCTGTATGCTTGTATGAGATGTGGACTACTGAGGTTTGTTACCACTCATCACTTGATGGCTCTATTACCATCCATATGGGTTCAATCACTGTATGTTCAAAAGGAGCAGGACTGCCCACTGATATCAAACTGGACTTATTTATTTTAGGAGAGATTTATGAAGCTCTGAGCACAACTAACCAGATGGAAACCAAGAAACCATTCCCTCATCTCCATTCACCCTCAACTAGGGAAAACATTCACTCGTTCCTGAGATGATGCTCCCACTGCAACTTATACTACATCCTGAATAACTGCAGGCTCTGCTAGGCAGCCCTTCCAGGAAACTGCAAATTTGATCCTGGATGAGCTACAACAAAGTTTTCCATGTGCCTCACAAACACAGCATTCAATACACTAACAACTGTCTGTAGGTAACAAATAAATAAAAACAAATATAAATTAGAAATCAGAATTCTGCTTCCTGGATTCACTAAAAAGACTAAATTTCAAACAAAACTACAAATGTAGTAGTATACATTAAATTATATAAGCATTTTTTTCATAGTACCCTTTACAGTGCAGCAAATTACTTTTAAATAACATCAAACTACACTATAATAAATCACAATGTGAAACTTGGTATGACTTCTTGAGAAAGCAGAAAGCAATCTACTCATATCCATTTTCCCAATGCTTTGTCATTCTTTTCTCCCTGGAAATAATTCTTTTGGTAGGTTAAAAGATTGCAAGTTAGGACAGCACTGGGATATGACCAAGTAACCAGTGGGCAGCACACGACTGCAGTGGGATCAGTCACGGCTACGTATCTGTGGTGTGGGGGCTGGGAACATCCATGTTTGGTACACACAGATATATTCGCACGAGGTCTTGACAGAAAGCTCAAGACCACTTTCCTAGCACTAGAAATGTTAAACCATAGCATTTGCTCATTTTTCTTTGGATGTTTTTTGTAAAGCAGAAAATTAAGTCCATCTGAGAAGCTCAGCTATTCAGGGTAGCCTGTCTAGGGTAAACTGAATGTCAAAAATATTTTTGAAAGAAGTGTTTGTTCAGCGAAAGATAAAATAAGTGAAAACAAAATCTTCATCTGCTATGAATGAAGAGGAAGGGAAAAACCGATACTATCAGAGCATGTAATTAAGCTCCAAATGAAAGGATATTGTTTTTCCTCATCACAACTGTTTTGTTAAGATGCACTTCAGGGGCATAAAACCACAACAGGCATGCCATGAAACGTGAGGCCTCTCTGGAAACAAATCCCTGTTGTGTGATCAAAGAAAGATAAGTGCTGGGGTGTGAGCCTGGTCAAATTTATGACACAGCTTTGCTTCCCACATTAAACCACAGGCTTGCAGCTTCCCTCAGCAGATTTGAAAACGCCTATGATCAGTGAAAACCTTTATTAACTTTTTAAATAAAATACTACTATATTTATGAGATACACTCAAAGATTTTTCAACTTTCTGATCAAAATTTGATGTTGTCTCTCCTTCCTTCAGAAGACACTGACTGCACTGTTACTGCACTAACGTATGTTCTGTGCCGTTAACGTCTTATGCTGGTGAAAAGCAAGTTTGACAAAGTTGTCATAACACATGTTTCCATCTACAGTTTCTGGATTCCTTCAGCTCAGGTTCTGCAATAATTTGACAAGTCAATATGAAACTGCTGAGGTTCATATTTTCCAGTCCAGGTGCCTAATATCTGATGATGCACCCAGTGAACCAGAGGGAGTCCTTCCACGGATTTTAACAGGTCTATCAGCATATTCATCCTTCATCTATACACAGCATTTACAAAACAACCAGTTTTGCAGTTGCATAGATAGTCACCTATGTGAAAACATTAATTCTTCACTAATATAAATAATATGCTTACAAACTTTAGAGTTGTAAGCTCAAGGGCTGGGGAGGGGTGGTGGGGCGTGTGTTGCACACAGGGTTGTGGTTTTCACTCTTGCTTGTCTTTTCAGTGAGGTCTGGGTTAGGTACTTCGAGATTATATCCCAAAACACCAGATCAAATCATTTACCTGTCTATCAATAAAGAGCTATGCCTAAGAGAAAGGAGATCACAGAAACAAAAGGAGCGTTGGCAGAAAACATGTTAATCCTTTAGTAAGTCACAGAAGGAATTTATTGGGGGAGGGGGGGAAGAAAAAAAAAAACAAAGACAACCAAAAAAACCCACCAAAAAAACAAAGCACCTTCTGTGGAGCTGACCAGGAGATACTGGAAAATACTTTTTTTTTTTTTTCTTCCCACATAAATTACCATTACATTCAAATGGAAACATTTCAAACTCAATGAAATTTTTGACAGACTTGGATTATGTCCCTTCTCTGGCAAATTCCAGAGGGATCAACAGAAGCAGAAACAGCTCAAGTCACAAACTGGACCTTTCACCTGGAAAAGGGCATTTCCCAAAAATCCCTTTTCACAAGAGAACTTTTGGAAGCATTGACTCCAACTCAGAAAACTCTGTGATTCGAAAAACCTTGAAAATTTCTACAAAATGCACCTGTTACCCCTTCGGCTTTCTGTGATTTTTGCTTCCAATTTCACATTTCCAAAATAAACAATTTACGGTATATACGGGAACTCCAGCCAGTCTGGAGGGGAAGAACATAAATTTGAGAGTAACGAATGGTGGCTGTTAAGGATGCCCTAAACCAACACATAAAAGCAAGCTGCTTATTCCAAACACATACACGCAGAAGCACTCCAATGGGTGAATAATTCTGTTTCTCATGATGGATGAAGGGTAACCTCATGTCACATAAATGTATGGAAGACAGAATTCCTCCTGGAACCTTCTCAGGAATAGTAGTATTTATTGCAGCATTTTTTGTTGCTATAGTATTTATTATAGCAGTATTTATTACAGCACTTCCTATCCAGGGTGGCTCATAGTCCTGAGCTTACAACCTGATTTACATACCATGTGCACAGCTTGTACGGGAACACAGCAGCTACATGACATGCTGCATCATCATCTTTTCGTACTGTTTGTTTTTGGTAACGCTGCTCTATTCATTGCAACCCATGGGCTGTCAGTATATTTACACAGCCATACAGGATTTCCTTCCTAGCTGCATCTCACAGGGAAGCCACCACCCATTCTGCTCTGGTCTTTTTAGCTGGTTTGTTTATTATAGCTGGAATAAACTCTGTTTTTCTCAAACACTCTCGCTGTTACTCAAAAGTCTTCTCCACGGTTTTCACTTTGTTACAATTACAGCCTAAAGAGAACTTGATAACTACTGCTGCCTTCACAGAGTGCCAATCAGATGGACAGGCATCAGTTCAGGACCTGAAACTACCCTGGTACGTCAGACAAGATGTGTGTTCCTGCCAGTCCTGCTCCCTCATCACTTTCAGGTTCTTCTTAAAAAAACAGAGTGCTTTTCTCCCATATAAAGTACCAGAAGAATGGATTAACAGATTTTAAAGGCTAGGGAGGTCTAATCTTCTACAGAACACTTACTTCAGAGTCTCCCCCAGCACATCTTGAGGAAACAGATGCAGTTCTGCTTCTAAATAAGTAGCTATGGAGAGGTTCAATAAAAATGTGCTATTTGCTACAGAAACCTGATGGAAAAGACATTTGCTGTGCTGACAAAAAAGAGTGAGGCATTGAAGTCAAGCATAATACATAATAAATATATTTTTAATATTAAACACTTTGAAAATAATAGCTAACAGAAACCAAAATGGCATTTTGCTTTTCAGTACTAGATTGTTGGAAAGGAGGTTTCCTATTGCTGACCCAAAGCTATAGCTATAAAGTTTACTGCAAAATATTCTATTCCTATTTCTCTTATGGTTTCAGGTTGTGTCATTAAAGTTACTCATTTGCAACATATAAATACCTTCTTTACACTAAGATACATTTAAGTCTCTTCCTTTCGAAATCCCCATGCCCTCAGTCCCAACACAGGGTGTTACTGCACAGATAGGGCCAGATTTTGCTATCTCCTATGACAGCTGCAAGATTTAACACTGGAGACTCTTTGAAGGGGATGCAATGAGTAGTCTCTCTGCTCTGTGCTGCCAAAACCTCACGTTTATTCTTTAAGAAAAATGGAATCAAAAACAGTCACGACTGGAAAGATGAAACGTCTCTTCTGCTCCTTCAGTTTCTCCCAACACTGCCTTCGCCAAGTCCCAAGCACGCTCCATGGCTCCTTCTCCCTTACTCTTAAGCTGCCATCTGTAGTTTCAGCCTAGCAACACTTATACTTCTATGGGTAAGTCCAGGTCAACCACTAAAAAGACCATTTGTAGTAATACTAGCACACACCACTGCAGCTGTTTCTACATACTATCTCGTAATGTCGGTCTGCCATAGAAAGTTAAATCCCCACAGTTTGCTCTGCCAGGTCCAGCCTTCAATATTACTGTCATCTCTTGTGAAGCTCCATGTTCTCACTGGCAGAGGTGGCAGCAGTGAGAGGCAAGGAGCTCCGCAGGCAGGTTTCCAGCCAGAGCGATGGAAGACACTCCCAACCATCCTAGACAGGTGTTTCCATGTTGGTGTATAGCTGGTGGTCATTGAGGCAATTTTGCTCGGGTTACAGAGAGGATTTACTTAGAGATAAGTCAGAAAACTGCAGAAAAGTTGGTTGGAAGGGATTTCTAGAGGTCATATAATCCATCCTCGACCTCCTCCAACAGATGGGGTCAGCAGGGACTTTATTTAGCCAAGTCCTGAAACCCAGGATGGCAGAGTACACCCTCTCTGCACACTTCATTCTCGTGCAGCACAAACTGCCTACACGAGAAGGTTTTTCCAAATCCCTGGTCCGAACCTGCCAAACCACAGTCCATTACTCTAGCCCCTCTTGCAGTCTGCCACAAGCAGGAAGAGTTTGGCTCCTTCATTCCAGAATCCCTTCAGGAAGCTGGGATGGGTTTACATTTTTACAAAAAAACTGATGCTAATGAAGGTGAACCAGCCTTAAAGAGATTCATCTGTTAACTGAAAACAAAACTTTTTTTTTTTTTTCCCAGAGCCCTTTGGATATATATTAGGTCATTACCTAGACCGATGTTAACATCCTGGGCTATTTGTTATTTATCAAAGTGCAGTGCTCCCAATTTGAGGAACCATGAGTAAGTATTCAGAAGATGAGGAGGACTGCAGGAAAAGCAAAATCGGAGCAGACCTGGTTAGCTCTTGCCAGCAGGGGCTGGTTTTCCTATCAGTCATTTGGTATGTGTGTTTGGCATCTTCAAAGCTGGGTGTAATCTTTTAACTGAGTAATTCTAGTGATCCAAACGCATCCCAGGTGAACTCTAAATCTGAGTAGCTTGTGCAGTGCCTGAACTCATAAGAGTGACCTCAGCAAGAAATTCTCTTGATGATAATGTAATCTGAGCTAACTTCCTACGCACACATACGCTCTAACCAGCACACATTTGAAAGCATATTGTATATAGTGATGGACAAGACTATACCTTACAATATATAGCGCTCTGCACAGCTTTTGGCTCTAACGTGTTACAAATTCATGAAAAGTGTGTAAAAACAGCCAGACCAAGTTGGTTCATCTATCAGATTGCCCTGTATCCAACCATGTCTAAAAGCAAGAGGCCTATGGAAGAACAAGGCAAGTGCAGAGTGTTATTTTGCTGATATATGTCTGCAGCTTCCAGCATTCATATTTGCCGTTTCTCTGCCATGTAAACACTCAACATTTACAACATCCTCAACATGACAATCCACAGATTAATCACACACTTCATGAAAACATACCTCCTTGGTTGTTCTTTTCATTTCTCTGAACAGTTTAGTATGATTAGCAAACTTTCTCAGCTTGTGATTAATTTTTAGCATATTATTTCCCTGATCATTTATGAATACGCTGAATACCACTGGCCCCAGCAGAAGCACTTGTGGAATATTTTCCACCAGGAAAACAAACTATTTACTCTTCTCTGCTGACTACCTTTTAATTAGGTAGCAATGCTCAGGCATCATTCCTCTCGGACATTGTCAACTTACTTTGAGAACTTTTGATGAGAAATCTTAATAAAAGCCTTCTGTAAGCTCAGGTAGATGATCTTAACCAGATCACCCTAACCACATGTCCAGTGACATCTTCAAACTGCAGCAGGTCTGAGAGATAGCACTTACTGCTGCCTTCCCGTAAACATCCTGTTTATTTCAATTCAATGTATCTGTGTCTCATTAATGGCATTCTTTCCAACAGTAAGTCCACCAAATGTAGTCAGACATGATTATTTAGACAAAGACATTGCCATAACCTTGCTAACAATGAAGCCAATCGTTTAGTGCAGATAGTAATAAATGAGTCACCTTTTTTGCTCTTTCTATGAAAAAAGCTTTGTACACAGACTTAGCATAAATAGGAATAATGTGGAAAAATGCTGATACAATTCTTTAGCATGAAACACATGGGGCTGGAAGAATTACCATATTCAAGAGAGGCACTTCTCTAAAATCAGAATCCATAGCATGTTTTTGTAGTTTTACGCACGATAATAATACAAAAATCCGTTCTCTTTAGAGATACCCATTGTGTTATGTTTCTTAACTGAATCTTACACCACCCTATAGCTAAAAAAAAACCCCTATTCTGTGAAGACTTGATGTATTTGACGACATCCTGTTTATTTCAAACAGGAGTTCAGTGTCACTGGATAAAGAAGATTTGAGGGCATTTGTTCAACATTGTGCTCTATAAACACAGAAACTGTATTTGAATATCCTAAGCTTTTTTGACAGTTGTGGCTTTTAAATTGCCAAGATCATATAAATAACAGCCATAAAAACAAACAGTCTAATACTCCAATTGCAAATACAGTTCTTTCTGCTGTGATTACTATACGCTGACTAACAAGTTTTTAGGACTTGTTCTTTACTTTTCACTGATTATTCCTCAACTGCAGGACAAAATCCCTCACTGGCTTCCTTAAGTCCACACAGACATGTCTCCAGCTCTCAGCAGATTTTGCTCACGATGAAGATCCAGCAAAAGGTCAAAACTCCAGCCTAATCACAGTCAAAGCTCGGACTCTGCAACCTGAGACCTAACCCTCCTCCAACCAATCCCCCTAAACATTCTTGTGGACTTCAGTCGTGTCTGGAGAATTCAGTAACTTCTCAGACTTGACTCTGGTTCAGTTTCATCTCCAAATACAGTTACAGCATGCCATAGACTTATATAAAATATGTATCTCCTGACTATTACCTCTTGCTTTTTTTTTTTTTTTTTTTTTTTCCTAAATCAGGGGAGTCTCTTCCCCTCTCTTTCCTGCCCTGAAAGCAAAGCACTTCCACAGAAAGCATCTCCATCAAACAGCAAACCCCCTGGCATACAATTAAATAACTCGCATCAGCACTTCCATCTCTAAAAATGCTGAGAAAAAGGAAATAGAAGTTATGTGTAAAGTTCACCTTTAGCCTGATTTATCCCGAAATTGAATAACTACATCCTGGCAAAACAATAGTAATTTTTCTAGGATCACCAGTCACAAGGGACAGAACATAGACCGGGATGTTTTATTTGATGAGGTTTATTATCCCGGAAGAAAGTGAAATTAGACATCCCTCCCCAAGTTACTAACAAGAATAATCTGACAAAGAGCAGTATTTCAGGAGAGTGAGCAATACTACAAGTTCAGAAGCAGAAAAAAGATAATTTGAAGAAAATAATTTTCCATGCTGTGAGGGGTTTTTTTAACTTTCTATGTGACTTTTTGTCTGAACAAAACTGCTTTTCTGCAGGCAGTTTTACTCCTATGTCATAATGAGTATTTTATAATCTTTGAAAAATTACATGGTTTACATGGATACTTGATTTGGGCATGCATATTTACTTTCCTTGCACCTCTCTGCCACACTGTTTCTTCTCCTTCAGTTTTGTCTGTTGTGATTGAGAAGGTGAAGGTGTCTTGCCCTGTATGTGCACAGAGCCCACCACCACAGGAGATTTCAGATTCTGCATACCTCTCAAAACCTTTCTGCACTAATGATATCACTGTCATCATACATCCATCATATAAAATGTCTGTGTTTGTATTTTGATTTTTCAATGCCATCTTACATAAAATGAATGGCATACTAGCGTGTAAGAAAGAAAGAAAACCAAAAAACAAGTTCACCTACTCACCTAGACAGCAATAATTTACCCTGAAGTTTCAAATCAGCAGCACAGTCATCAGATTGACAGTTCCTCTCAAAAACAGTCTGTGAAAAAACAGAAAAGAACTGTTACAGCATGAAAAGAGTAAGACCAAAATTCAAAGATGGAACACTCTTGGATGAAATAAAACCCCACCAAAATCTGTGATACAGGAATATATGCTGTGAGTGTTAAAGAAAGTCAAGGGCAGGCAAATCTCTTTATCAGAATATTTTTCTCTTCTAACTGAACAAGAATTTTCACCAAAACTAGACTCTCTCAGAGGTTTTCCTCAATTCATTCCCACTTCTCATCTGACAAGAATTACTGCTCACACAATATTTCTGTCTCTTTTATTTCTCTTCCCAATGCACGTGCATGAAAACAAAAATAGAATATAAACTATTTATGAAACTATTTTCAGTCCTAAGAATTGCAAGTAAGGAAATTGTGCAAACATATTCACTAGCCTATATTAAAGATAAAATATATCTATAAAATAAAAAATTCCTTATGTATGGTAGGAAGCATTTCTGCCATCCTGCAAGCAACAGAAAATTGCAAAAACTGTTACATACCCTCAAATAATGGAATCACTGTCAATCTTGTGAACTCCGGTAAAGACTCTAATTTAGAAAATTTAACAGATGGATAAAGCTAGGAACTGTGAAAGGATGACATACCACTAGACATGGGCATGCTATTTAAGCAGCAAAAAGAAGGGGAATATGTGAAAAGTCTATGACTTTGCAAATCTCTATTACAGTTTGCCATGGCTACATGAGGTAGCCGCCAGTGAGTGAAAGATGAGGACAGGAACATGTCCCTGGGGTTCAAGAAACTCAGATGCTGTCAAGATCATGGTTATTTTCCCCTGCTGTTGAAAACAGAGACCAATACCTTTCTGAACATATGATTAGACTTTTCAGGCTGGAGGATTCATTCTTTCAGAATCATAATGCTCTTCAGTTTACCAAGTATTCAAAGGACAAACACCCAAAATGAGGGCTGCCAACACTGTTTAGCTAGCAAACCTGACAATCCACCAATCTCTTCCTTTAATATCAAAGTTCCTTTCTACAGGCTTGGCTTCATGACGTTTTGTTTACCACAGTAAATATCAAATACATTTAAATCGTAAGTGCAAAGACAGAGCAAATCCGTGCAAGACATACGTAATGGTCAGATAGGGTTGGAGACACTCAGAGGGGAAAAAACAAAAAGAAGACGACAGTTAATAAAGTTTTTAAGAGTTCTGCCCAAATCTATCAGGACTGGAGAATGACTTTGAAACTTGATCCCAGAGGGCTTAAGAGACTTCTAGTCCTTGTCTCTCCAGGAAGATTCTTGGCTAAGGAGACAGCTTGCCCTCCTTTTTCTACATTGTCAGAGCTCTCAAAAAAGGAGTAGACCTTTATAAAGATTAATTGGTGCCGGACTAGCCAATATCGAACTATGCTGTAGGTTGCACTGAGTTGCAGAAAAAAGAAAGATGGGAGGTAGCCAGTGCATATGGGGATATTTAGTTTGTCCTTTCACTTTCCTCTCCCACCTTTTGCTTTCTCAGAATCTCAGAAGTGGAAATTTTTGATGATTTAAACACAAGGGCTGAACTTATCCTTCCTCCTTAATAAAGGCTACCACACCAAAGGACAAGAATAGCCCTGAGAGGGCAACCGGCACAAGGTATCCCTCTCAAAACACGGCATGTATCAGAGGTATAGTCTCAAAAGCCCTCAGAATTAATCCTCAACCACCATAGTAGCTATATATGGGAAAGACCATTTGACTTTCAGAGGAGAAAGAAAAATAAACTGTAAAAATACTCTTGCCTGACATTTTCCCTATTTGCATTGCAGAAACCTTAGCAAACCAAACAGAGCGATCAAAGATACAACCTGCACATTTCAAAAAATAAAGTACTGTAAGTACATTTACATAACCACCTAATAATCCTGGAATTTTGTTACTAAATCTATAGTTGTGGTTCTTTAGGAAAAAAAAAAAAAAGAAAAAATACCTCATTTTCTGTAACTACTGAGCACGTAACCCTTCCAACATATCATGCACTAGACAGCAAGCTACTCTTCAATACAGTGGGAGCATTTCATTACATCATAGAAACCCAATTTCCTACACAGTACTGGGATAAGAGAAGGAAATAAGGATGGAGTCCCCAGATCCGTAACTGCAGGAGGAGTGAACCCTTTGCAAGTGGAGGATCTTGAAGCCATTCAAGGTTTGAGGGGAGAATGGAATTCCGGTGCATCCAGCTGTTAGGACCTGTGCAGCCACAGCTAGTTCAGCAGTGCACTTCCATTGCATGCTAATGACATCTATGGACTATTTAGCTATTTTCTGCTATTGCCCTGGTCTGGATAGATCTTTCCATGCCTCTACGCCACCTCCCCTTTTGGTATGCCTGCTAGAGCCTCAACCCTGTAGCTTCTCACGGTCAATCTAACTTCCATTTTCTTCCATCTTGAGCCTCCCCTTCCCCAGCTTGTTGCTGCTTCTGCCTTCCCCATTGACTAACCCCTGCCTGTTCAAATCCCTCCTAAAGAACTAAGAAGTAAACACACTTTAAGTCATCATAACATTTGTGAACACTGCTTATATATTCTGTTACTGTGCCCTTACTTGGTCTACTTGGGCTGTGATTTCTTTGGGCCAGAAACTGTACCTAACACAACACTGCATGTTGTTAGAGCAGGAGTCCATTCCTGGGATATGCACAGGCCCTTCCAGAATATAATCACTAACTTTAAGCAATCTTTACAGCAGCTTCAGCTACCACTGTACAGTACCAGTTTTAGGCATTTAAAGAGCCCTTTACATATTAAAAGTGTTGAACAAGTTAAGCAATGGGCTGTATGTGTTACAAAGAACTGGAAAAAGGGAAGTAGGACAAAACAAGTTCATAATTTTTGCTGTTACTGTTACCTAAAGTGAAGAGGAGCAATTCTGAACAGTGGTTTTAATGAAGTCGAATTGATTCCTACTGGATTCCACTTATATTGTACCAAGTACCTCACAGCTTTGAATATGTGTATCAGGGATGGTCAGGAAGCTGCTTTACCTAAGAAATACATACAAGAAAAATTGTAAGGGAGGTGGGGGTGGAGAAGGGGCAAAAAATTGTCCTGAATGAGAAGCACAGCTGCATCTCTTATTTCAAGGCCACCGTGCTTTTGTCTGGCATTTCCAGAAGGGAAATAGGTGTTTGTGTGCTCAGTAGCAGAGACAGAATAAACTCAGTGTTTCTAGGACACGTCTTTACTGTATAAACACAAAGCTAATGCAAAGTGCATGCACAGTGAGTCTGTTGGACTTCCTGCAATCACCAGATCTACAGCAATGCACAGAGCAAATCCAGTGTTTCCAAGGTCCACGATTCCCCTCTGCACTCCTCCCTGCTGCAATGAATACAGCAGCTATGGGGAATTGCTCCATAGAGGTTCCGACCAGGTCACCAAACTTCCCAGAAAAACATGGTTTTCTCAAATGTGTGGCAACTTTTCCAGGTAGAAAAGATGATGCTTCTTGAGAGGTCAAGAAATGTGGCAGATATATATCCTGAAGGGTTAGCAGAAACGGATGTTGCCCATGTCCTGCAGAGGGTAAGCCAAAAAGCCTACAGAAAGATATTATAAAGAGTGAATATACACATCTGTACACAAGTAAATGTACAGTAAGAAGACACCTGGAGCCATCTGATAAGGAAGGGAATATGTCTAAACAGACACTGAGATCAGGGCCCCCACGCAAGCACCTCTGTGTCTACTCTGCCTCTTGAAGAGATATAGAGGCTTAAATTCCACATATTCTGATAAAGGCCAGAGGTAAATGTACAGTCCTCTTGCCAGAAGGATGAATCCCTAGTTCCAGCATCCTAAGCACAAAGCTGCTGGGTACTGGGTGTGAAGGCATTCTTTCTCCTTCCTGCTGATTGTGGACTGTTAAGGAATGCTGCTGGGAGGTAAAACAAGCTACAAGGAGCCTGGCTTCTCAGAGGAGGGTAATCTGGGATTTCAAGCCTGGATCACTAAATTGCTTCACTTTCTTTCAATGGCTATCCAAAATTAAAACACATCTATGTTTCTGGGAGTAGGGAAGAGAGCAGGAAACAGAAAACTAAGAAAACCTGTGTTTATGGCACTTCTGCCCAGAGAAAAATACTGGAAATCATCCAATAAGCAAAGGAAAAAAAAAAAAAATTCAAGACGTTCAACCTCCCAAAATTCAGGGAAGCACGTGGAAATTTCGGGTTGCAGCCAAAAAGCGCAATCAAGACTTTGAGAGGTTGCCAGTACTGTGTTCCAGTAAGTTGTTCCTATCCTTTCACAGAAAAGGGGAAGTGACAGCTGAAGGACAATGCTTGAAGAGAAGAGAGAGAAACAGGATTCTCAAATGAAGCCTTGAAAACATGTTGGTTTATGGTCTGGATAAGAGAATAGTGATTTACTTTGGATCAGGCCTTAACTACTTCCTCACACATCAGTCTACAAAAGGTTCAGAGAGCAGCTCTCAAAAGGCGGCAAAGCTGGCCTTGGGTAACTGAGGATCCATTCTTTTAACTTCATAAACTGTGCAACATACTTCAGTAGGAGAATTTAGGTTATGCTAGGTAATCTGGGTTAAGAATACAGTATTCCGATCTCTACACTGATTTCTTGTAAACTGCCACCATACCCTATGGTATGTGCAGGGATGACTTAACAATTAGATCATGCTAGTAACAGCAAAGCAATTCTGTTTAAAGGATGCAGGGTAAATGGGCTTGTTAGTCTAATAATTCTTTACTTTTTAGATCTTGATGCACTATGACTATTACCATTCTATCTGGTCAAGTTGGGTTTCTGGGTCCTTATTTAGGGAGCAGGATAAGTGACCCAACTTTCAAAAGTACCGAGCTGTAAGCAAACTTCACTGCCTTTTCTAGGAACTATCTCCTGTTATAGAGCTTTAAAAATCAGTCAGAGGGACCTGGAGGCGTTGACTGACAGCAGCTGAACATGAGCCAGCAGTGTGCCCAGGGGGCCAAGAAGGCCAATGGCATCCTGGCTTGTGTCAGCACCAGTGTGGCCAGCAGGGACAGGGAAGGGATCTGAACCCTGTACTCGGCACTGGTGAGGCCGCCCCTCGATGACTGGGTTCAGTTTTGGGCCCCTCACCCCAAAAAGGCCATTGAATGACTCGAGCGTGTCCAGAGAAGGGCAACGGAGCTGGTGCAGGGTCTGGAGCACAGGTCGTACGGGGAGCGGCTGAGGGAACTGGGGGGGTTCAGTCTGGAGGAGGCTGAGGGGAGACCTCATCGCCCTCTACAACTCCCTGAAAGGAGGGTGCAGAGAGCTGGGGATGAGTCTCTTGAACCAAGGAACAAGCGATAGGACAAGAGGGAATGGCCTCAAATTGTGCCAGGGAAGGTTTAGACTGGCTCTTAGGAAGCATTTCTTTGCAGAAGGCATTGGAATGGGCTGCCCAGGGCAGGGGGGGAGTCCCCATCCCTGGAGGGGTTGAAGAGTCGGGCTGACCCAGCGCTGAGGGATCTGGGGGAGTTGGGAACTGTCAGTGTCAGGTTAATGGTTGGACTGAAGGAGCTTCAAGGTCTGTTCCAACTGAGATGATTATGTGAAATCAATCACTTTATATTAATGTGCCTAAGTATAGATACAGGAGCCTGATTTTAGACCTTTATTTATTGTGTCTTCACATTTTTAAGTTGCCTGCAAAATAAAGCTATTATCTACAGATCTACTGACCACAGAAAAAGAGTGACTGACTCTCCCCAGATATCCTATGCTTCGCTGTACTACTCTTGAAAACAGTGCATTCATATATCCTGCTGAGCCAAGTGCAAAATGGCCAACTTAAATTCCCACTAGAAAAGCAATTAATATTGTGAAAAACCTTCCAGGATTTCATCAGATGTGCTGGCTAAAATGAGAATGCACGATTTCCACAATACCCCTACTGAGCAGCGGAGCAAATGCCTGATGAAGGCAAGAATACCAGGGGAGCGATAAGCGTTCGATAGAATCCTACTACAAAATCAGAGAGCTGTGCCGGTACTGCATGGTGCAGGGGACCAAGATTAGCTAGCAAGCTCCCTCAGCTCCATGTTGATTTCATCAGAGCATGTCTTCATGCAAAGAAAACAGATGCTCATTTATAGTGCATTAGGGTAAGAAAACAGAAACTGGCCACTAATCATTATTTTACTATACTACTAAGGTTGCAACCACGTATGTTGAACTTCTCCAGCTGGGGAAAGCTACAGGGGAATTCATCCACTTTATTGAGTCAAAGACTCTGGGCCTATGGCTCATGACTAGCACATTGCCACTTGTCAAGCCATCAAAGACCAAACGCAATCATTTCTCCCCTACTTCAGCCGCATCCTGCTTTCAGTAAGTGTTAGAAGCTGGGCTGGAGCATCAAGCTAAAAAGGGGAGAGGACATTCAAATATAAGATGAACAAGAACTCCCAAATGAAATCAGCTGTTTAGAAAAGATCAGGCACGAAACCTGTTAGCTATTGACAGCAAGCATAAATTAATAAACATATGTATTAGTTATTCCTCACAGCAGTGAATGAATTTAACAATGCTTTTGTCCTCATATTCTCCTGGGGTGGAGAATTACAATTGGTGGCAATAGAAATACGCCCCCAGCCTTTCAAAGCTTTATTAGATTTCTTGTCTGACTCACTCATTTTTCAGGCTGAGGCAATTTTTTCTTTTTTAAATCATTAGTAGTTCAAGTCATCCAAATAATGTTCTCATTTTACAAGACTTCAGACCTTATAAATTCATAGAACAATAGATGGGAAAGACCTATTGGGTTAATTGTTCCATCTCCCCATACCATTATAGAATGGATTTCTGCAGTACATTTCTCAATATATTTTCCTGTCTTGTCTTAAATGGTCTTCCATTTGTTTTGGATGACTACAGAATAATTCAATTATATCATCTCAGGAGGGCTCTTCAATGATATTTGAGAACATTTTCTACTCCAAATCTCCTTTCTACTATTAAAAGTGGAACCATGCAAGATGAATCTTTTTCACTTAGGATGCCTTCATACTTAAACATTTTAACGTAAGAGCCAAAACCTTTGTTACTTATCATACAATTCTGTAATTAAAAATATGAAAGCAAAACAACAACAACAAATGAAAACCAGATGTGACATCTGTTTTGTCAGCTGGAAATGCATCAGATACACAATTTATGTCTACCTTTAGCTCATTTAGAACCACAAGGATATGTGAAATTCCTATCATATAATCCACCTGCACTTCAGTGGCTTTGTATTTACGAATGCTACCCTGAACTGACAAGGATTTTGTGGCACTGAGGTACTCTGAACTGAAAGAACTAATACTGTTATGTTATCTCCTCTCAAAATGTTAGGTAATCCGATTAAACTCTACTGATCCTTCATATAACTGCTGAAAAGATTTGAACAGAGCTAATGGAGCTTGGCTTCTGGAAGTCTGTCACCTGTCTCTGTGGCTTTTTAAGAATATTACAATTTTCTTTTATAGCTCCATGCATAAGCAGGAACTCCCCCTTTCTTACAATTACAATTCTCCATCCACAGAGTAGTTTGGAAATGAAATGCATGCTGTTACGCTCAACTGTAGAAATTATGCAGTAGGATTTTAAGTTAGGGTTCAAATTGCAAATGCTTACATGATCATCTCTCCTTTCTCTACTTATTTATACAAAGAACCTGTAAACTAAATCAAGTAATTCACATCCTGCCACCTAAGACAGGACAGTCTGACCCTGCCCTAGCACATATGCCAAGATATGAAGGTCTATGTTTTCTCTGTGTGTGTTTGTGTGTATATTGGCATATGATATTGGCTAGTGTTCTTTAGGCAGACCATGAGATCTAAACCTGGGGATTAAACCGTGGTTTACACATTCTCAGTTATGTTGTTTTTCCTCTACTATTAAACAGGAATATGAACAAGTTGGACAATTACTTGCCAAGCCTGTTATTACTTAAGAATGAGCATATAGAAACATGCGTACTGTCAGAGGCACTGATTTCCACTCATTCTTACTTCAGCAACATTTCAGAGGTACAATACATCAGGACACCTGCTGTTCTTGTTCAGTTCTGAATCTCTCCCAGACTTGCAAATCTGTCCTCTTTATTGACAGTCAATGAAAAAAGAAAAAAAATAAAAAGCAGGCAAATGTAAGATTCAGCCTAATCCAGTACATGCTCGGGGTGGGTCCTTTCCAGATTTCCTGAAATGAACAGCACCCAGTACCTGCCAGCTCAGTACTGACTCTGACCAAATTTGTCTCGAGCAAAAAACAGACACCACTAAGGGGATGGCAGAGGGAGGTATGGAAATTATCACTTTCAGCTATCCCCACTCCAACCAAAGGGAAAACCATGGCAACTAAGCAGGAATGGTGGCAGATGGCGGATCTTTGCAAGAATAAATGCCGAAGATAACTTGGGAGCTCACTCTGCCCAAGGGGCAAAGAGTTTAGTGGCAAGATGTTTCATCTGGAACATGGCAACTAGGCTGACTCTTGCAGTCTCCTGAAGAGTTCCTATGTGCCTAGGTATAAGTCAGTTAATCTTCAAACTTTCCACCTATCCAGCTACTGACAGGTATACTAAGGTACTGAGGCTTCAGCTGTACCAGTAAATTAAACTGTCCTGTCCTCCAAGATAGGAGCATCCTAACTCCTGACTCATGCCTGGGAATGGTTTGCAGTAGTTGGCACAGGCAAAAATCATGCCAAGAGCCACTTCAGCAGCTTACCAGGATAAAGATGCTTTTCCAGTGCCTATAAATGTTCTAGGCACAGCTCAGTTTGCTGGCAGACAGAGATGTCTGCTCTGGAGAAGGCACCACTGACAAACCTGGACCACGCTGTGTGTATGGACACTGCATTTCAGCCCGTCCAGATTGTCATTGCTTTGTTCTCAGTATGAGATAGCGGCGGGGGGCGGGGTGTGTGTGTGTGTGTGTGTGTGTTTAAAATAGAGGATGGAATTATTTGTGCCAGAAACCACAAAGTACTAAAGGTGTTCATAATTCAGCTCTATAAATATCCTCCTGTACTTTCTCATACCTGTCAACTAAGCTAATTTACGTGCCAGTAGTTAGCCAGATTTTCAAAGTCTTTCCAAAAAATAGTCCTCTGCTTTAAAAAGGTGAAGTTTATGCCAAGACGTGCAGCCTCAGTCACCTCGAGGTGTAGCACTGTACCCAAATTCTCTCTGCAAGGCAATGGCAGAGTTGGGAACAGAATGCCCTAAAACATTTTCTGTTTCTTCTTATAATTTACAAAGAGTTTTATGGCAGACCATTCATGACATCCTGAAGACACTGACGCAATTAAATCTACTGATAATATTTTCCTATAACAAAATAGTGTCGCCATCCACATAACAACAGGTGATTTTATTACAGTATTTAGAACAGGTAGAATTCTAGCATACCACATTTTGAACTCTAAAATACATTACTGGATACTACTAGGAACAAATCCCCCCTGTACTTGGCTGGAGATCTTTCTCCTTCTTGGTTGACATGTATTTATACAGTGGGTCTACAAAAATAAATGTTATAGTACAAACCACTTACAATGAACTAAGCCAAACCAAGTTCTAAATACACATTCATTTCCCTATAGCAAGAAGACTTATTAGTTTTTTCCAGTGGATGGAGGTAGCAACTGGATTTAGGAGGCAACAAAGAAGCTAATGGAAAGTCATCCTCAGGGTGGGAAGTTTTAAAGTTCATAACACACACTGAAAACTAGAATCATTTTTTTCCCCCACCCAGTCTTGACCCACCACAGATTTTCTGTTTGAGCAAAACTGAGCTGGCTAGCCACTTACAACTTGGAAAGCTGTAATCTTCTCCACACAACCAGGCTCCACCCAACAATTGTATAAGTTGCCAAGGAATCTATCAATAGACATGTACACATAATCCTTAAGTATTTGCTTTTGCTACCACAAAAAAATTACACCAAGCTACTGGAACCATCGTTTCTGGTAAGCATAAACAAGAACCAAGAAAATAATTAAGTCTATGAGAAATCAACTGTTACTGTATCCTGAATTAAAGAGTCCCTCAGGCCAGTTTAATTACATTATTACTTCATTTTGAAGTATCAGAGACTCTTTGCTTACCAAAAAAAATGGCCAATATATGAAGTCCCAAAATCGCATGATTTTCATTAGGAAATTTCAGTTAAGATTCTTTTCTTCAAATCATTCAGATATTCAAATTATTTATCATAATTTGATTGTTTCAAGCACATTAAGGAATAGAAGCAAGCCCCTTCACTTAATCAAGGTTTGGTTTTGTTTTGGTTTATTTCTGAATACAAGCATTTTGCACTGCCTTACAGTAAAAACTGCATTATTTTAAAATAAAGGTGACCAATATATAAAAACATTTTGACTGATATCCCACATCCATGCACTCCTTTAATACTATAGCTCTGCTTTGGTCTAAGTGATAAAGTATAAGACCAGACTGTTCTCTCACATACAGTGTAATATTAATTTAAAGGATGAATATCCAACAAAATCCTTTTCTGTGGTTATGTTAATAAGGAGATGTCACTTCTGGTGGTGAGTCCAAGCTGACTCCTTAATGCATTAGAGCCAAGCACCATGAAGGACTTTATATGTGCAATATAATCTTCAATTTTCACGTCAAGAGGCCTCATGATGGCTTTCCTATCTCCTTGCTTGTGAGCCATAGGTCTGCACACTCTTTTTGGCAAGTCAGGCATGCATGCAGGGAACATCTGGTTCATGAAAAACAAAACTGAAATCCCAGTGCAAGGAATCACTTCAGCTTTAACACCACTTTAGTTTAAATAAAATCATATCTAGGTAACTATAAAGCCCACATGTCTGCAAGATGACTGGCTTTTCAAGTAGGTCTAGCAGACCTGCAGTAGGATCTTGAAAGACAGAAGTCTCCCCCTTTCCTGCCCAGTCTCAGCTCCCTCCCATTTCTTCAGCTGTTCACTACTTCCAGCTGCTTCTCCTGCATTCATTCACAAAAAAACAGTCACCTGGGCTTTTTAGAAAAGTGTCAACCTCTTTACAGTATCTTAAAGGTGCCTCAAAGCAACAGATGCAACATTTCTGATATCAAAATGCCAAATCTTACTGGGTCAACAGGATCTAGGGCTTTTGAAAACCACACACAACTAGCTGTATTTAAAGACCAGTACTAGCACCAACATTAAGCTTATTCACCTGCCCTCACTCCTGCTGTATCTTCTGAAAAAAGAGTCCACCAGATCTGTCTTAAATTAGACTTCCAAAATGTAAGATCCCTCCATAATCATTAGTTTATTTGAAAATATAAATCCTTTATTATATCAACTTTGGTTCCCAGTATCCCTCTTGGCAACTTCTACTCATGATAACAAGAATCCTGAAAGAGAACGCTATGCCCGGATTTCCCCATGAAATCAGTTTTTGAGGATCCCACCACCATGCCTCGAGGCTACTCTGTCAGGGCTTTGTCACCATAACTGCCACACTGACTCTGAAGCTCTTCCCACTTCCTTAGCTGAAAGCATGCTTGCAGGCACACCCCATGTCAAACTCCTTTTCTTACTAAGCTAAGTGAACAACATCTGGAAAGCAAATGGAAAGGGATTGTTAAACAGGCTCCCTCTCATCCAAATTACACAAAAAAACAAGTCAGGAAAATTCCCAACATATTTTTGTTTCTGCTCTATAATCTCAGCATTTAGGTATTTTAATATTGATTCAAGACTATGCCTGCAGGGCAAGATGTGACCTTTTGAGTTCAAACCCAGTGGTAAAGCACCCAAGCAGTCTCGTTCACGTAACACTTAGGTTTTCAGCACGCTGCTCAAGTTCCAAAGTTCTCCACAAATGCCCATCATATTGTTGTAACATTAAGACAGTCAGATATGTAATAGCCACACAATCCCTTTTCATAAAGCTAAGTAATTCTTACATGCTTCTTTCATTCATACATTTACAAAAATAAAGCATGCTTGAATAAATACTCACGTGTCTACAACAAGGATTATAGGCAAATACAGTTCAAAACACATGTATATGACTAAGCAAATCTCTTCAAGCCTTTTAGTTACTTTTTTTTTTTTTTAAGTAGTATGCATGGACCTGCAATTTCAACACAGTAACATATTCTGATGAGCAGGACCAGAAAGTAATATCACAGATGATGATGCAAGCATCACTTAGACATGAACTTCCCAGGGTTAATATCCAGCTCTAACAATTCACTGCTAAAAGCCTCAGACTCCAGACAGACTTTTCACAGCTTTTAAAAGACAAAAAAAAAAAAAAGAAAAAAAAAAGAGTGAAGTTTCCTATTCACAAGTAATTCCAGCTCATAACTCTGTAAGCATGCTTTGGAAAACAAACTTGACTGGCTGCAAATCTGAGCAACTTGATCTAACTTTTAAGTTGGCTCCGCTTTGAGCAAGGAACTGGATTACAAAGGTCCCTTCTAGCCCAAATTATCCTGCAATTCCGACACACAAGAAGTTTTACAAGCCACAGAAGTAGTTTGATTTCCCTGTGGAGCCTCGAGCTTCACAGTTGAATGCTTCAGTGCCGACAGGGTGGGAGGTTGAATTGTCCTGCAGGCTCCTTCCTGGCAGACTGTCCTGCACCTACAAGGACCGAGCTCAAACTGGAGCCTTTCAAAAGGTCACTAACATGGTCTCTCTCCTCGACATGACTGTCTGCTTCATAAACCCTGAAGGTGTTTAATACCTTCATAAGCACTGTCTTGATCACTCCTGTCAGAACCTGACAAAATTGGCCAGCATTTTCTGAACATGCTAGTGAGGTCAAGACAGACAAATAAGAGAGGTGGGATAATGATGTACTCTTCAGTTCCTTAGGGAACAATTTGGGAGAAAGAAAAAAAAAATCTCTACTCTCTAAATGAGAAATGTTTCAAAATTAAGAGAATTCTCTTGCTCTCACCAAAATTAAAGACAAAAGGGTTTTCCACACTGCAGTGGAGCAAAATAGGATACTAATAATTACACAGCTGCACCTACACTTCACTTTCTCTGAAACAAAACCATCCTATTTTAGCGTGACATGTCCTGCAATAACAGCAGGAGTGGATTTCCCTTACCCCATGTCTGGACATGAGTAGCCCTCAAAAAGAGAGAGCAATTGGGCCTGGCAAATTTTTTTATTCCATCTATTGTTCTCCCCTCACACAGAGGGGCAAGTTCCTGTGACCCCTCCTGGAGCCAGCCCTGCCCGTCTGGCACTAGCAAAGGCTCAACCTGGAAAGAAAGCCAGGGCCAAGCCTTTCAAAAGAACCTCCTACAGAAAGGGAAGAACCAGAAGAAGCAGGATCTTTCTCATCCTCTTCCTTCTTCAGTCTCCTCCTTCCCAGCACAAACACCCTGAAACAAGAAAGTGAGCTCATGCTGCACTGCCCAGCATCGTGGGCAGCACAAGTCTTTACCCCTCATGGAAAAGCACTGATGTCAGCATCAGGAGGGATTGTACAAAAAGGCTACAGTGTGCAAACAACCCAGAGCTTGGCAATCCCCTTTTATATCCAATTCTGCTAGCACAGACCTTCTAGGGAAATAACATAGCCCAAATCTGACCTGATTCCTTTGTGCTATCTTTTGTCCTTTCTTCCAGCGGAGAACGGGCTTGAGAGCAGGTAGTTCCTTGTTCTCTTTTCCTCTTTCTATGACATGTTCCCCAAGGCTATATGCAGCTTCAAATACAATTGGAGATATGACGTCTTTAACTCTTTTCTGTAAAAGAAAACAGGTAATTCACATATGCATACAGGCAAGCACATTTTTATATACAATTATGCATACAATTAAAGCAGATTTTTCTATTCAACACCGCAGACAGGAAGCAGACTTCTCTACTTCCTTTAGTCTTCTCCATGTGAAATAGGAATAAGCACATTATATCAAAACAAGTCAGGATATTAAAAAAATCAACAAGAAAAAAATAGTGCTTCATTTGGAACCTACTCTTTGTTCCACAGAAGCAGTAGCATATTTGGCACACCTATAAATCAAGGGTTTTTTCCATAAAACCAAGACATCTTCTTAAAAAATAAAATAAATTAGGAAGTGTTTCCATTAGTCCTGCACAATGCAGAGCAAAGAGCAAATCATCTTCATCACTAAGGTTTCTAAATGAAAACTGGAGGTGTGGTCATCTCCAGTGTGAACTGCTCATTAAAAGAAAATAAAATTCCATCTTGCCTTGGTTTTTTTTTGCAATTATCAATGAAATTAATGGATGGGTAAAGATACCCATGTGGCTAAAAAACAAGATTACAGACATGCAGGAGCAGGAGAACCCATCTTCCAGCATGGTTTTGAAAGCAAAACTCACAACTTTTTAGTATGTAAAAGAAGAAAGTTTTTCAGTGTCTTTATTTGCTATATTCTAGGGTTCATACCAGATGTATTAAATTGTGCCACATTATTCATCTGATGGGACGAGAGGATTGCCTTTTCTTGTTGTTGGAGCCCAAGCCACAAAACTCATGCCATTTGTCACAACATGTGACACCTAAATCCAGTTTTCTGTGTGAGGACAAAATACTCATTGTGCTCTGTTCAGTCGAATTCCAAAATCCAGAAAACCAGAAGTGGCAAATGCTCTACCTTTTCATGGGCAAACAGTCCTCTTAAATTTTAACTACTTAAAAACTTAGAGTGAATTCAGCCCAGATGAAATTGAGGCAATAAATAAATACCGTAAGTATAACAAATCTTCAAATGCTTTGCCTTGCATCAGTTAGCAGGCTTCTCTGAACACAGCCTGCCAACCACAAGTAATTGAGATGCAATGCAATTTACATTGCGTCTTCCAGATGTGGGAAACCTGGGAACTAACTGGCTTTCTGACCACCCTGTTTGTTCTGTTTCAAGGCAACCATTTTCTCTCTCCAATACGTCAACTGGTCACAGACCTCTGAAGTCAAAGATTAGTGGCTAACCAAATTCCCAAATCATTGGTTAGCTGGGAGAATGATAGCAGAGACCAGGTTGGATGACATTTACCCTGCTGCACCCTGAAGCCTCCAGCCAGGCCCTGAATCCCCTCCCATTACCAACATCTGCCAGCGCCCCGTGCCCAGAAGCAGCAGCACAGAGCACCTGAAGTTTAGGCCATGCATTGCTTGAAGCGACTTGTGCCTTCTTGGTAATGGACATCAACCGATGGCTCATATAGTGGCAGTAGTGATGGCAGCTCTGTGACCTCTTCCCCATCCCATAAAAAGGGCCATGCATGCTCTGGAGCACTGCTAATCCCCTCGGCAAGAAGAGACGCCGACACCTTCAGCCCCTTCCCGCAGTTCTACCCTTGAGGTGGGAGTTGTCCCGTTCTGAGATTACTAAACAACAATATTACGACTCACAGAAGCTACTAGCATCGCTCTCAGAAAATCACATGTATTAACTTAAGCGAGGATTGTATCAGCATAAAAGACGACTATGCATACAAAGAAACAAGACTGTAAAAGAGCGTGCCATGCAGCAACAGTCATACACAATAAATCAGGCAGATCGCCACCTAATCCAACTGTATGCAACCAACTGTGTAAGCACAAAACAATTAAAAATGTAGGGAGTGGGTTAAATTAAAATCCACCTATATTTTTTCTAGTTCTATTACTGCAGTATGGCAAGAATAAGTACTTAATGACTTCTAAGTGTTTTAATGTGATCTTGCGGGCTTCAGTCCAATACCCTTTGAAGTCAAAAGACAAGTTTCCCATTGACTTCAATGAATGTTGGAGTGTGCCCATATTGTTCGCTGGTGTCTCTTTCTCTGCTTCATTTTAGTGGTGAAATTGTGACTTCCAGCAGCTAGATTAATTACATGTGTGGATATTCCCTCACCACAGCCCCAGGGAAATATATTTCACATACCCACTTGTCTTTAATTAAGGATGAAAGTATGAATGCTACTCAGTTATTAATTTTGCCACATGTTCAGTCCCTTCTGCTCACAATCTTACAAACATGAAGGCGACAGTCTGTGGGATTTGTCCTCGGTAAGACAGAGACAAGACAGTTCTGCCTCGCAGGTACACCACAGACTGTCTGGGATGTGAGCATGTCAAGAGAATAATGAATATTTGCCCAAACACAATCTGGAGAAGTACTATTTTAGGTTGAAAATACACCCAATTTCGTTCTCTTTCAGTCTACCCAAATGTACTGCTTCCAGTAGTTAAATCATATACTGATGACACAGCACACTGATTGCTTTTAACTACTCCTGATTTCTAAAAGGAAGTCAAAAGATGCAATGACAATCGGGTTTGAGATAGACTGAAAAATCCTTCAAGTCAAGGAAACTGTATGTGTTGCTTTTCGTATCAGTTACATGGCCCTAATGAAGTGGATTTGCCAAGGGAAATAATTACCACAAGCAGCTTTTACACGTATTCACCATTTTTCAAAACGACACTGTGATGCTGAGGAAGTGTCGAAGGTTAAAGACATTTCTACATCATGAGAAAGCATCCCTGGCAACTCATAGCACACAGACAACACAGCTTCATTAATGGAAAAAATGTCTGGAGAACATTAAGACAAGTGTAATATCCAAGGAGTTCACATTATCAACAGTAACAACTGCATAACAAGGGTTCAGTGAGTAATAGCAATAATTATCCAGTCTGTACAGGCTGGATGTCACTAAACTGCCGCAAGTTTTCACTGTGCCCGAATTAGATTGGAGACCTGAAGCTGGGTTTCCCACATGGCTGTCCTATGTAGTTTTGTTATTCTTACAAGCAATTTCTCTAGGGTGATGGTTTTTTCCCCTTCTCTCTCTCTCTGACCAGATTTTATTCTGAACATAAGAAACTTTTGCAGCAAGGCTTTTGCTAAGATCAATGTGCTTCAGTCCCAGTAAGTTACCCTTCTACCAGTATCCCTTCCTGCAATGGAAACAGCCCTAGTCAGCTGTATCCTTTCATAGGGATCTTTTTGTCTTTTCCTGTGAAGCACGTTGCATGACATCACTCAGAGTTGAAGGAAAAGGTGTTTTGGTACAAACAAACTGGGTTTTTATCAAGGGTATTACAGTATGATCCCTCGCTAGTATCCCGCAAAGACAAAGAACTCCAAGTCCAAAAAGAGCACACTTTTAAATGCATTTAAGATAGCAGTAAGGCACTTAGAGATGTTTCAAAAGACACCACAGTCCTGAAAGCTCGCCCTAACAAAGAACAAGCTTGCCATCTCCTCTCCTAGAACAATCACCCCAAAGAAATAGGCATTTTTTTATTTCAGTGCTGTGGTAGACACTGGGCATGACCACATATTTCTTCCTTTTTGTTTTCTGGCTTAGCAGGGGAGAAGAAAGCAAGCAAGTAAAGCTTCTGCCAGATTTATGACTACACTTCTGCTTGGCTTTAGTACCAAAAAGTCCTAAAAATCTGAAAAGTAATCACAGAGCAATGATTAAACATCAGAGCTGTGATTCTGAACACCATTTCCAATTCCCTCTCGAAGATGGAGTGTGATGACTGTAAGAAATCATTTTCTGCGCTTTTCACAGACACAGCTTAAGGCACATAGTGACAATACAGCCACAGATTCCAACATCCTAAAGGCACACTGCCTTGGCGGGCAGCCACTGCCTTCTCCTAGCATAACTTTGTGCTACCAAGAGCCCCCACACATCAGGAAGTCAGGCAAATTTGGATGGAACAAGACAGGGTTTTAGTCAAGGGATAGGATTTACTCTGCTCATGATGCAGGTGGTTGCCAGAGAGGACTGGATATCATTTCAGCTTTCTGTCGGCTCAGTGCCACAGTACCGTCAGGGGACTGTACATGAGCCCAATAAATCATCACATCTAATCCCCTTTCTTCTACAAGGTGAAAGTCTCCAGCAGGGGCTCCGGAGAGTGCCAAATTCCATTTTTAATTACGGCCAATGGGCTGAGAAATAAATTGAGATGTAAATAATCCTCACAATCTACAGCAAGAGTCCTGCAGGAATGACAGATGAAATGTGGTCCTTTAAAGCAATGAATATGAAGTAATTTTGAACAGCATCGAGTGAGGAAATACATGTAACTGTCAGGGTGACTTCTACTGTTGCCCTTTGCTTTTGTCGTTACGTCCTTCAGGAGTTTCCTCTTTCTCTGTGGTAAAGTTCTCTGAACTGTTGGGCCTTTTTTCTAATCCCTGACTTGAATCTTGAGGACATCAACCCATGCATCAATTCCAGAGCTTTTACGGAATTCAGCACAGCTTTTCAGCACTTCTGAGAATCAAGTACTGTTTAGTTTGATGACTAAGAATGAATTCAAGAACCTGGTTTTTAAAACACTCAACTTGAAACTTTTAGTCTAAACATATTTATTTAGTTTTAAACAAGCACTAATAATAGACTACAGGAATTTTTACAGCCTTAAAAAACACAAAGTAAATTTGATAATCCAAATTTAACAACATATTAATGCTGTAAAATGTATAAAATCCATCGTGCTAATGCTAATCCAGCATAACACTTAAATCAGCTCACAGGTCACTACCATGTAAATCCTCAATTCAGTGCCAAGAGATAAATAGTTCCCTGTTCAGTGATATCAAAAATGACTCAAACGTAGCCCAACCTTCAGAGCCAAAGGCCACTACTTCCACAATTTACCAAATGAAGTATCAGCTGTAGGTCTTAATAAACATACATTATGGCTTATGAATCAATAAGATGACAGCGCCTGACTTTAAAATAAATTACTTTCTCCTATTATCTCAGACTCCCTCTCTAAACCATGAGTCATTCAGGATGCAAGGCTTAAGTGTGATGCAAATCAATGAAAATATCAGTTAGACAAATTTGCTTTAAACTAGAAGACAGATTTCAATTAATTTCAGACAAATGAATGTGTACATGTCATTCTTGTACCTGAAAATGAATAAGGAGTAACTTTCTTGCATCATTTATTGAATACAAGTTCAGATCCCTTGGTGTCAATTCCCAGTGCAAGTTAATACTTTGAATCTTCTACTAATTCTGTGGAAAAGAATAACCACTTCTGTCCTCATGAGAGCTTTCCTCTGTCCTGTGTTTCCTTTGATAAAGATATCCTAGGATTTGTAATAATTTATTTCAGATTGGTGCAATTTTAGCATTGGTGTCTCCCAAATGCAAAGGCAGCAAAACATCACCATGCCAAAAATTTCTAGAAAAGATCTAGTTTCCTCTCCACAAACAAGTTGATTCTTAATATATATTTTTTTTAATTATTATTTAAGATGATACTGTACTTAAAGGGGAAAAAAAAAACCCAACATCAAACTCTTTTCCAGAGAATAGGCAGAGGCTAGAAGTTTACTTGCTTGGTAAGAGCTCATTTATAAGATTATTGGTGAATTTTTTGTCAAATTAGTAACACATGATGGCAATCAGAGGCCTGATGTTTCAATAATGCATGCTTCTGTTTTCTTTTAAGATCTTGTGACAGCTACAATTCAACAAGTAGGCCAATAGTCTTTGTTGCTAAACTTCAAACATTACAAGGCTTCTGAAGAATCCCAAAGTTTAGAGCAGGGGAAGGGGGAAAAAAAAAGAAAAAAAAAAAGAAAAAAAAAAAGAGCAAAGGATTTGCAGGGTGTCACACCCTTGAGTGTTATTTAGGGTTAGCATTTGAAAGAATAGGAGTGCTTCCTCTGTCCTCTTCCTAAATGCATTACTCCAACACACAACTGTTTCCATCAGGTCAGCAACCTCCCTTCGCAAACACTGATAACTGCAAAGATGTTGTGGGAGAGAAAAAAAAGCAAATCCTGGGGAAATCTGGTGTTAAATAAACACCAGGCGTCCAGGAGCCTGTGTGCATGGAGAGGATACCCTGAGAGAGCAAGGGAAGAGCTGCGAGTCCAAACCCCAGCTGGGTACAGTCACGCTCTGAGTTTCAATCAGTGCTCACCATCCCCGCGCATCTGGCTCCCCGCTATCAGCTGGGGAGTGATAAAGGTATTAGTGATGTCGGCATGGGAGAGATTGCGATCAATAGTGTAAATACTCCACGTCAAAGGTTACAAAAGCTTAGCAATAATATATTACTGATAATCCTTTCACGGTAATCAGTAAGTCACTACATGCCACCCAGGTACAATACTGTGTATTAGTGAGCTCAGACCATAATTTTCCAGCTCAGTACTAAAATGCATTATGACAATACAGTTTCACACCCTATCTATACATTCGAATCTTGGGCCCTTTGTTGGACCTAATGTTTTCGTTATGTTTTCATCACTCATTCCCCTTCTCTCTTTTATAGTTCACTTTCAAGTCTTCCACTGGGGTTTTTTTAGATGAGAAATAAGGAAAAATCCTCAACTATCTAAAATCAGAGAAGAGAATAGCCCTGCTGGAATCAGATGCCCAGCTTTTTCCTGGTACCAGGCCAGACACAACCAATCTCCGTAACATATGACTGGATACCTGCAATACCAACCATACAGAAATACAAACAATTAGCAAGTTCAGGAGTTAATGGATATTTGTCAAATGAAGTCCTGAACCCAAGAAGGAAGAACAGGAGTAACAATTCAAACATTCATTTATTTTACTCACTTTCTGAAAATACAATCTATTTCATCAGGGAATTATATGCAGAGTAGAGACAGTAATTAAATCCAGACTCTTCCTGAACATATGTAACCCTATCATATACTTGTCTTTTCTGCTGGAGTTACCACATTTCATATTCTGCTGATACAAGATTTTATCAAAACCAAACTTTAAAGAGATTTCCTTTAATAGCGTCTCAAAATGCATTGGGTCCAAAATATGAGTTAATTCAACTACCTGTTTCCTTTTATACAGCATTTGTCTCCAACCCTGATGCAGAAGCTGAACACAGGGGTCTCTGTGTATGAAGCTGTTAGAGGTGAAGAAGTTTAAGACCCTTGGCTCCTGGGTCATTGTGTATGATAACAAGTCTGCTAAAAGTTTGACACATTCATGGAGCTGGGGGAGCAGTGTTTGGTCAAAACATCATGCTTAACATTAGCGTTCATATATGTATTCCTTGCTTTCTTCCTGTATACATCTAGCTAGGGATAAAAACAGCTGTGCGTATGTGTCATCCAACAAACTTCCACTGCAAAATCTCACACACAAGCCGTCCTCAGAGCCAAGGACTGGGGTTGAGGACCGACCCTCCCTACCTCTTCCCAAAACCACAGTCCACAGGGGTGCTCAGGAGCCCTCCTTGCTGGCCCTACACCCTTTTTGCTGCACATGGCAGATCGGACTGGGGGTGTGGTGCAGCCCTGCAGCTGATGGCTGCTGGTCAGGGGATGGTCCGAGGCACTGTTGCCCTCAGTCTTTGCCTGAGCTCAGCCTGCTTCTAGGCAGCTGTGAGTAAACCCCTGAGCTGCTTTATAAGCCATTCCTCCCTCATTCCCTTGCTCTCCAGATGAATTTTCTTCTTCCTTTTGGAGGAAAAAAAACAAAAAAAAAACAAAAAAAAACCCAACAAAAAAAACACATAACAACAAAAACCGAAAAAAAAACAACCACCCAAAAAAACCCACAACACAAACAGCAGAAGCACCTTTCCAAATGCATCTCAAGAGGCAACGGTGAAGTAATCAAAAAGTTTCTCCCCATATCTCTGTAGGGGACACAGGAGCCAGAGGGTGGGCTAAGACACAAGGCACATTCTTCTCCTCAGCATTTCACATTGATCATCCCACAAAGTGGCGGACTAAATGCCTGCTCCCATTTGGAGGTGCCTGTCACTTGTAAGGGGAGTAAGCAGCTAACACACAGTTATATGAATTGAGACAGGATCCACACACCTTCTTGCATCTGGATCCTAGGGTACATTTTATCTCACACCGTCATAAAGTATATCTAGCAGGTCACCTTATTATCAGTAGGTCAGACATCTATGGACTGAATGAGACTATCCTGCTGCATTCCCTAGATTTGCAGTGGATTTGTTTGAGAAAAGCATTGGTCTGTACCAACTGGCATATGTCTCCTCAGTTCTAACCCTAGAATCTCAAATGGTCAAAGGTGGCTGAATATCTGCTAGAAGAGTCAGGGCAGAAGACAGAAAGCCTGGATGGCTATGAAACATCACAATAGCAGTGGAAAAAATAACTTTGATGGATACTTCATTTGAAGGTGACTAGAATTGAAGGCCTGACAATACACTGTTAGGGTCCTTTCAACACCACTGTGAGAAAAAGCATTTCATCAATACAGCTTTATAAGAAACACATGTTTGGAACAAAGAAATGCTCTTATTTAAGCCCAGTATCCTAAAAGAAAGAGCTAAAGGAAAAAAAAAAAAAAAAAAGTAGCATTGTGTCAGGATTGAAAGTAAGCAGAACCATCCTCAACAGAAGAGGCTAGAGTGAGATGAGAGGTTATAGCTGACATTTTTAGTGACAGTATTTTAATTCAGTTGAGTAGAACCAACAGAAATGGTCCTTAGAAGTGTTGCAAAGAAAGCAACACACTACTCAGCCTGCCTGCCTGCATCAGAGAGAAAGGCTGAGTGCATGAGAAGAATGGTGTTCCTATGCTTTAACTGACATACTATTGAGATGAGAACAGTTTTCTTAAGAAATCTGGAGGTATTTACACACAAAAATATAAATCCTTCTTTCACTCACAGGAGAATGGATAGCTCCACAATGGGGGCCTGAGAGGAGTGTTGCAATAATGTGACCCAAGTCTATTCTTCCACTATTAAGTGGAGGAGGTAGTATTAGTCTAATGGTCTTGAGAGCAGCATTTAAAGTCAATACCAGGTAAAAGGAAAAAGTGTTATGATTGGCTACTTTGTCACATGAATTTAGAAATGTGAACAGAGCTCCTCTGTGACGTCTATTTGTACGTTTAATATCAGGACACATTTCACATGCCATATACCTGCTAGAAACCTGAAACCAGGACCCACAGTTGTAGCTCTTTTTTCCTGTGTGCTATTGCTTCTGTACACACATGAGCTGTGATATCTGAAGGGGGTGAGGGAACGATATTGTTCTGGAAACAACGAAATCTCCAGGGATGACAAATTCTCATTCCCTACTCTGTAACAACCTAATTAATAGGACTTAATATTATTATTAACCTAATAATGTTGAGGAGAATACTTGATGGGAATTTATCCATTACATAGCACAAGCACTACAGATTACTTCAAGGACATTTCATTAGCCTCCAGGTCTCCCATCCTGCACATATCTACACATCAGCACGCTGATGTAACCTCAGTAACACCCTGACTCCATGTCATTTCCCTCTCCAACACTTTTCTGCTTTTTTCCCATTCTCCTCTGATCATCCAGACACCGCTTCACTGACACCCTCCTCTCTTCAGGCTCCCAGCCTCTGCTCACAACCAACCCAAAACCAAAAGGAAGAAGAGGAAGGAATCAGAACATACTTCACGAACCTCACAGTTATTTTAGTCCATATACATCTGAAATCATGACTGAGTGGAAAGCTCGACATTCCTTTCAGCAAGGATAAGGCTTTTGCCCTTGTTCCACAGATCATTCATGAAGAGGCAGAGCGGATACGGCTGCCCAGCTCTCAGAGATGGCCGGGCTGGAGGATATTGTACGACAACAAAGAGCGATTGTTTAAACACACGGACGGGAGTGGTATGAACGACCGTTTCTCAGGGGAACCAAGGAAAACCAGAACTTTCCCTCAAGTTCCACAGGCTTTAAAAACAAACAGGGCAAATGTTTCCACAAATAAGTGCAAACCATACAGTTCCCCAGATCAAAGCTGAAAGATCTACTCTGAAGCTAGAGGTGCATTCATGGGGAATGGAAAAAAAATGGCCCTTTACGGCAGCAATACTGCATTTAGTGAAATAAGGTTTTAACCAAATATGACTAAGTGCAGGTATTGCCACTTTACACATCTGCAGCCTGCAGTTGATTACTTTTGATCATTTCAGACATTATTCACCAGGGCAAGAGTGCTCATCCTAACAGCAGCACTTCCTCAAAGCCCCGTCTCTCACTTCCACAACAGGTAACATTTCAGTGGCAACGGACATTTATGGCTTAATGCAAAAGGCTACTCTAGATGATATACAGCGACTCTAAATGGATAACTGATATGTACTGTGGCTTGGGTCAAGAGAAGAGATGCCAGCAAAGCTGGGAAAGGGCAGAGTTAGACCCTACCCAACTGCAGGCCCTGACAGCTAAATGCACAGAATCCTTGAGAAAATGTCTGAAAGACTATAACCAGTGGGAGTATCAGAAGAAGGGAGGGGTTGGGGATTGGTGCTTTTTTTTTTTTTTCCCCTTAAATTCTGATTTTAGGAAGACATAACAAAAATTCATAAAAAGACGAGTTTATCTGCACTAGACATCTTACACTGTAGAGCTGCAAAATAATCTTGATCTGACAGATTATTCTCTTGAAGCACTTCCTCTTACCCAATAGAGTCAAAGCCAACCAGACTCACCCCAAGAGATGGGGTTTTTTGTGTGGTTTCAGCACATCAGGCTGAGATACAAAGCTACACAAATGCCAGAAAGGAGAGATGCTGAAATGCTGTCTTTATCAGGCAATGAAAGATGCCTTCCCTTCCAAAGACAGAAACCGTCTGACTTCCAACCACTTCATCTGTGAACAGCTCACAGTATACCTGAAAGCGCATGCAGGTAATAGCCACCAGTACCCAAGGACCAGAAATAGCTTGTGCTATATCTCAGCAACATTCAAACTGCTGGAGGCTCAGTAGTTTCATCTGTTAATTCTGCTTTTTCACTGTAGAAAGTAACCTCATATGAATCTCAACAAGACATGACAGCACACTGAGCACTATGTAACATTATCAGGAAAGTCATCTCTTCCGCAATTCCTCTTTTTACCCAGCTGCTCTCTTCGGGTGTCCCAGAGATAACCACTACTTTCCTTCTTATCATCATTTGCGTGGTACCCCAAGCACACTGTAGGCTTTTGTAAAGGGCTGTGATACAAGTTTACCTCCTCAGTAAATGGCAGCCCCTTAAAAATCAAGAGCCAATACTGTGGAGAAAGGCATCTTTCCAGGTCTCAGGCATAAGCCAACTGGAACCAGTTGCATGGTGGGGGCTGCTAACACCTCCGACACTGGCCATGGCAGATCCCTGCCAGGAGGCAGCTTTCAACATCACCAGTCAGAGAGGTACTGCTTTGACCCTTGTTTCCAGCTCCAGAGGGAATAAGAGCTCTTCACTGCCCTTCAGTTTGGGAGTTTGCAGCATGGCATCGCTGCTCTTGGGTAACTCAGCTTTCAAAGGCTGTGAGCTCGGCGGCACCAGGCTTGGAAGCAGCTTTGTTACAGAGTGCAGCACCAACAGCAATAAATGTGCTTGCCCTAGCTATGAAACTAGGTCAAAGATGAGGTTATTTCATTTTAAGGGGTGAAGCCTTTCTTTAATTTTCTTACTTCATGAACTTTTGGAACGTAATTTTCCAGGGTCTGTTCAATTCCAAATTGGCTGGGATGCAAGGCTGAAGTAAGAGCGGATCAGAGAACAGTAAGCGCGTTGGAGGAAAAACATCAGACAGTGCAAGGAGCAACTGCAGAGGCCAGGGAGTACTTGGAGAGAGCTGCAAGTGCATCAGAAGCATGGCACTCAGAGCTTGGGAAAGACGAAACGAAGGGGAGATGGATCAGAAAAGGAAGCCAAAGCTACAGGCCAGGCTGGCAAAGCTCTGACTATACAAGCAGTGCATATCATATCCTGAAAATCACCACCAGCCACCGCTAAATGCTTAGGGAGAGGTAAACAATACAGAAGAAAAATAGCTCTGTAGGGCGCTTCGGTGGTCAGATTCAAGACACAAAGAGTCTTTCAAAAAACAGTCACAGGTCAGAAGTGTGCATCAGACTCCCGGCCCAACCTGCTGTTGCACGGCCTTGCCTAGACTTGGACGTTTGCCAACAGCGTGTTATATTCACAGAACTATGCTGCGAACATATTAAATACATACCCACTGGCAAGCTGTAGTATTTTTTCCTTTATCTTAATTTCTGTATTACTTGTTCAGAAATTATATCTTCAATCCCAGACACAAACTACATCCTGCTCTTTTTTATCCCACTGGCTGTGGGATTTTGTCCTATCTCTCTGCTTTGGTACTGCTTCAAAAACCCTGTACAGAGAAACTGTTATTGCTTTGTTATAATTTGTCCCTATTTTATCAACAGAAAACTCTTAGAAACAAACACTGGGATACTAATGATGCTCCTTGAAATACTCCTTTGTGTAAAAATCCTGGGGCAGTAATAGACTGTATCATTTAGTCTGCCTACTTGTAATATCCCAGACATTACATTTGTTAACCTTCCACTATATGAAATCATTTGTTTAGTTACAGCATATTTTCCAGAAATGCATATAATTAGGTCCTATAGTAATCCTTTGTGAACTTGAGAAGTCCTGGGTCTAGCTTCTTTAAATGCATGCAGCACCACCTTTCAGTCACAGGTTTTTGTCGCGTCTTTCTCTGCTAGATTACAAGTATCTTCTTAGGTGCCTCTTGGCCTTAAGATAAACGCTGTGACTAGTTCAGATTTCTAAGTGAGGCCTTCCCAAGGACACTTGAACAGGTTTAATAGCTGTTTATATCATCTAAACAGAAAGCATCTCATTAGTGAACACACAACTCCTGCCCTGGCCAAAGCAGCGAGCTATACAGAAGAAGAACCAATCCAAGGTACCATTCTCTCTGTATAGCCAAAGAACTCATTACTCCTTTTTGCCAACCATCATGCTGGGAAGTCGTGTTAAACTGTTGGTCTGCTGTGACCCTGAAATCTTTCTCAAGGCCCCCACTTTCCAGGAGACAAGCCCCTTCCCCCTTTTGTAGGGCCTGCATTCTTCATTCCTGGATGTATGACCTCACACTTAGCCAGATTAAAATAAACTTTGCTTGAGTGGCTCAGCTTAGTAGCTGATCCAAAGCACTTCATAAAAAAATTCCCTGTCCTCCCCTTTTAACCAGGTATTTTTGTATTATCTGCAAAACGTAGAAGTAATTTTTATTTTATTTTCAGAAAGCTTAAAATGAGTATTACAGATCTATTGATCCTGGAAGAATGTCATTGGAAGTAACCCCACTCAGTAACCATACACTGACAACTCCTTTTTAGATCAACCTGCTGTCCAAATATTAACTTTTATGTACACAGATTTTGTACAGTCTTTTTTTTTTTTTTTTTTCTGAGCAAACTCATTATTTCATTCCTCAGGGTTTGGTTTTGGTTTGGTTTGTTGGGTTTTGGTTTTTGTTTTGTTTTGGGTGTTGTTTTTTTTTTTTTAATCAAACTGCATCTGTTCCTTTATTTTCTTGAGTAATCACATGACATATTTGCATTTCCATTATACTACTTGTTCGATGATGTCAACTCATCTGCTCTTCAGATCAGCTCTCCTACCCTTTTTTGGTATATTGACACTTTAAAACCCTTAATGCTTGCTGGAATTTTCCTTGCATCGCAAGAATTAGGAAAAGTTAACAATATGGGGCCAGAGCACTCTTCAGCTGGTCTTTGGGACTCAAGTTTTCAGACCATTTAAATGTGTTTATTTCTGGTAAACAGTATCTGACATCATCCATATTTACAAATGCATTAAAAAGCATAGCATAAACTTCATGAAAGATGAGTGCATTCTTCTCCTCTACAAAATGCCTAAATATTCAGTGAAGCACTTTTGCCTTTGTGTATGAACAGTTTTATTACCATCACCAAAAGACGGGCCAAATATTATTGCTAGGATTTATTTCATTAATGCATCACAACTTTATTCTGAAGAGGCTATAATCACAGAGGAAAAGACTCCCACATAAATTCTGAAGGGACAAAGTACAGCTGCTGTACCACAAATACTGATGGTCCCATTACAGATGCCATAGAGTAGCTAGGCAATAGGTCAGAAATATTTTAACGTCTTAGAGAACAATGTAGGAAGAGACATGAGTTGAGAAACCTCTCTAAAAAAAATGCACTGCACCTCTTCCTTTTCTCTGTAAAGATAAATTAATGTGTCCAAACAACTACTCTCAGCTTTCTCGCCATCCAGGCTGATTTCAAGTGTGACAGCTTGAAATCTCTGTAAACTGAAATCATGAAAACACCCACAGACAACAACATGAAGGCAAATTTATACCCTAGACTTACTGGTATAGTGACTCAATAGACACAAAGCTTTTTACTAAGAATGGAAAAATGTCCTGTAAAAAGCTCCATGCAACGCAGTAGGTGTTTAAACCTAGGTGGCAGAAATGATTTATGGCCGCCCACAGGTGATCTGAAACCTTTGAAGAGGACCTCAGTCAGGCAAGTAAGAATAAAATGAGACGTCACAAGTGACAGGATGAAAAGGCTTACTTAGCTCTATTTTGTTAAAAATACAGAACGATTTTTAGGTTTTCTTTTTATTTAAAGTGGGTGGAATTCTCTTTCCACAGAAACCTGTTTTTACCACTACTCATCAGTAAAGAGGAGGCTTCTCTCAGCATATGACATTTAAAAAGGAAAAAAAAAAAAAAAGGGAAAAATAAAGATCATGTTACGGTAGTAGGTATCCACCTCCAGCAAGTTTTTCCAAGGCCTCTGAGAGGAAAACCCTTTCCGTTATGTAGAAATAGCCTCAATTGACTTTTCCACTCCTTTAACTGCCAGTCTGCAGCACATATAATCTCAAAGATCTACCTTTAGAGCTGACCAAATTAACAACCACATCTTTTCCTTGAAAAGGGCATTTAAAAAAATAAACAAAAAGCCCAAACCAACATAAAAATATATTACAAATCCTCTTGAGGATCCTAAAGTAACAAGTGTTCATTGCCAGCAATTCCCCAGCTTGTTGTAGATGGATGAAACATATTACTAAAACATCAAATCCTTGGGCAAGACAGATACACACAGTGCTGTTAAACCTTAATGTTTTAGGAAATAATAATTGAGATATTTGTGGTACTCTTTGTATACTACATAAACCACAATATTATCTGCTTTGCAGAGATGGAGTTATATAAAGACTGAAGGTTTGCCAGTTTATTTTCTTGGCTAATGTAAATGGAATTTAAAATGAAAACTGGCTACCCAGGAGAATCCACGACTACCCTAGGATTCAGGATAATGGTTATGAAGGTTTGTTAATCTCCTTCCCTAGAAACTCAGAGAGAGAAAAATTGTCCTTTTCAAACAAGGTCTGAGTTACTCGATGAAAAAAAAAAAAATAAAATCCAGAAATCATTTCTACTAGAAAAAAGGCAAAGAAAGAAGTGCATCTAATTGATTAAACCATTGCCTCAGAGGTGAAGTGTGGGTGAACACCACTGTCCCACTGCAGCTGTGCAGACCTGAAACATACTTGTGACATGCCACAACCAAAAACTTACACACTTTGAAAGTGATATTTTACACATCCTTCACTCCCTTTCACCTTTGTTACTTTTAAAGCACTTTACCAGAGAAAACATTTTCATACTTTCCAATTTGATGGGTAGATATTTACTGAATTCCTCAAATAATGACTCCTGCAACCAAGAGTTCCCATATTGATGTCTTGGATGACAACCTTCAAAGCAGTACTGTCACACTCAGACACTGAGCTAAACCACTAGTCAAAATCAGTTTTCTCTGAAAATCCCTGCCTAAATGACATCTGCCCATTTGCATTCTCCTTGGACCTCTGGATACATGAGTGTGGAGCTTGACACATAAATTATTACCCTTCTAACTGGCCATACATATAGCTATTATTTTGTTCTTACTTGAACGCAGATGCAGTTTGCATCCATGGTTTTCAAAAATCTGCCCTTGGTCCGATCACTTCTCCTCGCTGAAAGTATCCTGAGCTCCCACCCAGCCTTGAGCCACCAGAGCAAGCTATAAAAAGTGTAACAGTTCAAAACACGCCCCTGTTTTTCTTTCCGTTTAGTAGAACTGTAACATATTCTGCTTCTCTTCACTGTGTTTTACACCACAACGTAACACACTAACCATTTATTACCAAAACATGACAACTGAAAGTTTCTGGAAGACCTCCACTCAATTATCAATCATGTTCAAACTTCAAGCTTAGCCCCATTAGGCTTGCTTTAAGACTGCTTCTTAAACACACAAACACAAATCCCACATACAATTAAAAATGGCTTTCTATCAAGACAGACATATATGGTTTGAACATAAGGTATTACTTAGGAATTGATTTGGGCAATCCCCACAGAGAGTAAACGGTACATTAACAAACAGACCCCCAAAACACATGACAACCTAAAAATACAGACCATTTGAAAAGGATGGGATGGGAAGGGAGAATACCTTGGTCAGAGACAGTGAAGACTGGATACTTTTCTAACTAATACTCCTAAAACAAACCGTCCATTCCACATCTGTTAGGAGCTGAGACTGAAGATGCAGTCAGGAACTGTTTTCACATGAAGAGTATACGCAAAGTCTCACTTCTCTGAATAAGGCAGTAAAATACAGCAAGAAACCATTTTCAAACCCTCTCCACAGCACTGCCTGCCCCCAAGTTTTCTTCTCTCTTTTCAGTGGTCTATGGTGCTTCCCTGCCACCACTGCCAACTGCCGCGAGCCCGTTACCAGACCCTCAGACTACCCTGCTCTGGTTTGTATATAACCTAGACCTGTAATGGAGACTCACCCTTATGTCCATCACTGCCACTTCAATAAAACGCAGTCACAATATCCAATGAGATTAAGAAGGCAAAATGATATCCCTACCCTCATATATTTTGGGGGAGTAAGAATATACGCATACTGTTAAGAGCAGAGTGAGGGCCAGACTGGTCCACCCCATAGTTTCTCAACCCATTCTTTGTTCATCAGCTCGGATCTTGCAAATCTCACCAGACATAAGTAAGTCAGGATGCCTTGACAACGTGTGCCATGGAAGGGAAAGAGGTACGGAGACAGCTGCGGGAAAGGCAGACAAATGCCACTGTTGCTTTATAAAGCTTCTGTGGCACTTCTTGCTTCATGAAAGCACTTGGCCTTTGGTCAGCCTGAAGAACACCTCCACAGGCATTTACAACAATGCTGTCAGGATTCATTTATATACAAAGCACTCAGACATACACTGCATATCTTCTAAACCAAAAAAGGGAGACACTATGCATTCTCACTTTGGAAGTTAATCTGCAAAACTCCTGGTGCTGTTTTTAACTCTCCTTACTTTCTACCCATCTGCTTGCTGGAAAATTCATATATTCAGGCTTTTTTTTTCCCCAGAAGGAAGACATAAAGTCTCTGAACTAAGTGTAAAGTATACCCTTGCTTTCCTAAAACTACTTCTTTCTATTAATACAATACAAATATCTGGCTAGCCAGATAGCAAACAAATACAAAGTGCAATGGAGGAAGGAAATGTTTTTAGAGAGAGGATAAGCGGTGGCAGTGCACGTGAAAAATCAAGCACAAAAAACAAAGCCAGTTTTCTCAACAAACTGGAAGAGCAGCCCCAGAGCCTCCCAAGTGGAACCCTGCTGTGGTCCATCCGGGCACCATGCAGGCCAATTGCACCCCTCTGATCATGGCAGCTGTATTTCCATGCCACACAACATCTGGCTGTAACATCAGGCTACCTCTTACATCCATAGGACCACTGTCCTGGCTGTGCTGGCACAGCTCTTAGCACAGCCAGGCTTTAGAATGGGCTCAGCTGACTTCTCATTTAAAAGTCCTTTCAGAGGCAGTTGATTCTGATGATCTAGTTCAGAGACCTGAATAACAGAGGGCACAGCATGTAAAGGTCCAAGGGTAGAAAGAGGGCTACAGCCCAGGTCCCTGGTCCAAGAATCAAACACAAATTATGCCAACTAACTCCAGCTGTGTGAATAATGAATCAAATCCTTTTTATCTAGCCATAGGTTTCCTGAATCTTTCACCTCACCTCTACCACATGGATAAATGCACGTGGGAAAAAAGCAAATACACAAATGGGATTCTGCTTCTAAAAAAACCACTCTTGATAATTGCCTCATTCTGCTTTCATTGTAGTTATAAAGTATATCTGCTCAACCATTCTTCCCTGGTAGTACCTGAAAGCTCCAGCTTGGGCAAAAAAAAGCTCAGATTAACATTTTGGTAGACTTTCCAAGCTGTAAACAGTTGGAAAGAATATGTTCGTCAGGTAACGCTTTTAAGAAGGAAACATCTCCACAATCAGACTGTTTTCTGTGAGCAATACAGTATGCACTGGGAGTCACCACATTGTCAAGGAGGACAGGTTTGTATCTGCAGATTCACCTTTTAGTCCAAGATGGATGTGTACTCCTTTTCATGAATCTCCCAGTCAATTCCAAATCTTATTGGCAGTCAGTTTCAAGACCTCAGACTCTTCAAAAACTAGCTGTTGGCACTTCACAAACTTAGTTGGGCAATAAGGATTTTAAAAGAAAACAAACAAACAAAAATCAAACAAATAGATCCCTAAAAAAAAAAAAAAAACCAACAAAAAACCACCAACAAAAAAAACCACCAACCCAAAAACGTACCAGAAGCCCAACAAAAGCTCATGCACATCACCGTATGCTGCATCTACTTCCCAGTCAGATCCCCTGAAGTAGCGCTGGGTCTTTGGCCAGCTTTGAGCTTCAGCCTCAAGTAAGGACAGTGTGCTTGGCCTTGGGCTCCACCCAACTTTCGTGAGGGATTTCCAAAGAGTACGTTCCCGGGTGCACTGCCATGCAAAGCTGCAGTGCACCCCTCAACAGCAGGGCAGTGGGCTTCCCCATGGGAGCTCCACATGCAGTGTAAATCCCTGTTCTGAGGCCAGCCTGCCATCAGGGGCAGAGGGACAACTTACCTGGGAATTAAGCATTGAAACGTCAACTCTTGCTTTATTCTACATTTTTATGATCTAGTGTTCACCACCACCACCCCTCCCCCAACAGAACGGGTGCTTATTGCAGCTGCTATTCAAAGGTTGAAGGATTTTACTCCACTGTGGTACCTTCATCTCTCACAGATATTCCCCAAATCCCAACAGGATGGCAGCTCTCTGCCACTTTTAGAAGATACATGCTGTCTCTTCCCGCCACACTGTCCCTGGGGTGTCCTCATCATGTGGTATCAGTCCCTAACCACAGTCATCACAAATACAACATTTTCCAAGCTCTGATTGTAAAAGCCCTCCCCTTGAAAGGGTTCAAAGACCTTTTAGGCCTTTATTTTATTACTATGAGCTTACTAGTAAGCATTTTTATTTTTCAAACTTTAAAATATACTCCTTGAGAAAGACTAGCTTTGTCTTCAGCAGATGCATCCACACATCATGTCAAATGCGAGCTGTTTGTGTAGATGTTAAAAAAGATGAAAAAATAAAATGGCTCAAGTGTGTATTTTCCAGCCTTGCCCAAACCCAAGGACAAGTAGAGAAAGTCCCATTTCTTCTACTTTGCACAGTCACGCCACACGGAAAATTTCATTCCCCAAAAAGCAGTGTACTGAAAAGGTATGATAGTGTGAAAAAAAGGGTGCTATAATTGAAATCCTTTTGCAGCTGTAATTATAGCAGTTGCTATGAAGCCAAGGCTGTAATTTTTGCAAGCCAAACTAAAGCAAAAGGAACAGAAGTACTGCAATTGTTTTGGAAAGCTATGAGGGAGGTTTTCTTTCCTTTCCTGCTGCCTAATCAAAGTAGCGAAGGGTGGGGTCATGAAGACAGATGAAAGTTGTATTAATGCTCTCCACTGGGATCCAGTCTTCTCAGTATTTTTGCAACATAATGCCATTAGAGGATATTTGTAAATCATGTGGAAAATCACCCAAATTGAATCCTCCTTCTTCCTAGTTAAATTAATCACTAATCTTAAAATGAAATAAAAATAAGAAATAAAGGCAAGTCCCAATCCTGCAATAGGCTCCATAATGGCTTATATTCCTGTAGGCACAGAGTAGCTATTAATTTACACAGAGTACATCAGAAGAGTGTCTCAAGCTAATGAGAAAGAGAAGAAGCAGGCACAAGAACTCCATACAAGTCAGTCAGGCCAACCACTGCTGCAAGGGAACATCCTCACTGAAAACTGTAGGCTGAAGGATGCACACAACCAGCCTGACCTCCTCCATGGTCTAGAGAAACCCATCATCCCAGCTAAAAATCAAATCTTTGGAGAGGACAGTTTTAACTTTCTTTGGCTGCTGAATTTACATTTATTTGCTTTTTTCCTAAGATTTCATTGTTGATTTTCAGCACAATAGAGCCCAAAGAAAATTCCTAAGAATAACCTGAGACATGGTTCCAACCCTTCTTATGGTGATGGGATACACTAGCAATCCAAAAATCTCCCCTTTAAACATTTTATACACACCTGTACTTTCCAATTTCAAAAAAAAGATTTCAGCTCCCACATTATACAATGAGAGAGATCAGAGGGTATGGGATATTCTCAGCTCAAGCAGAAGGAGACAATTCAGGGAAGGGCTTTGTCTCGTGTTTCTGCCTGCAGCTAAAGTGAGCAGGATCAACTACGTGCCTAGAATTCAGCGCTGCTGCAAGACCAGGTAGTATTTTAAATCTGGATTGCATTGGCTCAGCTTAGGAGCTCTGAGGATTCCCAGTTGTCAAAATGGCAACCGTATGGAAACATTAAACGTGATCATACTGACTTAACCACATTTTTTTATGTACCACCTTAGTTGTTCTTCACGTATCTTCTACAGCTGTGTAGAGGTTTTGTGTTTTGGGTTCTTTTCAAACTATAAAAAAATCTCTAAAAAGAGAACGTCTTTTATTTTTCCTACACTTGAGATAAATTGTTGGTTTAGCCAATAAAAAACCTTTGTTAAAACATCCATATATCACTTTCTACCGCAGCCAACCATCCATTTCAAAAAAGCAGCAAAGTACAAGTTATCATTTTGTCCACATTTACAAGAGAATAAACAGTGCTATTTTTGGTCACTTGAACTTTAAAATATTACTGCGAAGAACTGGTTGACCTCTTCCAAGCCACTCAATTATCAGGCAGCTACTCAAATACAAAGTCTCTATTCCTTGCTTCCACGGCTTCTCATTTCCCTTTTTAAACCAATTTTCTCTGAGATAAAAGGTTACTGCAGATTAGGGCTGTAGTTACAGCTAAGCAGGGCTCTGGAGACTGCTTCTCTTTCTCTTGTGATAGAAAGATACAAGTACAGAATATCTGCTAAATGGAAGGAGAAAAGTTTGAAAGGACTTACAAAATTTAAAAAAAATAATTCATTCTATTTAGAAATAATTCTGAATTTGAGGGGAAAAAAAGTAGAAACAAAAATGAGGGGACAATTCATGACCATTTCCCGTGGAAATTACTATCCCAAACAAAAAATACTTTGAGCATAAGGCAATGAAAAAAAAACACCAACCACAGTTGGAGGACCAAAGAACCACCCTTTTGTTCTAGACTGTCTCCTCCCACATAAGCATACAAACTGAAAAAAATATGCTTTCTAATGTTGTAGCGTGAAATGTCCAAAGCTTGCAAAACTGAAGTTTTCTGATCTAACTTTATACCTAAGTTTTCTGATGTAACTTTATAAAAAGCTTATCTTTTCCACTTCTACATAGCGTATTTCCTCAAGGCCACGTCAATGCCTGCATATAGCTTGTTCTTTCCTGGAAACCCCAGTCACTCTTTATTCCCTGTACCTTTTAGGTATAATGTCTCAACTTTCCTACATTACAATTTTCCTCTCACTTGCAAACACCATTCAACGCACGGAGTATTGACTCAGCTTCCATTTCTGATAAACATAGAAAAAAATTCTAACGCAAAGGTAAATGTTATGACGGATAAATATTTCTAAAGTGTATTTTAGGAGTTGTAGAAATTCACAGCAGATTTTCATATGGAAAAGCATTAGTGCTTATTGGCAGTACAACTGACTGCTTACTTGAAGTCATTCAGTTTACATAGCTTTACTACATACTGTGAAATTCCTCATTCCAGGAGCCTGAGAGATGAGAAAATGCATATTTCAATTACAGCAACTTGTTGTCCTATCAAAACAACCCCATTTTTACTCAAACTCTCTATAGAAAAAGGAAAAAAAAAAAAAAGCTCTTTACAGAAAGTAGTTTCTTTACAACTCTTCCTCAATCAAGTCCATTCACACAGAATTATCTGATTATTACCAGAAAATTCCTGCTATTTTAAGCCATACGAATGTCTGCCTCACACATTTGACCATTATTGTCCCAAGAGCCAGCAACTGCCATACAATGCATCTTACACAGCACAGTAAGAAAAAGAAAAAATTTCTTTTTTGTTTGTGCCAAGCTGACCACAATGGGACACCAATTTAATTTTTTGTAAGTCACCATGCTTGCCACCAAAGCTTGTGTTTAAAGCACAATGTTATTCCACAAAAAAAGTTGCCCAATATTGATTGATTCAAATGACAAAGACGGCTCCCAAAGTCATCAGATGGACAGGACACACAAAGGGCTTGGGTTTGGGACAGTTACTGGATTCCTCTAAAGTCATCACAGAAAGATTGCTTTAGTTTTGGGTACTCAGAATTTAATGGGGCAGGATCAGATGTTGCTTTGATATATATATATAGATATATATATATCTATATATATATATATATATCTGACCGTTTGTGTTACAGAAAATGCCCTGTGACAAAGTACAAACTGCAGCCTGTGAAGTCTCCTTCAACCTGATAATATGAAATCCTCAAGAGCAACATAATAATGAAGAAATATTTCCCTCCTTAGAATGATATTCATAAGAAGTGGTCACTTTCTTTATACTTTAAAGACAACAATCTTTAAACTATTCCAAGTGATGCCTTTCAGAAGAACTGCATTTCCTATGAAGAAAAACCACAGGAGGGAAACAACACAAAAAGAGATTTAAACCTCTTGATCTGTTCATTTTCTTAAACCACCTTAAAAAAAGGTACTTTATTTGCCAGTTGAAGGTACAGACAACTTAGAATAAAAAATGTGAACATGAAAAGACATTTTTAAAGTAAGAATATAGAGTTCCTTAAACATGCAGATAAAGCAAAGAACATTCAGAATAAAATAAATTGGAATAATCAGTGGGATTTGGAAAAGATCATTATCTAATTATTTACGTCACAACTCAAGAGTAGAAGCGTGTAGCAGTTGCTGAACTAGCTTTAAAGTGAGTTACTGGTTAACTACGTAGCTGCAATTTTGCAATTTGAGGGACTTCTGGATGTCTGTGAGTGGAAAAGAATCGTCTGCAAAGCTGGCGAAGGGATTTATATGTTTATCTTTCTCCAATTTATTATTTTTAGTTCTCCAAGCACGTTCCTGGGTACAGTCTTGGCCACTGCCATCTTCTAGAAGAGATGCAAAAATCTTGATTTATTGACCAAAAGAATCATATTCTCTCATTAAACCCATCAAAGAAGGACACACTGTGCTGCAGGGACACGCTTGTATCGGCGCTCTCTCTGCTGCTGTCCTTCCCCTCTAAAATTATCAAAGGGTCACTGCATTTTTTCACCCCAAAAGCCTCAAAGTGCATAGACCCCAAACTTCCCAGGGATTCATTTCCTGCCAAGGATGGTATCTGTACTTTATTAATCCCTAATCTTTGCCAGGTCTCTGGGGACTGGCTGCTATCTGTATGTCCCCTGAGGATTATTAAACCAGCTGGAGGTTTAAATTAACTCCGAGCGCAGCCCCACAGACAGGGTGGCTCTCAGAAAACATGCAGCATAGTGGCTTTGCATGCCGCACCAACACATGCAGGGGACCCTGTTGCTCGATGCCATTAGGGCTCTGTTGGGGACAATGCAGTGCCTGCCTTCTGGGCACAGCTCCATGCTGGGACAAGAGCTGGGTGGAACTGCTTGCGGAAAAATGGGTTCGCTGAAATAGAAAAAACACAGCTCAGGAAAACAGTGCTGCTTTAATGACCAGCCTCACCTATGGTATTATAAAGAACCCAAATGCAGCAGACACATAAAAAACGAGGTCCTCAAGAGGGATAAAGGATATCCCTGCATTGGAGGAAGAGCGGACAGACAGGAAAACCAGTGTGGGATGCCATGGGCCTTCAAGTCTCCACATGGATAGGCACTCTCGCAAACCGCTCTGGCTGCGTTACCTGCCTTCACAGACCTAACGAATCCAAACCAAGGCCCTCCACTGATAAATGCATCTCTAAATTCTCCATGCCTGAGGCCAGCATGCACCCTGCCCCAGGTGGGGCAAGCTGCAGTGCCAGTGCAGCCTCAGCTGCAGGGAGCACCCCCCTCTTCTGCTTTCCCCCCTGCTCTTTGCTTTTAACTGCAAGGGCACGATAACCAAAATCAGTCCCCTGGGGCTCCTGTAGCTGTCTCAGCTGCCACTGGGGAACCATGGTATGGTTTGGGGCGAGTTTAATAGAGAAAAGGAGATGGCAGAGTGCCTGTTGATGCCGTTCCCCATGTGAAATGCCCCACAGGCTGACACAGCAGCTCCTCTGGGGCTAAGTCACCAGCAGAGATAGTATAATGACTTGTTCCTAATTTGATGCCTCATTTGAGGGGAAAAAAAAAAAAAAAAACAAAAGACCCTTCAGAATGAGCCTGGATCTGTGAAAGAGCTATTTTAAAGAAAAATCAATAACAGAAGAAGAGCTTTTAATCCCTTCAAAAATCCTTAATAGGCCAAATTCATCCTTGCTCTAACTCTGGAGGCTGACCAGTCCCCCCTGGGAGGAGTCAGATAAGACCACAAGCAAACACATCTAGCAACTCTCTTCCTCTCCCAGCCTCACACACGCAATCCACTGGGAGCCATGTGCAGCACTCACCAGCTCCAAAATTCTGCTCAGGAGTCATTGGGGAAGGCTAGTTTGGTCCAAAAGCATGCCAGGAGCTATGCTACAATGTGGTGCCATGTGTGACTGAACCACAGCAGCCAGCAGAGCTTCCCAGTGATGCTTAATTCCGTAGTACAGGCACTGCCATAAAAACTAAGTCCTGTGCTTAAATTCATAAATATTTATACACCAATCTCCAGCTTCACAAACCACCTCAAGGCTGGGAATCTTGAGCTGCAAGCCAGCCAATGTTGAGAAGATACACCTTTGTAGTCATCATCTCTCTCCAGCCACACTTGCCATTTTCATTCCAAACCAGAACAAAAAAAAAAAGTTTCAAAATATCAAAGGTATTGCTTACGAAGTAGAAATACCTTCCTCTACCAAAATTTACTGACTGGAGACAGCCCACATCAACAGAAACACAGCCACATGAAGCTTTCAAGTCCACATGAAATATTTCACTGTGTTCTCTCCTTGCCTGGTTTTGCTTTCAAACCTAGACTCCAGTTTCTTCTGCTGTCTAGTAAAGAATGAGAAAACTGAGAAGAAAGGTCAAAAAATACTTCCCTCAAGAGATCTATACAGTTCTGGAGGTTACACATATACAGTTCTGGAGGCTGCACAGCCTCTTCACCACATTTAAACAGCTCAGACAAATGCTAAACAGAAAACTCCTGCAAAGAAGAAATTCCACTACGTCCAACTAACGAACATTTCAAGTAAATAAATGTAACTGATTCGCACACAAATTACCTCCAGTGAACCCACCACTGGGGACCTCAGTGCTCAGGCTCAGCTTGCACAAGGTGTGACATGGCCAAGGTCCCCCCATTCACCGCCTGACCTGGACCTATTGTCCTGTTGGACCTTACCTGAAATGGAGCCGAAGCTACAAAGTTTTAATCCCAGGATTTTGACACTTACTTCCTTAGTGGTTTTGAGCAAATTATTTTGCCTCACTACCTCACCTTTCCAGCTGTGAAACAGAGATAATGCTATTCACCTATCTTAAAGGAACTTTCTTGAGACTGATTAATTGTGTCCGTAAGGCACCCTAAAGAAAAACACTTTACAAATGCAAAGCAAAATATTTTTCAACCTAAATTCCTCTGGCCATCCTGTTTATTAACAAGAGGAAAACATCTGAGCTAAAACAAGGCATGAGGCTATTGTTTCCCATGAGGCTCACAGAAATACTAAATTGTCCCCAGAGTAATTGCACATCATTTAACTCATATCACCAAAAAAAACCTCCCACCAAAAAAACTATGCTCAGAGCCAACTGCACTAATAGAAACATGGCATTCGGGTGAATAACACACAATCCCACTGTGTATTCAGCACCACACGCTTCAGAGGCAACATCTGACCAGTAGAAAAATGGTCTTGCTCTTGGGCTGAAGCCAAGCCCCTGTGTACCAACGGCACAGCCACCAGTGCAGCTGACTTACTGAAACCCAGGTGCAGGATGTTTCAGGAGGTGGGAAACAGGATATGTTGGAGGTGTTTTTCCCCCCTGTGCAATGTGTTGTCAGTTCACAGAAACTCTGCTGAGAAGGGGAGGAGGTTAATTAGGACTTATTCCTGATTTACAGTTGTTGGGGTTCAAGGTGTGAATCTTAAGTGTAGTTACCGTAGTAGCTGCAGACAGGGTATGCAACGATGAGATAGAGAAGCAGGGCACTAAAGGACACCTTGCACTTCCAGAGCTTGTGCTGTGTTGGAGAATTTCATCTTGCAAGATTTCCCTGACCAAGAGTTTTCAGAATCAATGCAGCTCCCATGAAAAAGCAACCAAAAAGTCTGATGATGCTACTTTCTGGATGATACAACGTCGGCACAAGATTTGAGTGCTGCTACAAAGCGCAGGAAAATCACTGAGATATAAAGCAGTAAGAAAACTAGAATGGTTACTAAAAAAGGCAAACAATTTCAAAACTAGAGTTGCAACGGGACATTAGAACAGAAAGAAACATGGGACCTTCACCAGATGATCAGCACTGTTGCTAACATGAGTGGAAACAGCGTATCTCCAGGAGGGGTTGTGGTGGGGTTTTTTCAATGCAAAATACCAGAACACATTTCAGACAAAAAAAAAGACATAATTAGGAAAGATTACGGGTTTCATGGGAAACTCATCTCTGATATCTTTGCCTTTGAGACTAATTTCTGTCACCAGAATCTAGTCAACATCAAGGTTTAAGAAATACAATAGCTACTAACATCATTTTTTGTCCAAAAAAGGACAGAATTATTTTAATTGTGATAAATATTTGACGTTCTATGTCACCCATCTCCCACTGACTTCTCTAGTTCGTTTCATCTAAACAAGAAGGAAGTTGAATTGTTAAAAGCACAGTAGCAGATTTGTCCCAGTGCAGCCTAAAGTCACATGAAAATCAATGAGCTCCAGTAGACTCTATGAACTTCCAATAATCCAACAGCGAAATGACTAAATGTAGCAAACTCTGGTTGATATGACTGAGGATTATGAGCTATTCAGTTTTGAAATCCGCAACTCTTGCTGCAGTGCTTTAATTTGTTAATTCACAGTGTCTTGTCAGTTATACAACTTGTGCTTGAACTGAACTTCAGGTGAGAAAGGGGCTTCATGTTGCATCTGCATCCTGCAAGAGAGTTGGTTTCTGACCTTAGACTCCAGTAAAAGAGTGTACAAATACACAAGTTCAGTAACTGAATGTTGTGATAGGACTGCATAGTCCTTGTAATATTGTTTAAATTAAAGTAGTAAAAAAAGGGAGAGAAAGAAAAGAAGTATATTAACTCCAGAATTAGGAGATCAAAACCCACTTGTTTCATTTCAGAATGCATCCAGAAGCCTGTTCCATCACTTCCTCATCTTGAGATTAGGTCTTTTAACCAAAAATTTGACATTTTTAAATTCCTGGCACTAAGAAAACTCTACCTCCCCATTATCTCCAACTTCCAGTAAATCAAGTATTATTAGCTAGATGTTATTTGCTTTGGACTGCAAACAGAAACTTCTATCCCAAATGTCAGAGGGAGCATAGGGGTAGTGATATAGAAGTGACTGCTCTTTTTGCTCAGTAGCCTTGCAATTTCTCAGCATCACCTTGTTTGGTAGCTGGCCAAATCAGTACTAAGCACCTTCACCTAAAGAACATGTCGAGGCTTCATTTATCAAAGCAAATGAATAAAAACACATCATGTAACACGGTAGATGGAATCCTGGGACAGTAGCAAGGAGACTGGCCACCTATAATGTCAGTTTAAATGCAAACCTGAAGTTAAATGGAGCACATTTTCTTGACTACATTTACAGCATCTTTCTTTCCCCACGGACTTACTGCATTTCATCAGAAGCAGTGGATGTTAACCGGTAGCAGCCTAAAAATCAACCAGTGCATCCTCACATTAGACTGGTGCTTTTTTAGTAGCCAAGTCATTAAGGGAGTATATCTTTGTCCTTCGTTTGTTTGTGCCCACTGAAAAGAACCAAAGCACCAAGACCACCATAGCACCTCATTAGCGAATCAAAATATATAGCTGTGAAATCCCAGGGGCAAGATCCATTTCGATTGTAAAGTTTTCCCACTTGACAATTTTTAGAAGGCTTTAACCAACCATGTTCTTTTGTGTAAAAGCGGGGCTGAGTCATTCCGTGTAGGAGTAACTATAAATACCTAATGCCAAGACTTCTGCGCAAAAGCTGTAGCACTTGATATACAGTATTTTGGAGACACCAGAACACTGGAGAAAGAGTACAGCATGTCCTTTTTAGGAAGGAACATCTGTTGCACTCGCTGGGGAGCAGCTGGCGTGACCTCCCGTCCCCTAAATAATGTCAACTTACCGGTGTTACTTTTTTACAAGTAGCATCGCAAGATTTCCTCACAGTTTGAGGGCGGAAAAAAGTATTTGGAATGGAAAAAGAAGCTGCTGCCAGAGGATTTGTTCAGCCACTAAAACTTTGTTCCTTTCAGTAAAACACAGTCATTACATTATCTCATAATGATGCAAATATCTGGTTCTCTTTATTCTGTCATTGTCTTCTGCAGTTCTTCTGCATCTTGATGTAGAAGTGAAACAGTCAAAGTCTGTTTGCAACCTAGCCGTCACTGTGCTGCATTCCCACTCCCCCACAGGTTTTTTTCCTGAATTCAATGCCTCTAGAGATTAGAAAATACCTAGGCAGCTATTCTGATACACCCATATATGTGAGTTTAATTCAATGTTAAGATTATTTTTTCCTGCCATGATCAGATGTAGGAGTGCAATCTAACAAGACAGGCCTGAATCAAAGCATGAGACCAAAACAGTACCCAGCCCTGGAAGTCTCATTTGCTTTGCAATTGATACCACAGAGAAGTAACAAAGTTTTCAGACTCTGTCTTTTTCCTTTCTTCTATAGACAGCTCTGCCAGTTCCTAAATACGTGCGTATCATTGAGTTCTGCTGTCTGGCTCTACAGGTTTCTGTAGAGTTTCAACACTGGTTTTATAAAGTTAATATTTATAGCTACCTCAAGGAAGGGTCTGAGCACTTCCTACCCCCTGCAGATAAAAGCAAAGAATCTACTCTGAAATCCCCTGCCAAATACTATAAACCACCATATTTCATGCCTGCTGTGTCAACAGACTGTTGGAAATAGGGCTTCGGTCTTCACTCACATACCTACTTTTCCCTTTCACATGCACACTGGTTTGTTGTTTGGGTTTCTTTGTTGGGTTTTGGTTTGGTTTGGGTTTTTTTTTTTTTTTTTATAAACAAAACATGGCTTTATGCTAGTTTGTTTTCCTGTTTCATTTTGAATCCATAATTAAGATCTTTAAGAACATGTTACCAAGCTTCCCCCCTCACTTTTTTTTTCTTTCCCCCTCTTCTTTAAAAGACCATAAACAAACCTGAGTTCCTTAGCATGTTCTACCAGCACTGTGACAGGCATCACAAAAGACGACGAGATGAACAAACAAGTATGAAAACCTCTGAGAAGCAATGAAGTCTTATTTACAAAGTAGGAACTATTTCTTTCCTGTGACCAAAAGTGGTAGCTGATTACACTCTAACACACAGAAATTAGATGGGACACTCACAAGTATTTGCACTGATTTTTTTCTTCCTACCCACCAGGTTTATAAAGCAATGAATGCTACAGTGCTCTGTAGCCGCCTGGGGATCAGTTGGTCCTCAGGCATGATTTCTTAAACCTTGTGACAGTGCTCTGCTTGCACAAAACACATGGGCCCTCCTAACTGCTTATGAGGGGGTCTGACAGTGACTACAGGCCCACTGCCTCAAGCTGGGATGTGCCAAGGACTTCAAAGACCTTACTGTAAAAAGGGTGAAAAAGGCTCTCACCGTCTTGCTATAAATGCAACAGGAATACTTTTTTTCAGCCAAAATTACATAAGGAAAAATCTCAAACTCTCAAACCTCTCCCACAAAATACCCCTATTTCTGACACAGGACAAGAGTGACTTGAACAAGTCAACTCTACACCCACTCTCAGCCTGATTCAGGGCACACCACCAAGTTAATCATTTAACGATCAGGTTTTTATCAAAAGCTTACTTTTTTGCCCAAAGATCACAACATATGATAGGAAGTAAATAGCATTACTGGACCGCAAAGCCCAGACCAGAGGAGCACAGAGCCAGCCTTGCGATGAGGATCCTCCCATGGCCAGTGAGAAATGCAGCTTCAACTAGGAGCCCATAGCAGCCATATGGGATCAAACCAACCAGTAAGTATGGCACATACAGACAGACAATAAAGGATGTTAAGGAGGAGACTACAAGAGCTGGGAAATGACACACCATCACTATTCCTGCTATACACTCCCAAGTTCAGACACTTTATTTTTTATCTATTTTTTTTATTAACCCTTCATGACTTTTCTTGCTTGAATTTGCCCGATCACCTTCTGAAGTCATCTCACTCCTCTAACTATCCTTATTTCTCTATACGCCTCCTAGCTTTGTCATACCCTTTTCTGAAAGCAGATAAAGATGACAGTGCCCAGGATATGCACGTACCACAAAGATATCCTGAACATAAGAGAATTCCAGTTTGGCTCTCTACTTCCCTCCTAATAAGTTCTGATCAAAAATTGACTTTTTGGCTGCCACCTGAGCTGATGTTTTCAAACAGCTAGCCATAACGATTTCAACATTTCTACACTGAATTATAATAACCAGTTTTTTCTACCCTGAATTCTACCATATCACTGGTAGTTCTTTCCTACCCTGAATACCACTGCATCATCAGCAAACTTTGTCATCTCACCATTCATCCTTTTACTGTATCACTTATGAAGCACAGACCCAACATAGTTCCCTATGACAACCTGGTAATCTTCTTCAACTACAAAACAAGACTATTCCCACTCTTCGATCAAATCCTAATTTACAGCAGTAACTTTCCTCTTGAGGACTTCATTTCTACAAGGCTACCTAATGAAATAGCTTGTAAAAACCTTTTAGAAATTCATTTAGACAATATCCAGAATAGTATCTTCACTGACTCTTTCTAATGAACACAGATTTGTGAGAAATTGATATCTCTCTAAGAAAATCATACTGATTTTTCCTCATTCTATCATATAATTCATGGTCATAATAATTCTATTATCTTTATACTTTCAGTTTCTCTTGTATCTAAGGAAGACAAACAGTATTTAGTCTCCCTGAAGTCTGTTAAATCTGTATCAGATTTGTCATTGTTCTGATACCAAAAAGCAAATTAAGTGGCAGCTTGTGAACTGGAGCTGATAGTTTGTTATTTCCTATTTGAGTTCCCTCAGAACTTTTGGGTGAAAACCAGCTGGTCCTGGATATGCAAAACACAATTATTAATTGCATCAGTTTGTCACACAACCTCTTTCACTGCCATTCTGGATGGTGACAACTCACCTCATTTGTCTCCCATAATGAAAGGATCATGTAGGAAGCCTTCTACGCATTTTGAGAAGGAACTTAAAAGGAAGGAATTAACTGAGATTTTTCTGCCGTGGCTTTGCTATCTGTGCATCCTCATTTCAGGACCTTATCTTCTACAAATCTTTTGGTTTCTCACCTAGGCTTCTTCCTCTCCTTAGGCAGAGGGTAGCTAGTATTCCTTTCATATCCAGGATGAATATCCTACTCACTGTCTGGGTTAGCAGCTGTTACCACCAGTCCACCACCTATGTCTATTTTCACTAGTTTTGTAAATGCTTTTGAAGTTTAATTCTTTGTTTCTACTACTTCCCTTCTGTAAAAACCCTTTCTAAAATGGAAAATAAACAACCACTGCTTTCACCAGTGAATATGTCTGAGGAGCTGTTTTGTTGTTTTTTTGTTTTTTTTTCCAATGGAAAGTTTTGTTGAAACACTTCTGTTCAATCCGACCTTTGTTCTCCCTTTTAGTTTTCTTTCTCCTTTACCTCCCATTTTTTCCAGTGTGGGGCTGAGCCAAAACTCATTTAGCATTCACATGGCCTCTAATTAACCAATGCTCATGAGATAAGGAAATGACATACTGCTGCAAGTATTGTTTTACAAATTAATCAGAAAACCAAAGTCTTCATTAAAGCCATAAGTGCTTCCTCTCTGCTCCTGAATCAGTCTACATGGGCTGTCCAAATCCTAGCCAGTCTCCATCTCTGCCTATTCGTGTTGCTCTGGCATCCCTTCTGCTCCCAGCCACCGCTCTTCAATCATGCTAAATGTTAGCTGCTCCTTTTCAGAGCAGCTCCTTGTTTCAGGTCCTATACTTCGTATGTGGCTATGAAGAATCAGTTTACAGACCCTCGGGACTCAAACCCTATGGAGCATTTAGAAATGGTAGATACCATCACTTCTTTATTTTGGAAGGTGCAATTTCTGGCATGTGGAAGGATACAACAATGATGATTCTAGGGTACAAAACTACTAAGATCACATGAGCTTACTCGCATTTGGCACTATGCTTCTTGAAATACTCTCTGAAAGATTCACCACTCCTCTTTGATCATTCACCCCACCTTTTCAGACTGACCACATAGAATCCAACTAGTATTCTTCACCTGCCGTCAGACATACTTGTCCCCGAATTGATGGAAAATGCCCCCCCGATTTATGCCAAGATAAGACTTACAAAATTTCAGATTAACAGATTGCGAGTTACACGGGCCAAAGAGCCTGCACAGAAGCTCTTGGGGCTCCACAGATGAAAACAATCAAAGCAGTCTGAATCCCTAAGACACTGTCATCAGTGTTTCTGTGTATACCAGGAAAGACGAACATTAATAATTTTAGCGTAATCCGAGAGGGGATCAAACGCTCTCAGATGTTTGAGCATTGCCAAATGTCACTGTGTTTCTTCCCTTCTGAGAATTAGAGGAACATAGCCATCAGTGGTAGCTGCTCTTTGCTATTCCATATGAAATCAGATTTTCTAGAGCACTTCTCAGCTGCCTGACCCATCACATAATGCATCTACCAGGGCTTAATGATATCATCTGAAATCATACAATCTTCCCCAGCCCAGTCATTCCCTCTGGAGTTCAGGTTTTCCCCTTATTTTTAAAATTCTAAATAGTAAACCACAAAAGGTTTCCAAAGTTACTTCAACCTCTCTTTGGGAGCCTTTCTTTCCCCTTTGATTAAATCACAGGACTGCTTTTAGATCCAGCAACAGAAAGGAATTTGTTTGGCATGTCAAGGAACCTGTTGACCAGACACAAACTCAGTCACTATTTTTAAAAATAAAAATCAGAGAAGAGCTGACATATTTTTTTCATTCTTTTGACAATTGCCAAGATATTCATCCCAGGCCTCTGCAACAATAATTCAGAGGGGGGGAAAAAAAAAAAAAAAAAAGTTAAACAAGAGGTGGCAGTGGAAGAACAGTTTTCAAGCCAGCTTCACTTTCATGTCACTTGCAACCTAACAAAATAATTGCCTCCTACTCTGTTAATAAGAGCACTTCCAGCTGATTATGGAAACAGGAAGCAGTGCAAAAAGCTGATTTCTTAAAAGCAAAGCATGATAAAAACTAGGATTGTTTAATAACAATATGGTCAATTTAGAATCTTTCCCTCCTCCCTCATGGTCTCTGGAAACAAATACACACCTGCAAAAGAACACTGCAGAACTCTCTGCCACCATCTTCTTTTTATTAAATGAGACATTTATAGAAAACCTTGAGGGACAACTACAGTAGAAGGAAATGTCCTTTCAAGCAGCCCTCTCACTTTAATTCATTCATCTTAGTCTCACATCCCATTGACAATTACTTCCCCAGGCTGTAAAACTCTTCTGTTCCTTCCTCAGGTTATAGCACAGACTTGATCTCTGTCTCTCCTCCCAGCTAAGCCCCTGGGTTTACCTGTTTGCAGGTTACCCTGATTGTAATGTGTCTACAGGCACAGCCTGTCTGTATCTTTCTGCCTGTCACTGTAAAATACTTTGGGTGCAGCCTTGGATGAAGACACTACTTGAGCAACCAGTTACTGAAAAACAGCTGCCAGCCAACTGAAGCACCAGCAGAACTGCTGAATTCATTAAAATCCCGTTTAAGGCTCTCCTATGACTCTGATATTTCAATTATAATTAACTTAAAATATTCACAAGGATGAGAATATGGGTAAGAGTATGAGGTAAGACCAGGGGACTGTCTCAGCCTGTGCCCACGCCCAAGCATAGCCAATGGCAAAAACCTATCAGAGAAGAATAAGAAAAGGCCAAGCACACAGTGGTAACCCCCTGACACACTGCCCCAGCTTCCAGCAATATGGAAAGGCTCCCTAAGTCCAGGGCTGTATCTTTGTGTTTATCTGTGAATTATTATGCCATGGACTCGTGTGATCACTTTTGGAACCCAGGTAAATTTTTGGCATCCACAAGGAACTCGGTTTCAACCAGCTGCCTTCTGCCATACCTAGTTAGGAGCTATGGTCTTCCCAAAACACATTCGCCAGGTTACTGAGAGTCATTCAGAGAAAAAGCTGTGATATACACGCCTCCCAGACTCATCTTTTAACCAAAACCTCATCTCTGCCTCACCTGGTTGTTTTCTGAGGCTAAACTGGCATCAGCTGCTGGAAGCAAGGAAGAGCAAATGAAATATTGCCTCCACCAGCATCTGCAATACTGATATCTCCTGAAAAGTAGGCTTGAGATACCTCAAGGTCAACACCTTCGGTTAAGATGGATGCTTAGGTGTTTTCTCTTTCCTTCACACTCCCTCTGGTCACCAAGAGAGTCACCTGCCTCCTGAAGGTATCTGCCTTTGTGGTTCAGTAACACAGCCAGACTGCAGCAATAAGGTCTTCACTTTACAACAGTTAACTGCCTTAAGTCAGTAGGAATACATAAGCCTAGGGGTTTGGCCCATTGAAATAAAAGCACCTACAAGAGCAGAGCACTGTCATGCTGGGCAACCGGCTCATCACTAAGTCAGGGGAAGGAAGGCCAAAACCCAAAGCCCCACACCCACTTTGCTACAGCTTTTTCAGTCTTCCAAGTTTTCCCACATTGTTTCCCAGCTTGCTAGGCCTTGGTTCTCTTAGGACAAGGTCACAGCTGGAGGTGTCACAGCTAGAGGCCCTCGGTGCAATTCATTGTTATCAGCAGGTCAAATCACAGCTTATTCTGCTTTTGTGGAAAAACATCAACAGATATTGTAACAGGGCATACAAGGTTTATGCTGTGGCTGTAGAAAGCACTAAAATAGATTTGAGTGGAACAGCCTAACAGAAGGTCCCAAATAGTGAACACGATTGAAAGTATTGTAAAAAATATATTTACAGAATGAGACTGATGTAGCCCAGCTGGCAGATATGTACACACACACACAATATGCGTGGAAGATGAGAAGAATTTTAAAGCAAACAATCAATGCCTTCAACTTAAAAGCATCTCTGTGATCTATTGCCTTGGCCCCTGACCCTCGAGTGCTCTGTCTCTTACAACACCGTTGGCAGTTACGAGTAACCAATCTGCACACTTTCACCCAAGCCTTCCACACCACAGTGTATGGCAGTGAGATTTGGCAGTGTCTGCCTCTGCCAAAACACCCAAAGGGAGGAGAAAAAAAGCAGAGAGCAAAGGAAAAAGAGAAAAAAAAAAAAAAACCACAACCAACCTAAAACGCAAATTAATTTGTCTGGCAGAACTGCACTGAATTCTGAGCTGGATTCAAAGAATTAGTGTTCCAGTAATACAAAAATACCTAAAACAAATGATCACCATAGGAACTGCAAGTAAGTTACAGAATGTCTTCAAAGTGTGAAAAGCCTTGGAGCAAACAGGCGTGACGACTCAAGGGCAAGAGAGAAGGGCAATACAAAGATCAGAAACCGAAAGAAAAATTCCAAGTAAGTGCCTTCCCAGCTTCACACCAGATTACTGCTTTACAGCTGAGAATTCAACACAGATTTCTGAACTGCCAGCCCAGGACTTCAAACATACAATATTTCCTCTTAGGGAAACAACGACGGCTCCAAACAAAGCTCTCTAGGACATGCCAAGTTCGGTGGTTTTGGTGGTGGTGCAAAGGCCTGCTTTTTTTTTTTTTTTTAACTCTCTGGATTATTTAAACAACAAACTGGGTGGTCAGGAGGTCTTGTCATACACAGGATGGTGGATGGTCTAGTTGCTGGCTGGTTCACAAAGGAGATGGTGACTGCTAATGGTAGCAGCTAATGAAGCGATCCCTTCAGTTCAAATGGTAGGGATCCGTGCCTTGGAGATCAAACGCCAGGATTATTTTGCTGGAGATGGTAACTACCCAGGCATGTTTAGTATTGCATTTGTCAAACAGGGGACACTCGGAATGTTACTGTCTGTCTCACTGGGGGCCCATGGAGGGACCACTGAACACTTTGAGGTCTATTTTTATGCTGAGAGAGGCCAGGCAAAGAGCTAGACCAGACCTGAATTCACCCAAAGCACGGAGACAAGCAGGCTCTTCCTACCTTTGGATGTTCAATGACATTTCAGTGCTTCCAAAGTCATTTATAAAGCACAGAATATGTTCAGAAGGAGAAAACAGTGATTATTTCACCATTTCCTTTGAAGAAATTAACTTATTTGGAAAAAAAAAACAATAAATTTTAAGTCTTTACCTGCAACTCTTGCCTTTTTATTGTCTTGCTTTTGGTTTTGGTGAGACTTTGGGTAAGGGGGTGGGGGAAATGTTAATGAGGGAAACTTCCTAGTGATGTGATACTGTTTCTAAAAGCTTTACATTTCTATGAACAGTGCTCCAAGCCTTGTCTGTTGCATGAATATTTTCCTTCCCTGGATGATTCATGTCAGAATTTTTATCATGTTAAACCATTAATAGAAGAAACGCAGGAAGAGGTTGAGTGCAGTCTGACATTCAAAGAGTGAGGACCACTGTTTAATGCAATTTTAAATGATTGGGAAAAATAAGCAATCACTGAAGTGGCAAGCAATGCCAAATTATTAAGTTTAGCCAAAACTAGAAAAGGCCATGATGAAATTCAGAAACATATAGGAAATGGAAAAGATAACCAGTGCACATGAAATCTAATTTTGATAAAGCCAGGGTAATAGCCACTTTAGAGAAATAATTTAATTTATACTGTTGGGTACCATTCAAGAGAGAGGTGGGTAGTGCTATGGACAGTTCAGGCAGACCCACTTCCCACAGTGTGCAAGGCAGTAACCAAAAAAAAAAGGAGACTTGAATTAAACGCTGATATTCTGTTAGATATGAAAAGTGCAGATGCTTTTTTCTAATGAATCAGTTTGCTATGCTGTGTGTAATGAATCTCTCATTGAGTCCATATTTTCATTCTAGAAACTGGCTAATACAGGGTTCTCGCTGAAGAGCCAAGCCAAGGCTTTACCAATGAGCATATTATGGATCTGGCTCTGGAACAGAGAGAAAGTAGTCTTGCCTCAAATGTCCATGCTAGGGCAAGTTTTGGTTCAGACCTCATTTCATGTAATTCTTACATGATTTCCTGCACTACTTGGTAAATTATTTTTATATCAGAGAGAGCTTATGACCTTCCCAATAATCCTTAGCTTCACAGTCTCTGTCACAGAAGGATTAATTTTTAGGGCTGTGGATCACATCAGTCAAGGAAAGTACTAGAAACCCTAGTAAAAATAAATCCTTACAACAAACATGGCTACCAGGGCAGAATATACCAACTCGAGACTTGCAAAACCGCAATAAACATCCCGTGTAGCTCAACATAATGAAAGATTTATGAAAAGCAAGAGCAGCTTCTTTGTGTTAGATGAAGCAATGAATTCAAGTTTGGGTATTTCATCCACAAGGTCTTTTTTCTCCACCACACTTTGAGGTACAAGCAGGAGTTACTTAGTATGTTCTGGAGAGCTTTTCTTTTCAGTGTATTTCTTATTTCGGAACCAACCAACCAACCCAGGAGTTCCACACATCCTAAAGCTCACATTCCTGAAATGACAAAATTCACTTCCTTGATAAATAGGCATTTTCAGTGAAAGAAGAGAGTGCCATTTTCAGAAATTGTTTCAGACATCATCTGTGCTGTTTCTGATCAAAACTGTACTAACACTGAGCAAATACCATTGCCACATTTCTTTGCGATCCACGCCTCTGAAGCCTTTGAAAAATTCCACGCCTTAAAAACAAGGCAATGGATGGGTGAGCTCCTCAGAGAGCCCACTAAACAGCCCAGGAAAAGTAAAGAGCTTTTTTTGGAACACAAAAAGAAAAATAAGGACCAAGAGTGGTTTCTAGAGAACAGAGCGCTCTGGGGTCTTCAACATATTACCTGCAGATATACACAACCAAGACTCCTGCAGAAAGATAAAACCTGTTTCATTTACAGACCACCGCTACTGATGTGGGAAAAAAAAAAAAAAAAAGGTATTCAACCACATGATACCACTAGCACATACAAAAATTACAGTGAAGCATAGATGGACTCACTTAAGCTTGACCTGATCACACTGAAAACCACCCACAGAAACCAACCCTGAAACAAGTCCCTAGCAGAAACACAACCTTGTCCATTGATTTTCATGTAAAATTCCCCATATGAGCTCAATTTTGACTCTTCTATTGTAGCCTAAGTCTGTAAACGGAAGCAGCAGGCTGACTACTTTCCTGAAATTTTCTTAGAACTTGACTTTCTACCTAAAGCAAAGTTCAGGTTCCCACAAAAATCCTTGGGAGGAAGGATCAGAACACATAGCTGACATCTGGAAGTGGGTCTGCTCTGCTGAAAAGATGCAGCCTGATCCACACTGAGCAACACGGTGCTGCCTGCACTTACATCGTCTCCTGTGAACTCTATGTGCTAACGCTGCTCTGACCTGACTGAGCAGCCCCCTCAGCTTTTAAGCACCACAGCTCACTGCTTCTCCCACACATCTCAGCATCCAAATCTTCTGCATGTCTCCCCCTTTCAGAAACTCATCCAAGTCAAACCTTTCTTTCAACCCACATACATGGCAGCATGACTGAAATCTTTCTTAATCAAGTAGGACAATTAATTTCTTTAGAATGGATTCTGTGCCCATCATCTATTTTTAAATTACAAGAAGCTGAAGCTATAGCTGTGCTACTGCTATGCAGTTAGAGCATCCAAGTGTGTCCCCTTATCTTCTGATACAGAAGCCCCCCTTCTTTCCCGTAGGTCTAGAATGCATCCCCAAATTGACATCTCTAAGTCTAAAGCCAATGTTAAGCATAACAAGAACCCACGTTTATGGCTCAAATCAAAAACTAAAATCAGACACATGCCTCTTAAGAGGAATGACCTGCAGTGGCTTCAAAACAAGTGAATTTTTTTTGCTGCAAAAGTTCTGTTAGCAAAAGACTGGCTGAAAAGTTGCCCAACCTGTGTTCACAGTTACTTCATGTCCTGAGTCATACTGTTTACACTGTGTTGGGAGTATGGTGGCATAGAACTCTGCGTCCAGTATGCCCATGGGTTCCTCAGGAAAATACACTGTGTAATTAAAACCCCAGAATACTTTTGACCCTGACAAAGTGAACTCTGATGAAAATGAATAGCGAAAGTAAGTGCATTCTCTGTCACTGGTTGCTCAGGAGGTATACAGACAGATGCATGGGCAGGATCAGATCATTAAGCAAAATTTCACCTCTGGTTATCCAAATGGGATGCTTTTTGTATGAGCGTGGCATTTTTCTTTGCCATGTATTAACACAAATAGGGAATTTTGAGAAAGTTTTCACCTTTTAGTCAGCAATCCAGACAAATTATCTCTGCTAGTATTACTTGGGAATATGGCACTCTTGTCATTACTATAACTGAAATGCAACAGATGAGAGAAGCAGTGGAACAAAAGGAGACAGATCTTTCTGACCTTCTATTTCTCATTATTTCTTTTTAATTCAGTACCATGGCCCTTAGGAATTCTTGTAGGAAAAAAAAAATTAAAAGTAAACATTTTCCTGTTTCCAAATATATAAAAAAAATTTTTTTTTTAAAAATGAGTATTTAATTCTTTTTCTGGGCAATGTAGAATCTGGGCATCACCACAGGATACAGAATCTCATCTAGAGTAGAAGAAAATGCTGTCCTAACACAGTCAAGAAAGCAAGCCCCTGGCTACAAAAGCCTAAAATTTAACTGAAGAAAAAAAAAGTAGATGAGGGTAGTACTTGGAAATAGCAGAACACAGTACTGTGATCATCTCTAAGGAAGGTGCTGAAATAATTTGTAAAGCCTCCTGAGTTGACCTGCTAACTAAACCTATGAGAGTGGAAGAAGACTTCACATAGATATAGATATAAAATTACACAGCAGCAGTCCATGATTTCAAGAAAGTCATGTAAAGCAAAGCTTAGACATAAGGAAAAGTCCTTCTGATTACACCGATGTCTCTGTTAAATACTACTATCATGACTGTGCTCCTAGATAATGGGACACAAAACTATTATTCTGCAATATTACACATGGTGGCATAAAATGCTTAATAAATGTCAGGGAAATCGTAGGACACTGTGTGAGTTCGTTCAGTCATGAAACAAGGCATTTTCTAAGCTGCTGCCTAGGAGGACTGGTGACAGACCAGACACAGCAGCCGCATACTGTGGGAAAGCAGCAATGCCATAAAAACATCAAAGACCGGACACTCTCTGGCTCTTGTAGAGAAAAAGGGGGAACAAAAAGAAGGGCTTGTGAGAAAGCAGCAGATAGACAAACAGATCTTCAATAAAAAGCAGAGGAAGATGAAGCCTGGGGCAAGGACAGCAGTATCTAACACATGTAGGGATTCTCAAACGGAGAGCTTCTATCCTACCTCACAAGAGTCAAAACACAATCTTATATCTGTGCGTCTTAGAGAGGACAGACTCCCTAAATGTCCTTTCCATACCCTGGGTGATACTGGTAAGTAGAATTAGCTGGGTACGGGCAATGCAACCCACCACACTGCTGTTTGAACAAATATGAAAACAGCCCATTTTCTTCCCCCCAGGGGCCAGGGAAATGGCAGTCCTGCCATCGGAAACCTTCAGGGACAATTCTGCCTTTTACAAGTTGCCTTATTCCACGGGTACTGCTCAACACAAAGCTGTGCAGCTGTAAGTGCTATGGTAGCAGGCATGCAAGTTTATCACTCAGCTTCCTGCCCTGTCAAGGTTTCCTTCACACACTGATTGATGCAACTCTGATACCTAAAATATCATCATGTTAATCCAGAGGAGTGTTTATTACACAACTATAAATCTTCACACAAAAACGTGAACTCCTTGGTTATAAACCATGGGAGGAGGTTTCCTTGCCTTTCTTGTACGTACAGCTGAGCTCTCTTCAGCAAGGTTATATGCAAAAGTAGCAAAGCGCAGACCTCACATAATTTTAGTAAACCATATCATAGCAACAGCACTCCAGTGCCTGAAGGTAATTTGTTTAAAATAAATTCCCTGACACATTTTGATCCAAAGCTAGAATGCTTGGAATATTCTTATGGTTTGGGGGACTGTTGGGGTTTTTTTGACCGTCACTTGGGACACTGTTCCCTAAATTTCCCTTCACAGAATCACCTCGGTTGGAAAAGCCCTTGAAGCTCCTCCAGTCCAGCCATGAACCTCACCCTGACCGTTCCCAAGTCCAGCAGATCCCTCAGCGCTGGGTCAGCCCAACTCTTCAACCCCTCCAGAGATGGGGACTCCCCCCCTGCCCTGGGCAGCCCATTCCAACACCCAACAGCCCCTTCTGCAAAGAAATCCTTCCTCAGAGCCAGTCTGACCCTTCCCTGGTGTAGCTCAAGGCCATTCCCTCTTATCCTATTGCTGGTTTCTTGGTTCAAGAGACTCATCCCCCCTCTCTGCACCCTCCTGTCAGGGAGTTGCAGAGGGCGATGAGGTCTCCCCTCAGCCTCCTCTTCTCCAGACTGAACCCCCCCGGTTCCCTCAACCGCTCCCCATCAGACCTGTGCTCTAGACCCTGCACCAGCTCCGTTGCCCTTCTCTGGACACGCTCGAGTCATTCAATGGCCTTTTTGGGGTGAGGGGCCCAAAACTGAACCCACTCATCGAGGGGCAGCCTCACCAGTGCCGAGTACAGGGCTCAGATCCCTTCCCTGTCCCTGCTGGCCACGCTGGTGCTGACACAAGCCAGGATGCCACTGGCCTCCTTGGCCCCCTGGGCACACTGCTGGCTCATGTTCAGCCGGCTGTCAATCACCCCCCCAGTCCCTCTCTGACTGGCAGCTCTCCAACCACTCCACCACAAGCCTTCCTGCAAGTACTAGCCTAGAAACAGATGTCTGTGCTTTCTCGTCACCCCTTTTCACACACATAGGTCTTAAATGCCTGTGGGAACCTGCCCCACTGAGCCTGCAACCGCCAACTGACCCTCCCCTCCCCTTTCCTATCAGGTTACATGGCAGCATGAGAATCCCAGACCCCATAGCAGTAGGGTGTCCTTGGACTGGAAGGAGAGGAGGTGAGGAGAAGGTGGGAGAGCCACAGCTGCATGAGCCCTTTGGCAACCTCCCGGGACATGCTACAGCAGCTGCAGCATGCAACGAGGCGCAGGCCAGATGCATTTGGGTGAACAGAAGCACAGGTCTTACAGGACAGTTGCTGAGCCAGCGACCACACAGCACCTCACTGCTGTGAACAAGGGTGTCCAGACCACCCTAGGGCAACCAGGGATGAAATGTAGTAAGGGCCAGCCCGTGCCAGCCAGCCCAGGAAAAAGGAGGGGCATCCCTACAACAGATCATGGAGAAGAATGTAGGCATGATCAATGTCTTCAGTAACGTCCCTTCTCTCCTACAAATCCTACTCAACAGCTCCAAGGCAGTTTTCTGCAGCAGTATCATTTGCTATCCCTGGTTTACAGATCAGATGATGGGTACCAGATTTTAGAAGCAAGTAAACATCAGCCACTTGCTTATCCTATAAAGCTTTATTTACTTTGTGCTTGGTTTTGTGTTTGGTTTGCTTTGGGTGTTTTTTTAAAAAACGTTCCCACTATTTCCTTTTTATTTCCTAAGAAAACTGTTAAACCCCACCATTCATTCACATGGCAACAAGCCATGGCCCACCAACTATTTTATTCAATCTGAGATGTGCTGGTAAGTCTAACAAAGGGAAAAAAACCCAACCTCCTTCTCCAAGGTTTGAGTTGGAACCCCAGAATAAAGCCAAAGCCCAGAGGCAGGAGGGGCACTTGCTGTCATGATTAGACCCAGCTCCTAGAGAAGCATCACTAACATCTGAAACACTTCTGTGTGGGGGGAACTACTTGACTTAAACTTCAGAAAGTAATTCAGAAAGTTCTGAGTTCACTAACATTGATGTGCTGATCTGAAGTTCATCCCACCAGTAACCACAAGTATTTATTCCAGGTTTAGAGGAAATAATCGCTATGACCTGAACTAACTCTCCCTTGTGAAGTGTGTTACCAGAACAGCATCCCAAGAGGCAGCAGTGAGGGTGCCTTAAGAAATTAATCTCCTCTTTGCAACACAGCTAGAGATCAAGATCCTACAACTTAATCGTGCTGACAAGTCAAAATGAAACAAAGGGATTGCTAAAAGGAAAAGCTCAAAAGGATGTTTCAGTGCTAAGAAAGGAGAAGGAATTTCTTTTACATTAAAAGAAGCAGTGTTTGCTATAGAAAAGAAACAGTGAAAATAAACTGAAAGTTTTTGCACTACACATAAATTTAGACTTTTAAATCTAGCATACTGTGAGGCCAACTCTGCCTCTCCTTCATTTTACTTCTTTGTAGACTAACTAAAAATAAACCGCCTTACCGAGATTAACTTCTCTATTCACAAAGGTGGCAAATTAGATCTGTCACGCATGTGGTGGTGGCCATATAAACAAAGACTATGCTTTGCTTAAACACAAGCTGCTACTGGGAGGAATGGGCAGGTTCCCCTACCAGCTCTGCTTTGTTCTCAGTCACAGATACTTATCCTGCAGTGGAGGCCCTGACGATTAAAACATCCTTTCACCAACAGGAAAACTGCTCCACTTTTTTTGACTGCTGACATGGTCCTCCCCTGTCCACTTGTCTCCTTTGAAGTTTTCTTCACTGTTTGCTTAAGTCAGGAAATGCAATACTAATTCAACAAAAGCAGCAGCCAAAGACATGGAGAAAGTTTTGGTACAGAAGCCAAAGAGTTACAGAAATAAAAATTGAAAGTGCCATCAATTTCCCACCGAAAGCAGTGCCTGAGCAGCAGAAGGCTATTTATTTTTATCATGGCAGCCTAGCCTTGAAAGAAGCTGGCACAGAACAAGAGAAACTCCATGTCTGCCTCTCTGCACTTCTAAAGCTTTTAAGATGAACACTGTTGGGAAGGAAAGAAATGGAGAGTGTGTTTTAACAACTTCCTTACCATGCATTTAGGAAGTTAAGCAAACAGGACAGACTGAAGTCAGCCAAAGTCAAGCGAACCTTTCCAGGAGTCATTTTCACATCTTCTACCCAGTGATGAAAATGCCAGGTCCGTGATACATGGGGACTGTGTGACCCCTCTGCTAGGGGCCCCACAGGCAGGGAATGCTCTTTTCTGGGAAGGGGAGAAGAGATTCAGAGTGCACAAGCTGTATGCTGTGCTGCAAATGCATGGGTCCACAGAGATGGTGGGCAGGGATGATGCTCATCACTGGCAGACTGGTAACCACTAAGGCAACAGATTGGTCCCTCCATATATTGCTGATATCCTAAAACCCCAGCTGTTGCAGCTCTGGAGCTTGGACCAGGACATGTGGGACGGTAGGCATAGTTGTAGGAACATACTCGCCTACATCAGGAGTCACTGCTGCAGTTTATTATTTTGTTTGCCCACCGACAGTAAGAACAACAACTCTCCAGGCCTCTCCTCCAGCTCTCTTCGTTCCTCTTCCCATGGTGAAGACAACCCAGTCCTTCATTTATGGCACAACAAAACTTGAGAAAGAGACTGAAGTACATCTGCTGCAGCAAAAATGTAATTTCTCAGACGAACTTTTGTTCACCACAGAAAAATCGATGATTTCCCATTACTGTCCATAACGCCTTCTTCCCCACCACCAAGTACCACCACTTTGTCACAGCACCCAGCAAAAGCCCTTTCAGATTAGTGCTACTCTTTCTACCAACTTCAGTGTACTCTGGATCAACCTCAACACAGAAGCTTTTAAGAGGCAAGACCCACATGTTCTTTAGCCTTCACTTAGATTTTAGGTAAATGTTTCAAAAGTTACTCATTTCAGCTCAACAAAGGAGGTGACAAAGATTCAACAAGAGGGTAAGTAACAACTTCATAAGGAAAAACAATGGATGTTTTGCAAAAATGTCTACTTTTCAGGGAAAACTGAAGATTTTCATTAAAAAAAATAAAACAAACTGACTGCTAAACTTTCTACAAGGAACTAATATTTTTCATGAACATCATTTATTTATTTTAATCTACACAGCAGGACAGCTAGGCACCCTCCAAGCCCCTACTGCATGCCTTTGTACAGACAGCCATTTCCTACTATAGTAGAGAAAGGTCGTATCACTGTTTCTCCCACTCCAGGAACTTCTCTCTGAAATTAGAGTTCAGCCTGCCAGTGGGACAATGCTGTTTTCACTATTCCAATCTCTTTCTAACAGCAGATCTAAATTAGATGGCAAACTGTTCAGGGACGGATAAATGGGGTTTACAATTTATTTTGTCATAAATTGAGTCAGTTATCCAGCAGTACAAATAACCTAAAGCAATTAGATCGAACCAGAACTTTAAAAAAAAAAATCAGAATAAGGGGGAAGAAGAGAAGAATTTTCTTACAGTTTTACTTAATAACACTCATTCTCATCTTTTAGCCGTTTTCCCATGACTGGAGACAGATTTAAAAGATCTTAGTAGTAAATCCTATAAAGTAAGTCAGCTAAATCTTGACACAAAATCCCAACTTAGATGTTTAACACTGGAACGTGAGAACAGATGTTTCATCAACATCTTATTTTTTGAGGGGCCAAGAAAGTGTAATGCAACTTTCTGAAGACATGGCTAACCACATTGCAATGGAGACACAAGAATAAATCTATTTATTATCATCTCAAAGACACATTCTGTATCAGTTATTAAAATCCCAAACACCTTATGCATGTTTTCAACTCTTGGTTGAACCTTACATTACACACACCAAAAAGCACCACCACCCCCAAACAAATCCCCAAAACAAAACGCAAAAGGTTTTATACCTATCTGGGAGGCACAAGGGTTTTCACAGAAGAAAAAAAGAAATGTATTCCTCTCTATACCAAGCTGGAAGCATCTCTGAATGCTTACAGCGTAAGTAATGCCTGAATTTATTGTGCCTGCACTCCTACAGGTTTGTTTGCATACGTGTCTATTAGATCTGTGGACTTAAGAAGAAAAACCTGATGACGCTTGATCCTGGCAGAGTCCAAACACAAGCCTCAGATAGCCCCTTGCGTTAACATCCCTGCCACACCACCTGCCTTCCACACGCCACAATCGGCTTTCCAAACTCTGAAACGAAGACAAAAATTCTAAGAGAACTGTACTACTGAATTCACTTGCATCTCATTTCCAACAAAGCAGATTTTACCCTTATGCCCACTCACTTTTCAAAAGATGAGGTGTAAAATATGACTGGCTTCAAACACAAGGTAACTTTACAGGCGTTTCCAACATGAAGTAGCAGTAAACCATAACAGTGCTACCAGTAAGCTCTTCAGTGAGAGTCATATAAACTATTTAAAGCCATTTAGCTAACATCTTTCACAGCTGTTGGGTTGTTTGCCGGGGCTCTGGTCCAACTACTACTGCAACTACCAATAGAAAGGCTATGACAAGCTCCCACATGTACTGGTTGCCATTTTAAAAACAAGGTGGGCTACCCATCTGTAATACAGGAATACAAATTTGCTGATCATGGATAGCCATCACATCACATTTCAGTGAAGCTGAAGAAAATCTGTAGGATTTGGATGTATGAAACACTCCTATATCTTTTACCCCATGACCAGCAGGCAGAAAAGACAGGAACATAGGACAGCAGTTGTGCTCTGCTCACTTTCACTGCTTTTCACTCCACTAGATCTTGCAAGTTCCATGTTGAGTTCAGATTTATAGCTGAAAAGCCTGATTTTTTGCTCATTATTTGACTGGGTGTGGGGGGTGGTATCAGATGGAAGGTGAGTTTTTGACTGTACCACTTCTCTATTCCAGTCCTTTGGCTAAAATTCAATTTGATTCACTTAAATAGAATATTGTAAACAGATCACTGCATCGTTACCAACCGAGCATTTTTCTTTCTTAACTTGCAAATAATGTCAGAAAACACTGGACTGGGTTGAGTAGGATTCATTTGGCTAACTGTAGACATCTGGAATGCAGATGTCTACCTCCAACAAGTTGCCTTTGGCTTTCTTGTGAGTCAGTGGAGACCTAGTCAGTGGAGCCTGACCTGTCACACCCTAACACACACATGTGGAGTGGGCCAAGTGAATTGTGCCCTAAAAGTGCTTATTTCCTACCACTAACTAACTGTAAGGGCAACCAAAGGTGAACAGCTACAGACATGGAAACTGTGATGAGTATCACCCAGTCATGCACATTAGCCTCATTTATGCCAGTGCTGCTGTCACTTTTCCTCTCAGATGACAACTGTTAGCATCTTGTTCTAGAGAAACTCCTTGAAAACATCTTAAGTCATGCTACCTTCTGCTGCAAGTAGAACCATTCATTTCTTTCAGGAGGCCTAAAGTGCTATGAGGTAACAAGCTTTAATGACTGAGCTGGAATTAAATATGTTCAGCATCATAGCTTAGTCCCTTTGTACATTTTAGAAAAATATTACACAGAAAAAAAACACCACATTCTTGTATGCAAAAAAGGAAAATTGCACCTCTTTTCAGTGCTTCGACAAAAACCTGAAGAAAGTCAACTGAAAAGATCCATTTGCAAATGCAACATTAAAACATCAATACAGCTTTTAAGTCACAAATTGTGTTCATAAAACACAGGCTTGAAAGAGACCTAGCTGAGGTAAGTATGGAATATAACACACTGTATGCAAGAGCTGCAGCCATCCTTCATTCCCCTCAGTGATTTCTCCTTCCTTGGATTACCCAGCGGCAATTCTCAAGCTAAGCAGGAAAAAGCAGTTCTGACAGACTATTGCATCTGAAGGGTAAAGCACTGTTCCTAAACATGCTTTTGTTTATGACTAGCACAGTAAAAGTTCATGCCTTCTTAGGAATTTTTAGGCACTACTATAATATATTCTTACTGGTTTTCTTTTCCTAGAGAAGATGGCCCTATAAACTTCTTTCTAAACAGGCTTTCTTTTCCAAACAAATTTTGATCAGGGGTGGCTTCTGTAAATATAATTAACATAAAAAGCAGCATCACTCCCTCTCCCTGAATATGAACAGGACTGCTCCAAAGTAAGAGAAAAGGGGAATAGCAGAAGGTTTAGTTATACAAATGACTGGAGTTTATTCCAGCTCATGACTGAGAAATGTATGCTTTGTGTAAAATGAAGGATAAGCTGTAAATGCGTACTAAAAGTTGTAAATATTAGTCAAAACATTAGTAAATTAGTGGTAAAAACAGTAAAGTAAAAATAAGACACTTCATGACCCAAAGGCCTTTCCTGAGGGAATGAAATTAACTTGCATATTTTTAGTTACTTTCATCCATCTGTCTAGTGAAGCAATCTTCTGGGTCAAGACTTTCGTCGTCTGTGTTTACTATATACATAAGATAATAATTTGCAGCCCACAGCCTAATGTAGTCCTGTCTTTCATATCCAGATTCGGTAGTACGCATCCACAAAAATAACTTCTTGCAACACCTCCAAAGGAAAAATATTTCTGAGGGTGGAGCACAAATCAAATGGTGAGGACAAAGCTCATATATATAAGAATATTCCATCTGTCCAAAACTGCAAGTGGTACCCAGATGAGCAAAACCTGACCATGCCTCTCCTTAACTACGTTATTACTAACGAAATAGCCACTAAGGAAATTAGCACAGTCATCTGAAACACTGCAACCTGTAGTTACTGATGCACAGTTTTGACGGTTGTCAGCTGACAAAAAGGTTTTAAAAGAGACTAAGCAGTTTGCAATAGAGGTACACTAAATTCCTCTGCCAAAGCCTAGAGTCAGCTGCAGGTCCAGGATAGACCAATGAGCTCCCAGGTGGAGTGTAAGATTGGCAGTATGCTTCTTGGCAATCTAAGCTAACCTACATGCCATGCTCTCCAGGGATCATAAATCAAGCTCTTTCTGGATAATGCTGAGCTGTTGGCAAAGGCAAACTGCTACACAACTTCTGTCTCGTGGCCTACACCTATCATCCAGCCTGGCACTGGAGGAATGTTTTCAGCAGAACAAGAAAATATTTAGTAGTAGGAAAACCAACACACTAAACAACGTTTTGTTGTGAAGAAGATGCCCATGTAGCAATCTATTATATTCAGTAATGAGTCCTTTGCAAAAGACATCACAGAGCAAAAGCATTTATCTGGCTGACTAGATTTCCCTCTAACTCACGTGTAACACAGATCTCTAAGAGGTTCTCCAAACCTATACACAGAGAATTTGGGAAGAAAAAAAATTAAGCTGAAGAGGAAGATGAGACTATTAAGCAGCATTTTACCTTTACTGCCTTTGCAACATTTTCAAGGATGATGATATAAGAACCACTGCATTAAAGAACTAGAGACAGACATAATGTAAATGCTTACAAAGAGTAAGAGATTATCAGTAATAATAGATGAGTATTAAATGTTAAGCTGGCTGCCCACCACACTGCTCTTCAGAGTCTCACTCAGGAGTATTATTTTCAAGATGACAAAGACAGCATTTAACACCAAAAGTAAGATAAATATAGATAACGCAGTCAGAAATGTTAGATTTTTTGATAGCTGCTTCATGGGTAGGAGAGGGACACAGCAGATGCCCTGTAAATACATTCTGCTCATTCCCTGAAGCAAGCAGCCTTGTGTTGAACCCACCAGCCTTCAGTCAGCACAGGACATTAGATCATTTTGTTACCAAAGGGGAGAGAGAGAGAGAGAATCAATGTCAAAAAAGACCAACAGAAACAACATAGGGCAAAATTAAGACTGTTCCTAAAATAGTAAGGAAAGAAGAATGAGCCATCACAAATATTTAAGTTGCTTGTATAAAGTTTAAAAATAAGTTCCAGCATTTGTCCAAGTTCTTAGAAGAGACAAATAAAACCCAGCACTTTGGATAATATTTATGGCTTGCAATGGCTATAATGTCACAGCACAGTTTTGCACGGCATTTCCACTGCAAGGATGCATTTTGCCACCACTGACTACATTATCTATTGGTCAAGCAGAGATACCAGCAGCACAACCTGCCCCAGTGCATTCAGCAGGAGTGGAAATACCAGAGGTAGAAGCATCATCCCAACCAGCTTAAACACTCACCCATTCACGGAATCATCTCGGTTGGAAAAGCCCTTGAAGCTCCTCCAGTCCAGCCATGAACCTCACCCTGACCGTTCCCAAGTCCAGCAGATCCCTCAGCACTGGGTCAGCCCGACTCTTCAACCCCTCCAGGATTGGGGACTCCACCACCTCCCTGGGCAGCCCATTCCAACACCCAACAGCCCCTTCTGCAAAGAAATCCTTCCTCAGAGCCAGTCTAACTCTTCCCTGGTGCAGCTCAAGGCCATTCCCTCTTATCCTATCGCTGGTTTCTTGGTTCAAGAGACTCATCCCCCCTCTCTGCACCCTCCTCTCAGGGAGTTGCAGAGGGCCAGGAGGTCTCCCCTCAGCCTCCTCTTCTCCAGACTGAACCCCCCCCAGTTCCCTCAGCCGCTCCCCAGCAGACCTGTGCTCCAGACCCTGCACCAGCTCCGTTGCCCTTCTCTGGACATGCTCGAGTCATTCAATGGCCTTTTTGGGGTGAGGGGCCCAAAACTGAACCCATTCGTCGAGGGGCGGCCTCAGCAGTGCCGAGCACAGGGCTCAGATCCCTTCCCTGTCCATTCCCCCATGCCAGAAATATTTAGTGGGTTCAGGAAAGGCTTTGAAAATGCTGTCTCATGTGAGTAGGGTCTGCTCGGTCTCCAGCTGAGATCCTCACTCCTTGCTGAAGCCTGGGATAGCTCTGCCATTGGATTTCTACTGCCAGGGTTGCAATGTTTGCGTTGTGTTGGCATAGACAGTGGACTGAGCTCCCAAACCTGGCTGTGCTGCAGGGCTCAGCCTCTTAAAGCCAGCTCATGAATTTTGCACTTCAAGAGCAGACAGGGGCAGCTTCCATGGAAATGATCACGCAGGTAACACAAGAAAATGGAAACCACTTCCTCCAGCCCCCTTCCTGCAGTTGAGCAGTGGGTAGGTGGAACGCTCGCATGTTCCAAGGGCCCCACCGACATCTCCAAATCACGGGGAGCTCAGGGGTTGCCAATTACAGCTGGAGGCCTCAAGCCTCCTCTTCTCCATGAACTGTAGAGCTCACAGAATGGGGGCAAACCAGCAGCATTTCCTGGGCAAGCTGCTTCTGGGGCGGGGGGTCATGTACCACAAATGGGAACGGGACTCACTCACTGTCACAGGGGTAATATTTTTTCATACAAAATTGGGTTTGTAACCACGTGAATTTGTCAGGCTTTTATACTTCACCAAGACATGAAGCAACTGTTTCCCCCAGTGGCACAGAACCAAAAGAGTGATTCAGAACCATTCAGTGATCTGCTCAATGATTTAAAAAGAGTAGTTTATAGCTATTATTGTTGCATGAAACCACCTGTTTTCTCTGAATAAATAAAATCCTTATTAGAAAACAATAACAGAAAAGGTTCTGCTCTACAATTTTTCTCTCTGGTCTCAAAGACTTTGTACCTGAAAGACAGAGCAGAAAAATCGAAGTTTACAGGTTGTTCCACTCCAACACTGTTGCTGCTTTTGCACTTGCAGAAATACTTGCCATGTTATTTTTTTTTATTAAGGACTGAAAACCTCCACACATACAAAAAACATTCAAGATATCTTACAGACAGCCTCAGCTATCCAGTCTGTTCTCAAAGCATCCATGACCCACTGCCTGTCCCCAGGTAGGGGGAAGATGGAAGAGGGTAAAAACTTTACACATATTTTAACATGGTTCAGTTGGGGTTTTTTAACTCCTCAGAGCATGATGAAGTTTCTGGCTTTTCAATTTTCATACCCTTTCTAGCTCTCAGAGCAAGAGCACACGAGCCAAATTTGCACACAGAGTGATAAAAGTTTAGTCTCTTACATGAACAGTTGGAAGCCTTTCCATCAAGACCGCTATCCCTATAACCTTGGACTTCACCAAAACCACTTTTTCATGGCTAATGGTATGTTTCACTTGGTGCTTTTTATATCCTACCAGGACAAAAATATGTAAAGAATGTATAAATTTATATGAGACATACCCCATTTTAACTTACATTCTTCGTTAGTTGTTTCTACTTTTAGACACACTTTCCTTCTCACCAAAGTTACATTAATGTCAGTTCCCTTATAGTCCATCTTGCCAAATGAGAAGCTGCATGTCTGCTAATAGGATGAATATTACTAAGTCAGGACAAGTTTAACCAGTTGTATTTTTAACTTATTTTGTCATCTAAGGAAGTCTTAAGTGATGCAGTATGTTTGCCAAAAGGAGGAAGTAGTAAATTCACCCTCACATTAGATTTCCTTAAATTTACAGCTAACTCTTCACATTTCAGTCTAGAATTTAACACCAGGCCTGGGTCTTCTCCCAGGACTTACAAAAAAAAAAAAAAAAAAAAAAAAAAAAAAACTACTGCAGGATTCTCTTCCTTTTCATTATTATTATTTATTACAGTCAGGCTATGACCCAGTCCTAGCCTTATGGTATTAGGCACATTCACATATCACAGAGTAAAACATATTCAGTGCCTTAAAACCTATGCGTAAATGAAGAGTAAAACCAGCTTTAACTAGATGGCAACAAAATAATTCAACTTAATACTGAATTAAAAGCGCGCGAACGCCATTCATTATTAAGTATTTTTCAGGTTTTCATGGCAAAGATAAATTTTCACAAATAATTTCAAGGAGGACTTTATTTACAAGAAACCGTCATGTTACATATGAGAAATCATGAACGCCAATACGTGCTACTTAAGGAGAAAAAGTGATCAATAACTTGACGATAAAGGCAGACTAGAAGATCCTCTGGGGAAATTTTCTGTGAAACACTGAAGTTGCTGGGGGAAATTTGATCAGAGAAAACTCTCTGGTGCAGTTTTTGCTTGAGAATTAACCAATTAATTATATTCTATGCAGCCTTTACAATACCCTGAAAAATATTCTTTTAAAGCTATGTAATTCACATGCAGCAATAAAAATTTTAACACCAGATGAACACGAATGGCACATTACACTGAGCTGCCAGAGGAAACCAATGGAAAAAAGAACCCTCAAAATTAGACTGCAGATATTCTTAAAATTTGACTACTTCACTGCTTTGAGGATTGCTTTCAAAAGTATGCTTATTTTCAAAGATGATCTTTTTTTCAAAGCAAAATGACCACTGAAAGCAGGCACAGTGGCCACAAACATTCGATAGGAGAAAAGGCCGTTGTAAAATCATGACACACCAAAGTGGAAAAGCACAAGCTAACTTGCTTAATACATCCAATTCATAAGAATATCTTGTTTATAAAGTCAGGAAACAAGCTTAAGCATATGCCATTCCGTCAAAGACATTGTAGGCAAGTGGAAAACAACTTGAACTCCCAGATAACTACCTTCTTCAAATCACTGGAGAAACACAGCTAACATAGGACAACATGCAGGTTCCAGGCACAGAATACTAAATATTCCCTAAAATAACTCAGACTCCAGGAGAGGTCACAGCTCTACAAGGGGAATCAATAATTAAAACGATACACCAAACTGGAAGCCTATGACTAGGGATGTAACTTTTCATCACCAGCACAACCACACCATCTGTAACTACCCCACTGCGTACGGAAATGTTGGTGGGCATGTGAGGGTGAGGGTAACAGCACAGGGTATGCGCCTTTCCTCAACTGTTTCTGGACCTCAAGAGTTCTAGATTAATTCAGTTCCACAACTGAAGTTACGTACTGGGGGAGAAAGGGAGAAAAGGCATTTTCTGCCAAAAAAACACTATGCCTGAAATCTATTACTCCCACATTTCTTCAAACATGTTGTCAGGCACTTTCAGTATGAATTAGGGCACTGGATTAGCATTATGCATTGCCACCCAAACCAAATGCAGCATCTGTAAAAGTCTAACAGAAGACTCAAGCCTGTTCTGACTACGTGGAGGTTATAAGGTTTGGAACATACCCAGAAGCCACAGCCAGCAAAATTCATTGTTTTATTTTTCGCCTAGAGAGGAATTTTATATTGGAAGTGGCCTCCAATGTTTCCCGATGAAGTGCCCTGCTCATTCCTTCCTCTGGGTAGCAAAATGAAAGGGTGAAAATTTCAGGCACTCCCCAGTTTAGACAGGATACGCAGACCATGTACATGTGTGTGTCTGAGATTACCGCACAGACTGATATTTCTCCATGTGTTATAAACAGGAAAACCACTAAGACAAACAAGCTGTTCCCTATTGTAATTTTCTGCAGCAATACTCTAGCATTAAGAGTATTCCCCCTAAGTGTAAATTTGTCCCAAAGAAGTACTAATAAACTTTTACAGCACAATTTGCCATCATGTGTTTAGTTTATATCACTCTGTACAAAAAACAAGCTTAGAAAGTTTCTAAAACAGTAGTGTTGCCTTCTTTGCTGCTTCTTTCCACCTGAGAAAACATGCTCTTTGGTTAACCAGGAGTGCCAGAGAAAGCAAAAATATTCCTATCCATCAATACCTGCCTTTTGAAATGACTTTTCCTAGCACAAAGTGCAGCACCTCTTTTATCTGCTTGACCATTCACCTTCTAAAAGTGCCATCACTGGGAAATGCAATGACTCCTCTCAGACAAAAGCCCCATAGACAGCATCTCCAAACTGCGGGCTCTGCTATCCTCCTCCCTAAAAGAGCCATGCTCCTCCCAGACCTAAATCTGCCTGTTCTGAGTCTCCAAAAGGTTTAATCTGCAAATGAAATCTCTTTGAGGAACTACAGTATCAGACAGAAACACATCAGCGGCAGACTGTAAAGCCAGGCATATGCCTGTTAACAAATGTCTAAGAGCAGCAGTGAAGTGTCACGCTTCATTAAGACTTTACATGCAATAAAAGTAATTCTCAACCCTGTTAAAACTTAAGAAATACGTGAGAGACTAATTGAAAAATAAATCCTATTTCTTTACCATTACAGAATATATAGAAGGGACAAATTTATCAAATGGCTCAAGATTAAAGATTTAGAAGCCTTCAGGGTTTAGCAGGGAACACTACAGTTTAAAAAAAAAAGTCAGGTAAAAAGAAATACAAGGCAGGCAAAGCAGAATTTCAGCAGTCACTGTGCATTAAGTCTACTGACTGAGCCTCGTTCTGGATGATATTTATTTCATTTGGGGAACATAAAGTCTCTCTACTGAGATTCATCAATGTGATTGACCAGACACTGTCTGACAGCAACTGTACTAGAGCAGCCAAGTTTCTGCCTGGGCCATAAACAACATACCTGGCCTTTTTCATACATGCTGGCAAAAGTCAAAGAGCAACAGTGAACACTAAAGTAAAATTAGTTACCTTGCTAAAACTTGCTAAAACTTGAAATGAGATGGGGCTTTTTTTTTTTTCCCCATTATTTTTATAATGGACAAGTTTCATATAGAGCAGAAAATACTAAAAGACACTCTCCAACTGGAAAGGAGGAGGCATTTGCTACCCAGCTATATCATCTGTCAGTGTGAGGAGGAAAGGAAAAAAGTGATTTCCTTAAAAACCTGGGAAGATGGGCAGAGGAAGGCATCTGGACAAAACCTCTGTCTTCATCTCACAGCTGAAAACCTCCTGCTAGCCTCAGGACACAAGACTCTCTGGGCTATGGAACAGCCCCACTCTAGCTACACTGCACATTAAAAGCCCCCAAATAGTTAATAGCACAGCATCTGCTACAATTTGCTCTCCCATGCACCTGCACTACCAGCCCTAACATACCTTAGAGCACTTAACTACTTGCACCATGAGTGCCCTCTGAAAGGATGCTCATGTCAGGCATATTTGACAACTTCATTTTGGCCACCTTGTGCAGGACAGTTTCAAACATGCATATAAGAGCACCCTTGAAAAACAATCTTGCTCTCCATGACCCTTGCAAAAACCTGTGGAAAAGTCAAAGACAACTCCATGGATGTTAACAGTATTTAAATCTCGACACAGACAACTCTCAGCTCAGAGATGTCAGTCTTCCCACCAACTCCTAATACTCTTTCTGGTACGTCTAAATCCCTGTACTTAAGAGGCAATGAAAAGGAACCCAGAGCCATGCAGCTAACAACTGTTCTTCTCTTGCCCATATGAGCTACTCAGGAAAAAATGCAGCTTCTCTGCTCCCTGGCTTATTTTTCAAGGTGAGACATCGGCTCTACACAGTGCTGGCCAGAACATATCCGAAAAGAGAGTGTTGATCAGTTTGCAGAGTAAGGCAACAGAAAACACTATATTTATTCTGCCAGGTTTATATTTATTTTGCTCTGCTGGGGGGGGAGGCAGGTTTTGCTAATAGATTACTAGCACACTTTGCGCAGTTTTGGAAAACACAATCGATCCGGAAAGCGTGCTTCTGTAAATAAACCCCTGCGCTTCATCATCACCCCACCTATCCCACAGCCCTTTAACGCTGAACACATGCTATGACTGCATCTGGCTCGGCCTGACAGTTTCTCTAGTTGGCTCAGCAAAAGGGGAAAAAAAACAAAAGTTATAGAAAACAACAAAAAGGAACAAACCCAAAGATATCAACTCTGCTCTTGGTCTTAGTGCTGAATCTCACTGCAGTCATCATGCCTGGCAAAACTACACAGCAGCTTTCATCTTGCAGTGATGATAAACTTCCTGCTGCAGGCTGGAACAGGTCAGTGCTCCCTTTGTCTGCCCAGAGGTCCAAACCCTGTGAAATCCTAGATAATTGTGACTCAACTTTCATAGCTGTTGCTGCTGTGAAAGCAGTCTCTGCTTCAAGTGTTATCCCTTGACTTACTCCGACTTCTGTCCAAGGGAGAGGTGTGCAGGACCAGCTGGGCCGCTACGGAGGGGAGTTGCACTCAACAAGGGTCTGAGTTTCACTTCTTCCTCCGCAAAGCAGTGGTTATCGTTACATCCAACATACAATCTATTGCTCAGAGCACCAGTGTCCCAGAAAAGGCCTCGCTAAAAGTGAACCACCAAGCTCTGCTCAACCCACCCTCCCCTCTAAAAGGCTCCATGTTGACAGTATGGGAGAAACCAATTCCATTTAAAAAAAAAAGAGACAAAAAGACCAACAAAACCAAAAAAACAACCTTCAAAATAAGTTCTTGAGTGTCTCTGGCTGTACATCTCTATCCTGTAACACCACCAGCCAAACCTCAACATATACTAATTCGCAGGCAGAAAACTTTCAGAAAGTACATCTTGCAAATGATCAAGGTGATTACATCTCTACATCACATGACAGACTAAATGCTTTGCTACCCACACTCTAGAAAAAAGCCAGATTACTAGGAATTAAGAATAAAAGATTTTAATACAGGCACCCCCCTCAGATGAGATCAAACAGCTACAGAGGGAAAAACAATCACAACCACAGTGACTAAAACTGGCAAGCACTAGAGTTGAAGCTGTATGAAATCAGCAGCCAGAGAATCTTTAGAGACCTGAGGTAACAGTGATGCATGGCAGACAAAGGCCAGAAACATAAAGAGGCAAATTTTTGACTAGAGAATTCAGCAGTGAACAAAACGCAGCTGTGCAATTTCTGTTGAAAAGGCAGCATTTCATTCCAAACCTGCCTGTACAAACAGAGCACAAGCTCCTCACCTATGTGTCATTATGAAAAGCCTCTGGTATCACCACTCCTCTGTTGATTCTCAGCCCCATCCTCCCCATGAGCTACGGCCGGATCCATTAAGAGTTAATATGATGAGCAACATGAGACTGCTTAAAACAACCAGACAGTCACCAAGATAAAGATCTCTGGAAAACAGAAATGCCGTGTCTGGTTTAATCATGTGCCAGGACTGCTGATGGTGTTTGAAACTATTACAACTTTCGCTCTGCACACAGACAGCAGGGACTGGTAGCAACAGGCAGCCCAGCTGGCTGGACCACGGTGGGGTGAGAAACCAGGCAGTGCTCCTTTAATAAATGCAGGAATCGTAAAAGGGGCTTTCACCATCCTCACCTCTGTGATAAATCAAGGAAGATTGAGATCTGAACCCTCGTAAATCTGCAGGCACAGTGTGTTTTGCTGTCTACATCAAATTCTCTTGTCCTATCCACAGGTAAGTCTGTGGTAAATACTGGGGAGTCCACATAAACAGGAAACAACCAGTGCAGTTACTGGAAAGGGGAAACGGTGTTTCCTCAGAGTCCATACCCTGATCACAGCACATCTTAAACACATAGCTCAAGTATTCTGAGCACTATCAAATAAGTGCCGTTCCCAAGAAAAAAAAAACCTCTATATTCCAGCGGCAGGCCCAGATATTAAGATTAAGGAGACACTTGTAAAGCCTTCAAACCCATCTATTTTTTCATCTTTTCTGTTTCTAGACCCTTCTGCAACCTCTGCTTCTTCTCCTCTTAGTACCACATTCCATCTTCTCACATTTATGTTTGCCATTCCTTCTACCAAAATCCAAATCCCTTTTCTTAAACAAACGAACAAAAAAAGCTAGTCGGATTGAAACTTTTCCTTCATTCTCCCCCAGCAAAACTGACAGTTACCATGAAATATATTTATCTGCTGTTAGTAGTCTTCTCACGGTTGAAGGAGAAATGGTCTGTAGTGGCAGCACCACCATCTCCAGACGGCCGGAGGAGGAACTGTCCAGCAGTGAAGCACCTCCTGAGAGACGGTGGGGATCAGCTAAGCACCAACACAAGAAAACCAGCGATGCTCCTGAACTTCTCAATTAATAGCCACTTACACCAGCTGCCCATTTTCTACTGAATGTATCAGTCAAACCTCCAAAGGTTGTTTCAATGAAAACAAAGGCAGCTTTTGCAGATAATACCTAAGGCACTGTCCATGTATAGTAAAAAATTACTTTCTTCACTAGAAATCATCAAACAGATTCCAATGAAGGGGGGGGGGAATGTCAGAAAACTGTATCTCTATTTCCTCATGCCCACTATAAAACCAAACTCAGAGCTTGCTGAAGTCCCAAAGCATTTCCAGTTCATTCTCTGTTCTCAACCAGAAAAACACATTTTCTCATGAACTACCATAATTCCCACAACTTAAGCAGTAATTTGGTAACCTACCTCTTACAAGATCAAGTTTCAAGCTACATCTATCCTACAAACCTTCTGAGATCCACTTATCTCAGTCACACAGCTATAAGGAAAGACGGACTTTAATACTCAAATTCAGTAGCAGCAATAAGAACAGTAGCTCCTGTCTTGAGAGAGAACCACATATAGGAAAGAAGTCATGCTCAAAATGTTGACACATCAGTTGCAAAACGATTTCATGAGTATCCCTGTCAGTTCATTTGCAGACTGCAACTTAGTGCTCAGTTTCACTGGGGTCTTGAGATTAAACCCGTCAAAAGAAATTGCAGCAAGCCTGTACAGGTCTAGTTTTTTCCATGACTTTTTTCAGTCCTTCTGTTTTATGCCTCTAGCATGCTAGAACTACATGTTGGTAAGACAATGTCATCCAGCAAGGCCTGGCACCGGCTTTTGTTGAACTAAGGGAGCTCTGCTCTGTGCCATTTGGACTGGAATCCTTGTTCACCTGGTAGGGTTTGCCAAGCTAGCACATGAGGTCACACACAAGTCCAAACAGTTTCTCTACCCTTGACCACAGGCAGTCCAGAACTGACATCCTCATGTTGCCGTATAAACCTATTTGTCACCAGGGATTCAAACAAACAGCAATCAAGTGAACAGATTAAAGACGCAACTGCAAACAATTCTATTTGCCATGGAGCAGAATTCATCAGGCATACAGTAAATAAAAGGAAAGAGGAAAGCCTAAGCGAAATACCCCGTATATTTTAAGCCCACATCTTTTATCACCCATTCCATCACAAAACTATGCAATCAAGGAGATTTCCGGTTGGAGTTGGGGAAGTTTTTTTGCTTTTTGGGGGGTTTGTTTTTGTTTTACTAGCTGTTACTTAAGGATAGCTGTGAAAGATCATGACCCCACTTCCACTCCTCCAGAGTCTGCAGGACTCTTTGATGTTTTTAATGTCATGTAGCCTCGTGGACCATATCACCTTTCCCATGAAAGCATAGGGATTATCTTTCTCCACTACTTTGCATTCTCCCTTACATGAACAAACAACACTTCCTGCTTTTCTTCCAACTGTGAAAAACAACTGCTTATATCATACAAAAAGCCAGTAGTCTTGTTTGTTAACCAGCTGGTTTGCTTTAAGTTGTTAGTATTTTTAAACATGCTTAAACATTTCTCTTGCCTATAAAAATCAAGTTTCCCAGGAATTTTCTAGAAAAATAGTTCTTACCTTGCATTCCCGACATCAGCTAGAAATGCTACAATAAATAGTTTCCTAGGCATATGTAGCTCTTTAATGAATTCTGCGTGGTACCCAAAAACTACAGCAATGCTAGTGTGAAAGAAATAGTTATTGGATTAAGATAGAAAGGCATATGGCTCCTTTTCATCCAAACGCAATACATGAAAGCCTAACCAGATGTGCTTATTTGAGAAAAACCAGAATGAGTAAACTTACAACCATATTTTCTAAGTAATGGTAATCTCATAGGTCTGCTTTTTCTTTAACAAGCTTTTCCACAACAGAAAAGTTGTTTGAGAAACAAAAAGCCATGGAAGATACCTAGTTTCTTCCCAGAGATCCACACAATAGCACAGCATTTCCTCCTTGGTGGTCCCTTTATTTTATTTTCTCTCAGTCATGCACAAAATGTTGATAAAGTCAAAGGATGAATTCTATCTCCTGTTCTCAGAGTTTTTAGGCATGAAGCAGCTTCCTGGAAAAGTTTATATATTGAGGGATGTCTGGACCTATTGGATTCTCAAAACAAGACAGTGCCAAGTGATATCCATTAAATTTAGGTCATACTCATCTATGGGAACATGTCCTTCAGTAAGGAGGATATGCAGCTCACCACACAACCATACTTCCCACTAGACTGGTGATGCAGATTAGTGCTTCTAAGACACAGGTGGTTTAAAAGCTAAATCTCCTTCCTGTATAATTTTTAAATCCATTCTATAACTTTTTTTGCTGAGAAGAAAACTATTGTGCTTACTTTGCAAACAGAATGGCACCTGGTGACATTTCTTCAACAGCTGCCAAGCAAAGATAACTATAGTCCCAGGAGACCTTGGATGAAGATTATTTTACAGGAAGATCAGACCCTTTCTATGTCACAGTATGTCTGGAGAGCACTCTCTGTATCTCTATGACCATGACATGTGTGAAATTAAGTTATTCCACTGCTATTTGGAAGCCCAGATGAAGTCCAGGGTGCTCCTCAAACCCAAGAGCCCAACTGCTCCAGGACAGGCCCCATGTCATCCTGCCATTCCCATGCAGATTGCATCACCAGCCTCTTGTACAGTCAGACCTTACACAAAACTAAAGCTCTTGCTCCTGCCAAACCAAAACTTTGCCTCCTTATTTTCAATATAACAAGTGTAGCAACAAACCAAGCCAAAAGAAGAAAGAAATCCCCTGCAAATGCACCTGATCAAAGGTAAATAAATACATAATCCTGGCACCAGGTCTTGAAGGCCTGATGGTGCTCAGACTGACAAATCATGCCAAGCAGGAAGTTCTGGGCTTCCACCAAAAAAACTTCATCCACCCATCAGGAAAACAAAGAACATCTGAATCCAAGCAGCACCACTTTAATTGGCTAGATATTAAAAAAAAATAATAACCCACAGTAGAATTGCAGTGAGGCCAACATAAGTAAGAACAAGAATGAACTGACCTTGACATACGCTAGGTAATGATCACACTTTTCCTGCATGTATGACAGCTGTAACTTCTCTGTGATCTGCCCCACTGTCTCTCCAGAAGTCACAAAGTAAACTCTGGGTTGCTGGCTCTTTTCCTTCTTTGCCACATCAGCAGTCAAGTTATAATTCAAACCTGTTTTAAAAAGGAAGAAGAAGAAAACAAAGGATGTCAGTGAACAATAGTTATTTTCTAGACACCTATCAATGGATCCTGTTGCCTCGGGGCATGTGTGCTTGAAGAAAGGTCAACCCTTGCAGGCCCTCAATCAATCACTGAGTTTCCTGTGGCTGCACAAAACCAAATCCAATTACTAATGTACTCCAAGGTTTCGTGTTGCTACATTCCCCAGCCCATCCTTTCCCATAGGAAATGATGTATAAAAATACATCTAGACACACACGCTTAATGAACAGACAAAAGAAACAAGAGATGTTTAAACTACGTTGCTAACAGAAAAAGCACAAACACAAGACCAGCAGCAGCGTCAAGCTTTGTTTTTCTTCTAGAACAGCACAAACCATGCAAATGTCAACCAGGATGCGGCACTTCCTGACAATCCCTTCTGTTATTTGCAGTCACCCCTGCACTGAGGCCTTAACTAGAGGTCGCTGCCTTGCACTCGCCATCTGCCCCTTTTAGATGTTAGACATCCTTGGCAGTTTATAGAAAACAAACCCAGGGACTCATGAGCTAGATCTCTGTGAATCCTGTTTCCTGCTGGTTTACAGAATAGGTAGCTTAACAAAGTCTGTTGGTTCATGACTGGATGCATCTGTGTCCAAAAGAAAACTTGTTACCTAAAGTAGTTGCACAGCGATTGAACAATCCAAGCTGACCAGCCCTTTCCTTTCAGTAGATGCAAGAACAACAGGAGTAATAAAACTGCACAGAAGCACAAATCCTCATTCTGCTGCTTTCTACAAACAAGGGTAACACAGGCTGTGAGGTCCTTTCACTCACCACAGACCACTGCCTGTATTGATTTCAGCTGTTATCAAAGCAATAACGGGACTACCATGAGATTGGCTCACTAGAAATGGTTTAATTAATTGAAAATCTTCGTAAACAGCACCAGCTCTTGTGTTGATTCCTTACATATCTAGAATGCTTGCCAAATTAGTCCTTCAACTTTTATTTATGTTTTCAGTACTAAATGATTGATGCCAGATATTATGCTCCCTTTAAATGTAAACTATTTTTAAAGCCATGATTTTGTAAATAATCAATGTAAATGTAACACATTCCTGGACTGAGGTCTTCTATGCCAAATTTCAGCAAGGGGCCTTTGCTGGGTTTTGGTATGGTTTTATTTGGTTTTCTAGTGGTGGGGTTTTTTTTAAATCAATGAAAATCCTGGTCTCTTTAAATTAACACTGCTGCCAATGCTATCACTCCAATCATGTCTCACCAAAATTCCACCACTTTGAAGAATTTATTTAATGATATTGTAAAACTTGGTGCAAAAGTCTTTGTGAACAATCACAATTCACATAATTCAAACCGGCCTCACTTCCATGTGCGCTGCGTTGCATTCTGACGAAAGGCTCACTCAAGTTCACGTAATGCAACCAGAGACATGCCCTAGATAGTAAGAAAAGCCACAGCTGAGGGACCAGCCTAACTACCATCACAGGACTCCACCTGAAATTTTTTTTTTTGCTTGCTTTTGGCAGAATAACTTGCTTAGAAGGATAATGCCTTGAAAGGGCTTGAAATTCTGATAAGCACAGCACCAAGCACAGCACCAAACTCTCAGTGAAGTGGTGTTTGCTCAGTCCCATTAAAGAACACCTAAACAGAAGCACAGGGTTTAGCCTTTTCAAAATCCCAGGAGTTTCTTCCTTAACATGTTTTTATTTTTTAAAGTGTGTACATCCCACACCCATCCCCAGCTGTCTCTCTCCACTTTCAAGACCTCGCATGCACAAACACATGCTGAGATCCGCACCGGCACTGCAAGAATAAAGACAAGAAAAGCCATTAGCAAACCAAGGCCCTGCGTAGGCAGAGGCAAAAAGCCTCACAGGGAGACACAGCCCTCTTCAGAGGAGGATCACCAAAGGAAGGCAGGGCTGCAGAGCTTGCAGGGGCTCCTGGGGAGGCTCAGAGGCTCTCCGAAGGAAGCACGACACGGTCCTGACTCTGAACAACTCCTCACTGCAGGCGTGGAGACGCATCCCAACGCGAGCCCCGTACCAGGCCTCCAAGCAAAGCAATCCCAGCTACTGTCACTCTGAAACAGCAGTGGATGTTTTCAATCAAGCAGCACAGTTCCCGTCCTCCCCCCTGCCTCCCCTTTATTTTGACAACTTGTTTCTATGTTATATCCAATGATGTCACATCAGTGGAAAAACTGAAATATCATGAGTAAGGTGGTTTTTTTTTTTCCCCTCCCCAGCTTCTCTGCTTCCAAAAAGCAACCAGGGTGGGGAGATAACTGGCCAAATTTAGCACTGCTGGTGGTATAAAATTCCTCCTGCTCACTCCAGTAGGAGATCGGGAGGAAAGTTTTCGCTAGCAGATTAACTCTTCCAGGTAATGCCTTCAATTAGTTGACCAGCAGCTTTAAGCAGGTCTGGTTAGAAACGTTTCTGGGGATCTGCCCACCCAACTTCACACGATCCAGATAAAACTTTGGCATGGATTTGATAAGCTCAGATGAAGGGCTTGATTCTTCTAATGACTACTCCTTTTCCATAACTAAAGTTAAATGCTTAAAAGCTTTGATAAGCTCCCTCTGATAAGTTTTTGGTCATACCTGCAAGAGGACCATTAGCCAGCAGACCAGGCAAGTTACTCCAGCCTGTAACAGATGCCCCGAGTAAATGGTAGCAGGCATTTTATAACGGATTTTCATCCTAAGTGGCACATATGTACTCATGATGCAAGAGTTACCCCCTCACAGAGCTGAAGGCAGCTGTGAAGCAGAGAAGAGTGAGGAGGGATTGAAATCGGGCAGCAGTATCCTGTAAGATAAAATGGGAACTACAGCTGACTCTGCTAATTGGAGGGGCTACACACCCCAAGCTGCCCCCAGCACATCCCTTTGTCACCCACTCAGATGATGCTACAGCATACAAAAAACTTGGCAGGGTTAAGCACATCTGTAAGTGCTTGTTAAACTACTAGCTATAGTACTGATTCACAGCGGGGTAGGGGAGGTACCACATGGAGAAAATAAAGAATGTACTCATAACAAAAAGCCATTGGAAGAGGAATATGTGTCTTCATCATCTCTACCAGTAATTACAAGGAGCAAACAATTCATAAACTTTGTTTGCAGAGAAAATTTTTAAGGAACAAAAGTATTCAAATAATTTGCCCTAGCAAATGACAACGTACATGGGACACTCCCACCATCCTCCTCCAAAAAGCTTTCCTCTTCCTCTCACTTCAAATCCTGTCTCACAATTTTGTCCCTAGCTTCTAAGTAGGAAGCCATCCTCGCTATTCCATACACTGAACAACACCATGTCCCTACAGCACCCCTGCTTCTGAGGCATTCAGAGCGTAGCACTGACTCAGGCCTTCATCCAAGCAGACTGCAAAAAGGAGAAACAGACAGAAACAATATTCCTGCCCCAAACCACAGCAGGATACAGGTATGAAGTTTGGATCAGGCATGTTTCTTCAGTCCTAGAAACGCATTCAGAGTGAAATTAGCAAAGAACCTGTTATCCCACACCAAATTTCACACCAGTCTTTCAGGTGACAGTATTTGGGACACGAGGACTACACTAGAAATGGATCAACACACAAGTGATACACATCTGAAGTAAAGAGTACAGGAGAAACTCTGAAGCAGTTTCTAATGCATCTGCCTAGCTCTAGTCAAATGCCCCAAACCCTTCATTTTCATAGCCACTAAAAGTCACCTAATTCTCTCACTGGTACTACTATTATTGTAGAGGAAATTATCCAGACTCTAGGCACAAGTTTACTTCCATTCTCCTGCAGGGATGAATGCAGAAGCAGCACTTGATGCACTGAGATGCCAGCAGCCTGTTTTCTTGTTCCGGTCACCCAGAGGCACATAGTCTGAACAGGCTGAAGCCTGCTCCTTCAGGCTAGGAAGGGCCTTTCTCTCATCTCTGCCTTTCCTGCAGATACAGACCCCAGGGATGACAAAGCAATGGCCCTTCAAATGAGGGAGGAACAGCCTGAGTGGGATTGATTCTGAGGTAAAAGAGTGAAAACTTAAAATGTTGTATTTCTCACACATCCAAGACGTGGCAGAGGCTGTCTCTGTCGGTGGGCGTGTGAGCAGACACTGGGCTCTCCAGCAAGCACTGCGGCAGAGCGAAGGGTCAGACAATGGCTGGCACACGGCACAGAGCACATGCTTCACTTGGGCACTGCACTTTTTTCAGGCAAAAACATTTCAGCAATAAATTCATACTTCTGAAGACTGTAGTCTGCAAACAGTATCCACAAAATGGATGGGAATTATACTGTCGTTGGCAGTATCAATAAACACAGATCCTCAGATAGCTGTTACATGGCCAGCAGTATTGCAACTACCACGAGAAGGGAAAAAAAAAAAAAAAAAAAAAAAAAAAAAAAGAGCGATGGGAAGGTTTCTGTGGAAGTGTGAGGAAGTGCTAGATGAAGTCAACTTTCCTTCACACACCAGTTAACAAAATAACCACACTTTCAAATCAACACTGAAGACATGCATTTGCCACAGAAGAATGCTGCCTGCACATTCAGCTTGACTACACTGCGTAGCAGATGACCAACTTCAGCTGCCTAAAAGCAAGAGCAACACCCAGCTTTTCACCAGTAAGCAGCAGTCTTGAGCATCCGCAGGGACAAGCCTGTGGGGAGCAGCATTCCTGGTGAGCCCTGTGTTCTCACTGCCTGACTTAACAGACCACCACCAAAGATGAGACGAACCCAACACTTTTAGCCACAAAACTTTGACGTAGCATTTTAACACCTCCATATGGCTTTCAGAATCCAAACTGGACAACAATGTACTTACAGGGCTATTCTATTTTTTTCCTCACATTTAACCATGCAGGAGAGGAACCCTTGCAATATTTCCATGAATTGTTCCACCCTTTTTTTAGTTGATACTCTTCAACTGCAACATAATTAAAATGGCCTGTCTGTTAGATTACAAACTGAAAGCTTATCTGAGATATTTTATCCAAATCATATTCCCAAGGGGTTTTATACAGTGAGATAGTTCTGGCTGCAGTGTTTTTAAGACAAATCACTTTGCTAGAAGCATTGTATAAAAGGACAATGGTTGGAAGTTTTATAATCATCTACTTAATAGTGAAAAAATTCCTTGCAATGAGATGGATGTTACTTGCCAAAGAAGATGCACATGTGCTTTCACCACAATAAATCATCAGGAGTACAGTTTGTATGACAACACAGGGGAATTCAACTGGCTCTTGCAATACATGGTGAACAGGAAAACATGTCTTTTGCAAAGAAGGGGAACATATTTAGATTGGGAAAAAAGGCAGCTCACTTAGGCACGGGTCTAGAGATATGAAATCAAAGCAAAAGAAACATTTTAAACTACCCCCAGGAACACAAGAAAACCTAGATATTCAGAAAATCTATTCAATAATTTTCAGAAAGGAATTAACACCCCTGGATCATTCAGAAATAAGCATTTTCTTAACTGATAGAGTAACAGACAGTAAAAAAAAAATACTTTATCTAGGCATGTATTTGTCTGCTGAAAGTCATCATTTACAGGGAAGGAAAATAGAAACCGAAGTCTCAGTTGCACCAATATGTTAGAATTCAGAGGAATTTTAAATTTAGTAATCCTACTTTTTTGAGCTGTTTAGGTAACAGTGACAAGCTGCAGAGAGCAGCTTCAAAAAGCAGCTTGTAGTTCTCGCTCCACTTGACTGGCAGGAGAAGTAGCAAGAAGTTTTATACTTCTCTGACTCATTTAAAATCCAAATACTGTGGCAGGCTCTGCATACTGGGATACACAGATGCAACTCCCACCCTTCTTGGTTAGCAACTGGGAAAAGCTAGGGCACAGAGCAGAAGACACTGCTTCCCCCAGCTCCTCACCAGGCCCACTGCAGAGATGCAGCAGCAGTGAGGCTGAGGGATCTTCCCTGAACAGCACGCTGCAAGTCCTCTGCCATTCCTCAAGTATGGCAAAGGTAAAACATTGTGGCTGAACCAAATAAACCCAGACCTTACAATATTTAGAAATGTCGTACCTATCCCATAGTACTTCACATAATATCTAGGACTTGTAAGCATCAGGATGTAAAAGACATAATATTTCAATGCAGCCAAGATGTAAAGGCTTCCACAATTACACACCTTAGACAATTCCATTCACCCAAGAAACTCCACGTGTTTTATAGAGATTAACTAACCTGGAAGATAGTCTTGCCGTCAGTAAAATACTGGTATATTTATAATCATCTTACAGATAGGTAGACTGATGCACAGAAAAGGATTTGCTCACGTCTGGCAGGAATTCAGATTTCTAGATCTCCATTTCAAGAGCTCCTTGTAAACTTTCAAAAACTTAAGCTGGAGCAAGTCACACCTGCTTTCTGATAACACTGAGAGAGGATATGGATACAGAAATGTGTTCTCAAGAGGTAAACAGGGAATATGAATTTAAAAAGCATCAACTGCTTCTGTGTTCTTTGTCCCTGCAGTAAGCCCGAGGACACATTTCCCTCCTTTCACTGAGGAAGAAATTGTGCCAGTATTACATCAGCCTCATCAGAAGGTAAAACATGCCCAAGAAGGTTCTCAGGTAGCCTTCAACTTTCTGGAACTGCATAGCCCAGCTCACCATGAAACAACTTATTTCACAGAGAAGCTCCGTCACCGACTCCAAAGGGAGCCCTCGACCGCAGGTTGGCCTGCTAGCATGCCCCTGCCCAGCGCTGGCACAGATACCTTACCTATTTCTCCAGGAACATGCTTGCCACTGAAGCGAAAGCATACTGTGACATTGAGGCAGTTCACTGGCTGCAAGCCATCGTGGCACTGAGGAGCTGTGATATTGATGGAGGAGGGCAGGAAAATGGAGATGTCCATGGTAATGACAGGCCTGGATCTGGAGATCAACAGAGAAGTGGAACTGAGTGAGGGAAATTCTCAAAGGTCAATAAAGTAAATTTGGTAAATTGAACAATTTTAAGCAGACATGAAAAATAAGAGAGTGTATTTGAACTGTAAGATAAATTAGCATTTAACCCAGCTGGCAAGGACTACTGGTGACTGAATGAAAACCATGTCAGCTTGAAGTTCACTTCTCAGATACAGGCTGTAGCAGGCAGCTGGGGACATTGATAATACATAATAATAATCATCTCCAGCTAAAGTTGCATAAAGCCTTCCTCATGACTGAAGAGGATAACAAAATTAGGCAATGAAGAACAACAAGCTGATGCAAGTGAGAATGTTTTCTAAGCAGCCTGGTTGGTCAGGAACAGGTAGGCAGAGACCTTAGGTTTCCAGAGGATGGTCTACAGACAAATTTGTGACCTGAAAGTCAAGGGGGGAGCACAGGGGTAGAAGATGGGTTCATATATAATTTTTCTGACAGTGTAAGAAGGGCAACAGACACTACATTCGTGTTTTCTGGAGGAGGAAATGTTTGGCTAATTCCCTCCCAGTGAGTGGTAAGGATTGAATACTCTTTCCACACTGCTGAACTCTGTATCACTGCATTGTAAGCTTTCTACCCTTGCAACTCTAGCACCAGGTTACTGCTACAACTACTGTTGGCTGAAGAAGACCTCAGCCAGAACTGCAGAGCAAACCGAGTGCCATTTGGGGCCCAGGTGGGTCTCCTCTCTCACACAACACAGAAGCCCTGTCAGCTTGGTTGGGAAAAGCAGCCCAGAAACCCAGCCTCTCCTGAGCTGTTCCCAGTGCAGGACTTCAGCCTAAAAATTCACCGAGTGTTATTCTTTGTGGTTTCAATTCAGTACATGTTCATCATGAACATGTTCTTCCAAAACCAACCCCAGTAGTAAAAAATATGTGCAGCAACCAGCAGAATCACTTCTAAGGTAGTCCCAGCACCCATGCAAGGCCAGACCATGCAAGTAATCTACTTCAGGACTCTCACTCCACAAGTCACTTAATTTAGAGGCAGGGGAAAGGGGGGAGGAGAGAGCGGGGATTGTGGTTACACCTAATTCATATCGACTGGAACAAGACACATCAATCTCTGAAACAGCTGCTCAGACTCTTTACCACAGCCTGAAATAACACTGCAAGTTTGCATTCTGAGATGGAGGATGGAGATAAATGCTAAACCTAGAAATATATGCAATAATGGGAGGGGAAGGAGAAAGGATGAAAAAGAGTGAGCTTCCTAGGATCATTTCACACCTTTGAAAAAACTCTTTCCAAATGCCTGGGGAAACATAAAAGGATAAATGCTATAACTCATCTAGAAAAATATTTCTCCTAGAAAAAAAATAATTCTCCAGCCATGATGCACTGTGTGATTTTTCCTTAACGTTAGCTCACTTGGTTATTCACTGGGAAAAAAAAAAAATCAACGCATCTGTCAAATGGCCATACACACACGCGAGCAATACAACAACAAGATCCGCCCCAAGTCACTACGGCTTCCACCAAAGCCTTTAATATCACTTGGCAAAACTTTTGTTGGTTTTGGCCAAAGGACTTCACAAAGGCTTCTGGAGGGGTGAGGGGGGGGGAAAGAAAAAGCTGATTTCTTTATCCTAATCTGAATCTAAACAGCAAGAGGGACACGCTGTAAATTGGCAGGAGCAGCAATTAATTGGGCTGCCCACAAAGTCGGTTGGTAATGTGCTAATTTCCTCTGAAACACACACGCATGACTGAACGTGTGGACAGAGGTCACCACGCTGTTGCGATGCATGTTCTCATCACAGCAAGCCTTCCAGATTGCCTTCCCCCCCTGCAAGTAACAATGCAGGAGAAAAATGCAGCTTTCTTTCTAGCAGTTTCAGAGATGTGGGGCTGCAAGACCTCATCTGGGGCCTGGCACACCTTTTCACAGAGGCAATCAGCTTCCTCTGCATGCATCTTGAAGGAACAGAAAATTCTTCAGAAGACCCGACCACCTGCCATGCTGATCATCAGCAGCATTTCTTTCCCCTCTCCTTTTTTTTTTTGTTTTCTTTAACTGATTCAAATGGAAACAGAGCCAAGTTTTTCCTGTCTTGAACAGGAAGCAGTCTGTTCTGCAGCTCCAGCATTTGTCTTGCCAGTCTCACCACACCCCTGCATCTTCCATTAAGATGCAGGAGTGTCTAGTGACTTCTCCTTCTAATGACATCTAGGTATTGACAGGATTTTGCTTTTAAATATTAACAAGTGTAACAACGGAGCTACTGGCAAGATTCAAGCTTCCCGTTCTCTTCCCTAGGTCTGTGCATCTAAAGCCCCACTCTAACTCTCCACCTGCATCATGTGGTGAACCAAGCTGTCACACCTCTCTCCATCAGATGAAACAAGCAATTGCACTTAACTCTTAACTACACTTGAAACAGCAGCCCAAATCCTGAGTGCATTGAAAATGTCTCCATATTTCATTTCCCTGAAGACTCCTATTTCATTCTGCGTCCCATTATAACTTGCAAAATTACATCCTGGCAACCTTACACAGCTGGCTTTTGGCTCAACTGCATTCCCTCAAATCATAATTTATTTATTTTATGTAAATGTAAGAATAATAGAAAAGCAACCTTTCTAAAGAGGCCCTGAGATGCAACACATTTCCTTCTGGCTCTAACCCTTTGTTTTCTTCATAGCCTTAGGGGTCCTACTTATTGTCATCCCTCACTATGCTGCTTAAATTAGATAGTGCATTCTTTGACACCATCCATGTCTAAGGTTCTGCTTAAAAAGTAATCCAGCTTGCTTCTTCTGACCACAATAAACTAGGGAGAAAATTGGAGGGGTGGGGGACTTAGATCACATAGGATATAAACAGAAAACAGATGAAAACAGCAGATGAAAAAGACATTCATCTCACCTCAGAAGTACCACATTGTCTGACAAGAAGGCTCCAACAGTCATATCTGAAATTTTTGTTAACATTGAAACAGTTACAAAGGAGGCATAGACTTCAGTTCTCTCGAATTAGTTGTTAAATTAGAGAGTATATATCTAAAAGAGCATTTTTATGACTTAAATCAGCCAGTTGGTCCCTTTAAATATCATTATGTCATAAGTATTGTAACTGGAGGATTAAGTCTGTGATGTTACTTTACTTCTACTTCATTGTTTGATTTTTATTATTACGATTATATTATTGACTTTTTTTTTTAAGACTGTCATCATGACTGAGCAGCTTCCAAGAAACTTACAACCTTGGCCAGATACTGAAATCCTCTACTTTAATATCTCAAGACTTTGTCATGACTGTGGAAACACCCGAATTAAGCAATCGGCTCAGATTCTTAACAGGAGCTTCAAATAACAGAGGCCAAAGGGAAGAAACTGCTCAGCTTCATCAGCCTCCTGCGATGGCAGGAACCAGCAACCTGGAAATTACCAGCTCTGCTGTTTTCTGAGCCTGCTGGTGCGTCTCCCCGGTGCTCTCACTGCCAAGTAGCAGACATACCTGGATAACCATTGCCATCCATATCGACCCCCCCCGATAGGGACTGGCCGAACATCCGCAGCATCGGGTTTACTGTTTGCCCAGACAGCTTCTACAGCAGAAAACACAAAGTGAAATCAGTCAGTAACGCAAAGAATCCTCTAAAAATCAAAAAACAACAAACCAAAAACCTGGTTTTCACAGTCACTGGGGCTCTTTTCTGTTGGGCTGGAAGTGCCACACATCTGCAGGCTTGCACTTCACCCACGCAGCCCTGAGCAGGAAGGCTGTTGACTGCAGGAAGCCCTTCTGCTCTGGGCTAGGAAGAGGCCAGTGTTGACTTGGATTAAAAAACACACCTGCATTACAACCCTCATGCAGACCCAAGCAAAATAAAGAACACATCAAACAGATTTCTTGGGGTGGAGGGAGGAAATTTAACTGCACCCTAGAGTTTTGGTTTTGTTTTTTTTTTTTGCATTACCTTCATTTCTGTAAATAAAAGTTTTAAGCGGCATCTTAACAAAAATAATGATCAATTGAAACAGAAAATCCTGAACAACCATTCATTTTCACAGAGTTTGCTAGCATACTCAAAGTCAAAATGATTAATTTTCATCCCACTCGGAAATTCTGGTTTCCATCAGCTATTATGCAGTATTTTGTGTCAGTTTGGAAGCTGTATCTCATTTCTGCCTCCCCAGTGCAAAGATTAATTAGCTTCTAACATAGTTTTTTCTTTTTTAATTACTAACACAAAAGCTTTCTCTAAACGTTTTGAATTGTAAATGCCTTTGTCTGAAGTAAATTACTATATCAAAACTCCCTTTTTTCTAAGGTGGCAATCAGATGTCTCCCAGCTCTCATTCGTTAAGCTGGGCCACCAATGCAAAACCTGAACTCAAACCAACATCTAACTGGAGAAGTTACAGACAGACAAAACCTATCCCACAGTGTCATTTTGAGGCTGTTGGCTGTGCTTCGCAGGTTGTGACATATGACAAGCTCTTCTTGGCCCTCCCCTAAAAGGACACAGTATTGGACAAAAGGTCAGACAGGAAATTCATGGAAAAAAAGACAAGTTGAAGGGAAGAAAGATATCCTGCAGTCCTGACAGCCAGTTTAATGGCGTAACAGTGCTCCGCTGCACACACATCTCCTTTTCCTACTCGTGGGCAGATAAGATTAAGACAACTGGAAGTAACTTCCTCCCCACATTACATATGCATCACATTTTTAGGGGGTCCCAGTTAGGGTGGTAAATCCCTCCTGCAAACATCCCAGTGGACATCTGCAGGCTATTACAGCCCAGAAGGCAAGAGGTGTAACATCAGGCCACAAAGCCAATTAAGCTGCTTCGGCTCATGGCCACCACTAAAGCTGCTGAAGGGATGTGAGGAAACAACATTGATCAGCACTTTAAATGAAGAGAAGAGGCGGGGGAGCTAACAAAATGAAAAGGGTGAAAACGTATAACCCTGCAGGCCCCCCCTCCACCTCTCTCAGTTTATTGAAAAAAGGAAATCCACGGTGTTAAGATGGCTCAGGGGTATAGTAATAAGATACAAAAAGGCTTTCACCTCTGGGTTCAAATCCAGGGCAGGTAGGTAAAGAGCTGAAGTTGTTACACTGCTTTTTTGGTTGCACATAGTGAACCCACGGTGTGTCTGGTGCCCTGCAGCAGACACTGGGAAACAGCACAGAGACACTGCCCATAAGTGGTGCCCCCTCGGTGCCTCAGGACACCAGGCAATGACATGAACACTACCAAGAGTCAGTGATTACGGTACCCTGCCATCCTCTTGAGCTGGGCTTTGTCCCACTGACCAAGCAGAGAGGCATGCGCCGTGTCTGCTGTCCTTGCTCCAAAGGGAAAGGAGAGAGTGTAAGCAGGATGTTTAATTTCCCACCCTGCTGACCTAGCCTCCTTCAAAAATGGAAAATTTTCTCATGAATGACAAAAAAAACCAAAATCTGATCCTTTTCAGCAAGAGCTGGAAAGCTCTAGGCTTTTCAACAGGCAGAGGAGAACCTCCCAAGCAGTGGGTCTCAGCAAGAAAGGGGCAGAATCCTCCACATGTCACACATTAGTGCATTTTAGAAGTATCCATAAAGAGACATTTAACTTCTTTTTTTCTAAAAAGCAGCACATAGCATATACATGGTAAAAGGAAGGACTGAACTTCTATGGTCTGTTAGAAGAGTCTCCAGTATAACCCCAAAGCTCTTTAATTCTGCTTAAACTGATTTATTGTGAAGGATCCCACCCAGCAACAAAACAAAACAACCAGAACTTCAAATACACGGAGGGAGGGAAGATTCAGGCTCTCTGAAAAAAAGAAATGTGCTAGGCAGAGACTAGGGGACACATGTTGGACAGCATGAGCAGAAATTTATCTTCTCTACTGCCTGGCTACAGTAGCTAAATTGCACTGTGTCCTATTTGCACAAGATGCTCTAGCATATCCCAGCTGAGATTTTACTTCATAAGAATGGTCAGGGGAATGGCACCCAAGAACGGCCTTCTAATATAATGTCACATCACAAGGAGATGGCCAAAAAAAAACCCGCAGTACCCCTTCCTTCTCACTAAGCCTGCTTCTGCAGGAAGAATGTGCAACTCCCAACTCTCCACTGGCCTCTCCATAATTCATATGCTCAACCTCTCCAGGGTTTTCATTTCTCCTCTGAAGCAGTACTATCTCTAAAAACTGACATGCAAACACCAAGACATCATTTGCTTCAAGAAGGAAGCTACAGCTGATAACTGTAACAAAAGACAGTGAAAATTATCTCCTAACTAACATAACTTTACCCTACAGCATAGATCTGGACAAACTTCGGGAGAAGCAAATCTTCAAACCAGGACTGAAAAGGATTATGACCAGGCTACCTATAAAGGGACCCCTAAGTATGGTTTATTTCTGCAGGCACTGGGAAAGTGACTTCAGGTAGCTATCATAAACAACAGTGTCACATACCATAGAGTACTGTGGTACAATACCATTGGCATCCCCGTGGTAAATGTACACCGCTCCTATGTAGTTATCCTCCTTAGGCGCTCCAATGGCAACATCTGTAAAATGGCACAGATTATAGAAATTTCACAATCCATCCCATTAATCCAACTTTTTCTCAGTTTTAGAAGCCAGCTATCCATAGGAAAATAGCTCCCCATGATGAAGATGATCAGCAGCTCATGTGAATCTGGCTAGAAGAAACTTGTTTGATTTAATGAAGAGCTCATGTTAAGAAAAACTTTAAAAAATACACAAATGTATATGAATTTGTACACACGTGTGGCTATGTTGCGCCTAATTCAAAACACGTGCTTGTTATGAAAATGTGTGTTTATTAACTAGCAACTATGCTCAAAAAGTTAATTTAGAATCCTTTCACATCAAAATCTCCAACCCAGGGAATATCTGCTTTGTGAACCAAGACAGCATCGGCAAAACAATTATTGTAGGACTACGTTAAGTTTGCTTGAAAATCCAAGGCTCAAAATTGAGGCTGGGTATATTAAATGGATAGGCAGGAAGAAAAAAAGGTTGCCAAGGGTGCATTTTTAAATTATATTCGATCCTATTTAACTGCAAACTTCTACAGAAAGAGTGATGCCACCTCCCATTTTTCTCTCCTAGTTGGATCTAGTGACTACACAGGTCCTAAAATTAAATTCCTCCCGATGGTTTCATACCCACAGACTGATCCAACTCATTCTGCAGTCTCTCCATCACCACAACTGACCCACAAAACCAGCATCAAGAACACAAAAATGCACGTCCAAGTGCAAATGAAGAGCATACCCACAATCTGTGAGGGCAATCTGCAATGAGGTTGGGTTAGCTTAATGGGATACTGTGCCCTGAGTGGCCTGGAAGAAATAAATTCAGGCACACACCGACTAAATCGGCCTTTGTTTAGAAGTCCTTGATCTGCGCTGCCAGAAATCAGGGCAGAAAAGGTGCTAGCATCAACACTTTGCTCTCACCTATTGCTATCACAGCATGGGGCCTCATACCAAGCGGCCTGCGAAAGGAGCAGGGGTAGAATAAAGCAAAGGAGATAAATTAACAGAGTACATGCTGTCAGAAGTGAGAAGCTATTTCTTAATTACACTTCATGATAAGTAACGTGATTATGTCAGGAAAACTGGAAAGGCTTGAAGACATAAGGAAATGGGGAAGAAGAAAGAAGTCAGACATAGGTTCCTGTTTTGTTCAGGGCATGGGTATCTAAAGCCTTTTATAAACTGTACAGGGAAGAAGAAAATGCAGCAGCAAGGAAAGCAAAGCAATATTAATGAGAGTGGGGTGCAAGCTGTGTGGACATGGACTAAACCCACATCAAGGACAATCAGCTACAAAACGCTTTAGCAGACAAATCCTACCCAAGCTCATTTATCTTTAGCGTGAGCCCAGGTGCTGGTTGGGTCCTGAGGAGCAATGGATGCCACACAGCACCCAGCCATGCAGAGAGACCGGCCGTGCCACCAGCCCTGCTGGCATTTCCAGGGAAATGGCCCAGGAGGAAATCACACCAACCTGAGAAACCATCGTCATCAATGTCGCCAAGATCAGCCATGCTCTCCCCAAAGTGCGCATTGTAGGTGCCGTCACCGTCCAGGACGAGCTGCTCTTCCAGCACTCCCTAGCAAGTACAAAATAAAACAGGGTCAGGGAAATGGTGAGAAGCCTGGATGAGGTGAGCCCTGCCTGCAGGAGCTGCCCATGTGCTGCAGGAAGCACCTGGGGCAAGGCTGCAGTCTTGTAGTTTTAAGAGGGGGGGGGGAAAAGAAGTGCATGAGTTATATAACTAAAATGCCAAATTAACTAAATGATAACTCAGTGATGTAACTAACGCAGTCACAGGGCTTGGTGATCTCCTGAAGGTTTCCAAATGCCCAGAGCTTGTTCTGCTGACAGATTATATCCGAGGAGTGAAATCCTCAGCCCAAGCTTATTCAGCTAAACCCCAGCGAGTTAAGGAGAAATTTCCCCTAAGCAAAGAACCTTTGGGAAATTGGATTTGAAAACCTTTTAAGTATCAGATAGAAGGATTAAGGCAAGTCCTCAAAAAGCCTCCTGAAATGAAGAATAAGGAAAGGGACTTAATGCAATAAAAGAAAGTTCAGAATAAAGTAGCTTTGTACTCCTACGCCATGAGAAGCCTTATATGGATCTGGTATTTCTTGCCCACCCACTTTCTGGTCAGATACATAAGCTTTAGCTTCTTGCAGTCTTCCCTCAAGGGGAAAGGAACATTTCCACAAGAAAACAAAATTTAGTTACACAATCCAACTTTGTACCCACCTCAAGGGTTGTTTTGTTTTGTTTTTGCTTCCTTTGTGAATGAGAGTAAACTGCCCTCTGGAACATGTAATAAAATCTTTTTCTTGGCTGTGGGATGTCGCTGACTTCAAGAAAATCCCACATAATGAAATTGAAACACAACAGAGAGGAGACAGGCAGGCCTCTATGTGCAACTCATTTCTCTGCAGTCCTCACAGGAAAGGGCAAAACATAAGCCTACTAAATCGAGCATCACTATGTATGCTTGTGTTATAACGCAGTTTTCTCTGATCCGCTGCAACAACCTCTTAATCAATGGTGTTTGCAGAATGAAACGGAGTTTAAAATGTCTAAACCCCAAAATAAACCCCACAATCCTGCAAGTCATTGTCCTGCAAGTAATTATTGCTGCAGGAGAAACTCCTACTAGTTTCCTGATTGTTTTATAAAACATAAAAATTAACTCATGCGTGCTCTCACTGTGAGCAGGAAATATTGGCTATTATCTGCTTGGCATTCTGGGCCCTATCCTGAGGACCCAGCAGCAACACTGCAATATAAGAAGTGGGACAACCTGGGGATCAAATTGAAAAAGTAAAGCTCATTTAAAATAGTGATAATAGGAAACTAAACTACACCAAAATCAATTCTGAAGTCTCCCAAAGGCTGCTTATAGGACTTGTGGTGAATGTTCAGTCTAGCACAAACAAACTCTGTACATTAAAGTTCACAAAATACTGATGAAGCAAACCAATTTCATTTTAGCCCATAACAACTCCTCCTTAGAGACAGCAGGTTTGAGACTTGAATATTAAATATTTAATAATACATAAACAGCCATTGTTTTCCTATAAATACAACATAAAAATGATCTTGTTTGGCCGATGCAAGAAAGTTCAGACTTTTCCAAGACTGTTGCTGGGTCATGTGAAATACAAAAGTACCCGCTCACAAGAACTTCCCCCTGCAGTCTACATATGGGACATAACATAAAGACAACAAGATTTCATTCTCTGGTTTCTCTTCACAAGGTCTCCTAAATCCCCAGACATTTGTGTTCTAATTTGTAGGTCCTAGTGACCACCCAAAACACAAAGAAAACTCTGTCAAAGCTGCTGACTCTTATTTGGTTTTGGCATTAAATTCATGTAAAGCCACAAATACCACCAAGTTTCAACATAAAACCAGAAACTTTCCCAGACCTCCTTGAAATATTCACAGCTCTGTGATGAATGTGGGCTGGTGTCTGGGAAACCATGATACCAGATGAGTTTTCCGTGACTTCATGCTCTGCTAGAGACATCCAGAGCCCCACTATTTGAGACATCAATTTCCATCCATGTAGTGCTGGAAGGACGTTAGTATTACCCTGCCCAACCCACACCCTCACCCCTTACCAAGTTACCTCCTGTACATACTCACATTTCCTCTGTTGATATAGACTGTGACTTGACCCTCATCTCTGATCTCAGAAAACATAGGTGCTCCGACCAGCAGGTCTGACAACCCATCAGAGTTCAGATCAACTGCACATAAGGAGGAGCCAAAGTAAGAGCCCATCTGTAACCAAGTCGAGTCACAACAAAGCATTCAGTATCTGCCCACACACAGGAGGAAGTCATTTAGGCATTTGTTGGGTTTTTTTTTAATTTCAAATGATGACTTGATGCTTTATCATTCACAAGCACTCCTACAGAGAGAGTTTAGGGGATAATTCTGGCAGGAATTAAACACTTTACTGTAACAGTGCATCAGCTTGGATGTTTTACCAACAGAATAAAATTTATACCTTGGGACACACTTAAGTGAGGCACTTAAAGAGCTTTTTTAGACTAGCTTTCACTTGTCAAATGCTTAAACCCAGAAAGGTGTGAAATAAGTTTCCCAAACCAAGACCTGGATAGTGATTATTCACACCCAGTGCCAGACTTCCTAAAGAGACATGAGGTCGGGTACCACATATCTTCTGGGGATACCTTAAAGAAATAAAGAAAAGAAAAAAGAAAAATAGGCAAGAGATAGGGTATCCATGAAAAGAGGCATCTAAAATTACCTCTTGATTATGGACTATCTTCCCCAACTCTATTCCTATCTATTTGTATCAGTCACCTTCAAAGAGCAGTACTGGTTGTGGGTTTTGATCATAGCCTTTCCTCTTATCTACTGGCAGGTGAGTTGACACCGAAAGACGACTTTCAATAAAAGCTTTTCAGCTGATACACGGAAAACCTAAGCCATTTTTAATCTCTAGTTATTACTGCTTGATAAAACTTAATTGCTTAATATATTAATTTCATTACATAATTTTTGATACGGGTTAACATTAAATGCTAATCGGCACTCACATTATGAATTTCAAAACCCATTTAAACACAAAAAAGAAACCGAAAGCAAGAATGATATTCCACCTTTATTTCATCCACTTCTGCTAAGGTACCACAAGGCATACTCTTTGAGATCAACTACAAACTATAGTCTCAAAATTAAAAGCAACTTCCAAAGGAAAAATTAAGCGATACCATTTCCTATTTGAAAGTTAGAGCTGTTTACATAGTGGGAAAAAATGAGGCTACAGAAATAATTATTTAGGTTAAAAAGAATGAATTACATTTCTTGCATGCTTTTGCATTCCTCACTGAGGATTTCTGACCCACAGCCTTCCATGCCTCTTACATTTAGACGCACGAGCCTGACATACTACTGGGCATAGCAGGAGATGGGCAGCAGCAGCAATTCTATTCTCTGCAGTCCATAAGATTTAAAAGTTGCTAAATATATGTAGTGGGGTGAGTTAAGGATAGAGTTTCAGTTTGTAATTCAGATCTTTGTGTTTGTGTGGGTTTAAGGTCAGACCTCAAACATCATTTGATTCCAGTTATTTTGTAGCTTAAGTTCCCTTGTGGATTTTGTATTTGTTTATTTTTTTTAATCCACTAAGGTTTTAAAACAAATTTCTCATGGGTAAGGAGCGAAAGTTATGAAAAGCATTTCACTATGTATTCAGGCAGTTTTCAGGGAAAGGCTATTATTTACTTAACTGCAACATGGTACATCTGTAGTGTGGGGGAGTTCATAGTGCTGTGAGAACCTGAAGTTTGTGCACTGAACATTTGTAACAGGGCACTGCACTTTCTTTTTTCTTGTCTGCAATTGATTTCTTAGTTCAGCCTCCAGCAATAAAACAGGGAAGGAAGAAACCAGCCTGCTTTTAACATCTGTCTAAGAAGAATGTCAGAGCAATGAACTTTCACACCACTGGGAAGGACGCAGCATTTTGTGAGAGCTCATTTCCAGGCAGTGCTTACTGCTGAGCATGTCTGGTTATATTTCAATCACAAAACAAAGGAAGGGTGATTTAGGACAGCCTTCTCTTTAAAATAAAATTCTCATTTGGATTTTAGAGAATTTGTAAAAGACAGATGTTACTGGGGAAGGAGGAGATGACAGCCCTGAAGTACTTGAAGTATGCAAATACTTCATTAGTTAAGTTACATATAACACAATTAAATTGAAAAAGTAGTTTTTGGCTGAGACCTGGAAACTTCCCGATAGCTCTGTTTATGAGGCTGAGGGATAGATCTCCAGGAGCACATCCTTAGGGATCTTTAAAAGTCAACAGGGAAAGAAATGAACAGGAAGCAATCAAACATAGGAGATGCCCTGGATGAACTGGGAGGTCTTTTCCTTTCAAGATGTCTGCAATTCTGCTAGCACAGAAGTCACACCAATCCACCCACACACCCATGCAGTTTTCCCCTATTCCAGGCATGTTTTTTAAAGATTGCAACTGTGGTTTTTTTTCAGGAAAAAAAAATAACAAAACATGCTAACACTCCCAACTTGATGATATAGTCAAACACTTTAGATCCTTCTGAGGGTGGCAAGTCTTTCTAAAGCCAGAAGTCACCTTTTTCTTCTGTATTTCCTCTTCTTAAAGGAGAACACAGGTGACGCCAGGTAAGGAGTATTGGTTCCTCACTGCATTACTCCCAAATAAGACATCTCTTTGTTGTTCTAAGACATCAGACCCAAAGAGCAAAATGCAGGACTGATTCATGGTGGGAAGAGGGAAATCGTCATATCCTGAGGCAATGAAGCTGCTCCTCCACAAAACAGCATAACTCTAATATCCCCCCTGTCACAGCAGTACACAGTAAAACAGGCTGGGGCTTTGCAGATTAAACTGAGCTCCAGGCCACCCACTTCTCCCAGTAATATCTACTAAGAAAACTCTGCATCTAGGCTCACCTGGCAACCCACGTCTCAGAATCCCATGTCTCAGAAGGCACTGCTACAGCGGCATAAAGCTGAAGAGAACCACTAGTGCAATTTTCAGCAAGATCTTTAATTTCAGCCACATGGACAGAGAGCAGATGTTGCAGTCATGACTGCTAGAGGAGAAAGGGCATACAGCTATTCTGTACCACAGCTATAGCTCTTCTGGGAGGATAAGGAGAGGGAGAACTTTCTTCACAACTCATGAAGCAGCAGAATGCAAATGATGCTCTGAGATGACCCTGCATCTACTTTCCCCTTCTCTCCCCTTCAAAAGAAAATACATACACATAAAAACTCACCTTTTTTCCTGAAGCCTGAAAAATCTTTACTAGAGAGCCTGATCGTCTGTCTGTTCTGAAAATATAAACCTGAAAAGCAAAAAAAGAAAAAAGTTAACCAATACTAACCATGAAGTATATAATGTTACAGCATTAGTGCTTCCTAAATAGTATCTAAATCATGATCATGGCCATGGCTATTGCCAAGATCCAATTTCATGACTTTATTGCTCAGTCTTCTTTTAGAGGACAAAACATAGAGTTCCCCATTTTCCTGATGAATCACAGGCCTCTTATCATGAGAAATGTTTGAATAGTATCTTGTCGCCTACTTTTTTGGTTCACATGTGTGTATATGCACATGTCAATATTTAAAAGCACCTAGTAAAGGAACTTTGCAACTCTCAAACAAGTGGCATCTGGAGACTGCCTGGAAATGAGCAGGGCAAAAGGCTCAGAAGGCATAACCCCATTCCCCTTCCCCTATCCAGCCTTCCCTTCTCAAGGACACGTGCCTGCACGTACTGCGCTGCAAACTTCACAACACTTTAGCAAAGGTCAGAGTAGAGATCCCAATCAGACCACCCAAGGCATCTGCACTGTTTCTGCCTGAAACAATCTGTAAATCAGAAAACTATTCAAACACGGCCACTCGTTGCTCTTTTCCACAGGAGAAACTGTTTAACCAGAAACTCTTGGGGAAAAAGGTATTGATACGAGTTCAGTAACAGATCTTGTGTCAAAATTAAAGACCTAAAACGTATGGCTTGTAGAAAGGGACTCCCTTTGGCGAAAAGGCTGGCTTGGTCAGCCTTTGAGACTCCTCCAGCGTTTGACAAGCTCCATCCTAGCAGGTGCTCAGGCAATTTGCAGGACAGAGGATCCCTTACTTCCAAGGCCACGTGGAGGAGCCAAGCACTTGACATTGTTGAATATGTGGCGAGTTATTAATAGGTGGCGAGACAGAGTTCAAAGCTGTTTTCAGCTGAGAACACAGCACAGATTTGCTGTGGACAATTGCTCTAGATATAAAGGATTCCCTAGGTTTTGCAGTCGAATGTATAGCAGCGAGAGCACATTGCCAGGTGTCACAACTCCAAACCCACTCTTATCTAATGATACTCTCGGTGACTTTGGAGAAATGACTCAGTTTCATTAAGTATCTTGGATTTACCTTCAGTGAAAAGGGTGTGACAATGTTAATCACTTTCTATCAGGGAAGTGGAAAGGATTAGCTTATTGGAGAGTACAGAAAGTAGGACAGGACTGCTTGGAGTATGTCCCGTACTCAATACCTCTTACCGCCCTTTTGCCACATGTTCCTGCTACCCACTTTCCATGCCAAGGGAAAATAACAGCAGCTTTTACAACTAGAGCAGTAGTCTTTAAACTACAAGGCCAGCTGCTTTCTCATGGATCTTATGTTAGCAGCTGGTTTTTTCCCCCTCCTTGTACAGACGTTGTATCTGTTCCATGGAGGCAACAGGTTGGAAGGAAGGTGCATTGTAGCAGCTGTAATAGCACCTGAGACAAATAAACTATGTCTTTCCCATGCACGTGTCCTCTCAGTAGCAACTGCACTCCTACCATATTCCACATGTCCTAGTCACACCAAATTAGGTGTATGTACCATGTTCATTGTCTATTTTTATACCATCTTCCCCAGTTGCACTGCTACCCTCTGGGACGTGGCTACCGCCAAAAATAATCTGCCTAAACCAAGGGCCATTGTTCCTCATAGTGGAGACCTCTCACTCCTTATCGTTATGACTCAGATACAACTGATGTCCCTATAGAGCAGGAGAGCCATGGGGAGGGAGATGGAAGGGGGCTGCAGGACATCTCTGTTCAAGCACACAGTGGCAGCAGGTTTTGAAAGGATTGAATTTTGAAGAAAGTGGGACAAAACCACATCCTTTACATCACTTCCCTCCCTCTCCCCACTCTCATTTCTCCACTTACATTTCAGAAGTGTGTAAGGGTCAACTGGCTCCCCCAATAGCAGCTGGGTACTTGGCACTGACACACCAGGCAGAGCTAACTCACCAGCCATTTCCATCTAGCCATTCACTTGCTTATGTCTCTGGGACATCAAACTTGTATATGCCTACAGGAAAACCATTTCTTTTTTCCTTCTCAAGAGACTATCACCAAGATTTCTAAGTACAACTGGCAGAAACCCAGATTCTAATTCACTAAACATGAAGGTATGAAGTTTTAAGAGGGATATCAAATCACCCAGTAAATAGCTTTTCATGCTATTAGGGGTGGTACTGAAACAGAAATACTGAAACAGTCAAATGTAGGAAGAAAACAATCAGAAGACAAACTCTCTTTTTCAGGATTTTAATTTCCAGGCAAGGTTTAAGTGATACCTATATGTTACAAATCCTAAACAAAAGCAGTGTGAAAGAAATGTTGCCCATGTCTCATTAAAATAACTAAGGATTGGCTGAGAGAGAGAGGAAAGAGATGGATGAGGGATATAAGGCACCAGGAGGGACAGGTAAAGAAAATTTGATGACTTCATCAAACTATCTCACCTCTCCCCTGCTCAGTGCTCCAAAACTACCCTGTAGGCAAAAATCTCTTGGTTTCTCAAACATGTGGGAACTGCATCAGTATTACTTTTTTTGCCCTGTTGCATCCGAGCACATTATTGTTTGACAAAAAGCCGCACCTTTCCGATGCCTCCATCCTGGGGAGCTCCTCCTACAACGTCCGTGGTAGTCGGCTGAGAGAAATGACCTGCTGTCACTGCATATCCTGAGTGGGAGATGGGGTGGAGTGGGAGAGGAGAGAGGATATAAATAAATAATCCTGAAAAGGAAGAGCCTGAGAAACAGGTCAGCCAGCTGGATCACACTCGTCAGGTTTCACTGCTCCTCCTGGGCTGCACATTGTTTACATTCAACAGCCATTCTGCTCAGGAATATTCTGCCAATATTACACTCAAAAGCTCACTGCAGTGCGAAGCAACAGTACGCCCTCCAGTACTCTTCCAAAAGCTGAGAGAAGAAAGGTGTGTGTGTGGAGCTGGGTGAGGGACACACAACGCAGGTACTCGGTAAGCATGAGTCCAGAAAGGGAAAGAACAGGCACACACAGACAAAGAAACTGCATCGCTGCAAAGAAAGTATCACGTCAAAAAGCAACAGTCCCACATCAACCAGACAGAAGTGTCCTCCTTTGGCTAAAATTACTGCCCAGGCAGGCTTGGAAAATTACATGCCTTTTTGGTTGGGGGATGGGGTGGGGGGAGAGCAGTAGGCAAAGAGGTCAAAGAAGTTAATGGCTTAAAAAGATCTTTGTTTTGGCAAGAAGAAAAATGGGAAGCTAGATCAAAGAAAGAAGGAGTGTATTTAAAAGAAGGAGATCAAAGATTCAGTCTTATTTGACATATTAAAATGATATATAATAATGAAAGAAGAGTAGAGTGCTTTCCTTCGAAGGCCGTCTTGTACTCGCCTTGCTCTTCTGCTGTAAATTATGAGGCTCTCGTCTACATGGTAAACACTATAATTCAGGTCTATCAGTGACAAAACCTATTTATGTCCTTAAATACGTATATATACGCTCCTCGATTACCTATCACCAAGCAGCATATTCCAAGTGGTATTTTTTAAAAAACTAAAGGTTAAGGGGGAAAAGAGAGGTCAGTGTGAATCTTTAGTCAAACAGTATCAAACTACTGACTGAAATGCCTTCTAGGTCCCAACGGTCTCAGGCACTGGAAAGTAGGTGGAAGCCTTCAAGTATTTTGGGGGCATTAACTGGTTTTAGAGCAAGTAAAATCTACTGAGTTAAAGATGTAGCCAACCCTACAGCCAATCCTTTCACAACCTCCTTCTGTTCCCAATGACTCACTTACATGGTGATATTCTTGTTGAAACAAATTTGTATCTGCAACATACATTCTGCAATTATGTGCTGTAACCATTTTAAAGGCAGGTGTAAGCAGACACGCAGAGTAACCAGTGACAAATAATTTGTCCGTCACAAGGCAAAAGCAGGAATGTAGGAGGCCCACTACCATCCAACCTGCTTTGCAGTTGAAATGCATTTTCTATATTAGTCAAAAAAATTATAACAAATGTTTTTTTTAAACAAGCAAACAAAAATTGAACATTCTGGGTACTTCTTTGCTTATATTTCTTTCCACGTGGGTAGCCTTTTAATTCAGATGTTCTTCCTTTCACACTTCTCATAAAAACACTCTACACTACCCCAAAAAAATCAGTATCAACTTTACAGCATTAAAGCCTTGAAATATGTTGTTGGACTGATCCATTCTCACAGTGAGCACCAGACAGCTGCTTACCAAGGTACGTGTACCGCCTGGCTATCACAGCATCATCATTGAGCTTGTAATATGTGTTGTCAGTAAGATTCAGTACTTTGACAGTTCCTGTCCAGTAATAAGATCCTGGTGCCCCCATGATGACCAGCTCCTACAACAGGAAAAACAGAAAGGGCGTGGGGGAAAGGATGGGCAAAAAAAATAAGTCACAATCAAAACTGGACAAAAGTTCATGCTTCACACAGTAATGTAGAAGGGACATGATATTAACTTAAAACACCATCTACAACAATCTCTATTCTGTGTGCATGTAGAGAGTATCCTTCTTCCCAAACATGGAGGTCACTGCACACACCCTAGAGACACACGGTCTCCTCTTTTATGGCGCACTTCTGCTCAGCTGTCTGCCACTTCGATGGAAGATCTCCCTCAGCTTTATGAACCATCAAACTTATCCCTGCTAACACAGTCCTCCCAAAAATCTCTCTCCACCTGCTGCCTTGCCCAACCATCCTCCAGAAGACCTTCATCAAGTGACAGAAGCACCCCAGCCCACCCAGACCCAACACTCAGCTACAGACCATGCCCCGATGCTGGCTGACATGTTATAGCAATCTGCATCATGAAGGATACAGCACAAAGGGTTTGGATTTTACTACTCTGAAGCTCAAGAGCTGTTACGCACTCAACAAGCAGGGTGGGCATTATGTCATGGTTGGAATATTTTGCCTTGCTCTGCCCTCAGATACACTCTGCTCTTTGAGAGACAATCTGGCTATATTTCATTACAGACACCCAGCATGATTCAGGATTCTAAAAGGCTAGAAATGAGGCAAAGTTGATCCAGCATCCAAAGGTAGATGCCCATGGATAATGCTTTTGAATCAAAATCCAAGGTACATTTGCATGCAAGAGAGACTGAGAAAATGTTGCCTCAAAGCATTCAGCATTCTTGTGGGGAAACCTTACTCCTGGATGTGGTTTTAAATACCTCCAGCAAGGGACCAAATCAAGCCTGGGGAGCATTAAGCCTAGGTAAGTTCTCCATCCCTGGAGGAGACATGAGACAGCTGCTTTGCCTCACATCTCCATTCAATGCAAGGCCATGGGTGGACTCCATCCTCGTGGGAAAGTGCTCCCACACCCAGAATACCTTTGGATGACCAGTTCCAGTCAGGAGGGATATGTTAAACAAGGGATTTTTCTAAGAAGACTGTGGGGACAGGGCTGCAAACCCAAGCAGAGAGCAGAACGTGCTCGGCAACAGCTTTTTTCCTTGGGAGAGTCCATGCCCTTGAGGTCAAGGGATCATTTACCAGCAGGAACCACTACCATCAGCAGCGCTGAATATATGGTAGGGGCTTGCCTGTTTGACCTAAAGAGCCATTTATCTGCATTTCCTGCTCAGTGAGCTGCCATCGGGCTGAAGCAATGAAAGTTCAAAGATATCTTTTGAACTAGGGTGTAGCAAAGGAGGATTTAAAGCATGGGAACAGAAACAGGCTGGAGAGAGCAGACAAGCCAGGAAACAGCTGCTGCTGGCTGAACATCCAGTTATCGGACAGTGCCACTGTGGCAACATCACCTGCCATCCTAGTTTACTCAGAAATCACCCTCTGCCATTTCAGAGAGGACACCTTTATTTGGCTTATATCAGCCTAGACAATAAATTCTGCAGAACAGTGCATATATATTTAGGAGTTGGTTTATTATATATGTATAATTTAGGCATTGGAATGGGCTGCCCAGGACAGGGGGGGAGTCCCCATCCCTGGAGGAGTTGAAGAGTCAGGTTGACCCAGCGCTGAGGGATCTGGTGGAGTTGGGAACTGTCAGTGTGAGGTTAAGGGTTGGATTGGAGGATCTTCAAGGGCTTTTCCAACCTAGATGATTCTATGATTCCATGAGCGACTATACACTTGACATGACAGTAACAAGGAGCCTGACACTGAAATAGCTTTTTTTTTCCCTTAAAAAAACAAAACAAAATTTTAAAAAAGAACAAAAACAAACCCAAAAAACCCTAACCCCGAAACATTACAAAAAAAAATCAATATGTACATACGGGAACAAATTCATCCTTCATATGATTAAAACATGACTGATAAACTTCAGTCCAGGAAAGACTATGGTCCAGTATTTAGAACAGTTCTGAAGCATATATTTTACCATGCTATTTTTTCTCTATCTTTTGTGATAAAAAGCTAAAGCAGAACTAAAAAAAGGTGTTTACCTTATGTATGTATATACATGTGCATATGTATATTCACACAGAAACATATACCTGCATGTAGACATACACAAACAAAACGGTTCAGGGAGGACTGGTTTACATCATCACTTAAAGTGAAGAGTTGATGTTAGACACAGAAATACCTCTATGCAAGTTTTTGTACACAATAAAATATTCCCTGAGGATGCTTCCCAGGAACAATTCATTCAATCTTGTCCACAGACATTGAGACACACACCCCCCTACATATGAAGCCCTGGGCAGGTGTGGTTCAAGATGCAGGCACCCAGGAGGCTGGACGAGGCAGGAGGGTGTTTGCTGGCAGGAAGGGACCACGCTCAGCACTCAGCCAGCTCTCCAAGCCGTACTCGGGGCTCCCCTCCTGGGGCATGTGGCAAGAGAGCTGCTCACCAACCCCGTCCCGGCCGTGCCCACGCCCTGCTCACCTCGGTGAAGAAGCCCGCGATCCCTGCCTGGCACGAGCCGTGCTCCTCCCCGTACTTCTTCTTGTACTCTGGATGGGAGAAGGAAAGAAAATAAACTGTGGTCATCCCTGGGACAGCACATGATCTCCACCTGAGCCGACACAGCGCGACACGCACAGCCTGGAGAGACTCCAGCATACAGGGCTCCTGGGTTTTATCAATGGCTCTGCCACCAATGTGCACCATGGCAGCACCCTCACACACACAGGGGGGCAATGCAAGGGGCCTGAAACTGGGGGGACAGCCAGCATGCTGCTAAACGAGTAGTACCACAGTAGCATGATAACAGCAGCAGCATCACCCCAGTAAAGGTGCATCAGAAGAGACTTCCACCTCTGGAATCCAGATCAGCACAGCTAGAAAGGGAAGATCAAAATGTGACGCAGATGCCTGTGTGCCACCAACCCTGCACTAGCAGGTTTAATCCTCAGGCCCATCACTACCTCAGAGAAATAAAGTGATTTTCCCCTAAAGACAGTCACCAAAGCCTCCATAAACATTTCTGGTGGAGGGATGCTTCAAGACACCAGCCCCAGGAGGGAGGTAGTGAGTGAGGAGAGGGTGCTGTGCTTCTGAGTGATCAAATGGTCTCATGTGAGGGATGCTCAGGTCTGCTGCTTGTCATGGCCACCTGCTCCAAGCTCCCAGTTTACAGGGGACCCCAACCACCATCACTATAGGTTTTGTTTCTGTGTTTCAGGTAGCAATTGTTTCTCCTATCAAACCTGAGGAATTTTTATTTTATCTTTTTGCAGAAGAGGAAAAAAATATTTTTAGAAATACATTAAACTGGGGGGGGGGAGGAACTAAGAAGAAAAAAAAAAAAAGAAAATCACTTTCCACCCTGCCTTAACCCAAACATTTTCAGTTTAGAAGCATTTGAAACTAAAGAGCTGTATCTGAACCTTTGCAGATTTTTCCAGAGCGTTATTTTCAAATATTTACCATACTAATGAGTGCCCAGCTTCAGCATATTGCCACTTCTTGCATATTACAGTAATTTAGGCTCCAAAAACATTCACCATATAGGCCGGTAATTGTGAATTTTTAAAATGTTTATTTAAGTAAGAACCATTAACTCACTGCTAAATTATAAAAATTTTACTGAAATCAATGAGCAGATTGCCTCTTTGGAACCAAGCAACTTCCTTTTTGTGGCACTTTATCTTATTGAAAATCAAAAGGAACTAATTATAAACTGCATTCTCACAGATGTTTTTCAAAATAGTGTCTGTTTAGAGATATATACACACACAGACACACACACACATTCCCCCTTGATATATTATATATAGTCTCTTCCTAACAATGTAAAGATGCTCAGATTGTAAAGAATTTGCTGAGGTCATGTCAGTTGCACAGGGAGAGGTTTAATTGGAAAGACCATGCAGAACAGTGACTTGATCCACAAATTACAGCCCAAATGCCTAATGCAAGGCAGGGTCCTGCCTTTGCTATGGCTGGATTCCCACCCTTGCATAGGATGAAATGCAGCAAGTTCCACATCTGTCTCACTCAGATGTTTTCACTTCCAGCCAAGTTTTTCCTTTACATGCTGTACTGAAGTGTGATCAGACCTTGCTTCTTGCCAGTTTTGCACTCAACTTACTGTAATTCCAAACAAAATGGTGCTAGTCGCGGTGCCCCTGGAGGTCTGGAAGTATCCTTCTGCCTCACCTCCTAACCTCGGCAGGAGGCTTTTGTAATGCTGGAGCTCAAGGCTTTAGAGACTGCCTTCTTAAATCCCACTTTACAGGTTATATATTGGTTTTTGATGGAGGTCTAGAGCACCATGCCTTGCCTCAAAAGCCACCCCAGGACTGCAGCGTCTTGGCTGACCCAGCCCGCCACGAGACCACAGCGCCCACCATTTAGGCACTAGAGGCTGAAGTCCCTGCCAGATTGTACTCACAACCCAGGCCAGGGCCAGGCCTCTTAAATGAGCCCATCATCTGTGACGTGGGGAGAGAGGATTTCTTAACGCATAGACTTCTTGTGACAGCAAGCATCAATGGTTCTGTGTGTCAGGCCCATAACCAACTGCTGCAAGTGGGCCCTGCTGACACTTTGATGGATTTAAAATCTTGTATTTCCCTATAAAATTGTATGATGCTTGGCTCATGGTTTCTTTAAGTGTCTCCTTCAAAAAACACATGGCTCAATTTGCGTTAAAATAAAAGAGGAAAATTGCCATAGAATATTTAACCTGTGCAGTGACTTAGGTCAGGTGAATAACGACATAACCACTGGGAATGCCTCACTGGGGAATGGGAGGCAAATAAAACTTGTTTCTTATTTTGGATTTTCAAATTTTTCCTTCTCTTCTTTTATAAACAGGCTTTCTAGAACTTTTTTTCACAATTCAGCAACACGTAAAAGCCTCAAACATGATGGCAGCTTCCCCAGCCATTAGAGCTTTGCCATAGACTTGGGTGAGGCCTGACCATCTCCAAACCATCGCCCCCCCATAACTCTAGCCACCTGAAAGACCCCATCCACATGTGCATGCAGGCATGAGTGATCCAGCTTGCACAAGCTGTCTCCTGAATTCAGCTGCAAAGAAAATCTATGGGCGTGTAAAAACATCGGAGGAGAGCAGAAGGAACAGTAGCAGCTCTAGCAATGGAACAAGGCAGCTATTCAAGGATGGTAGGTAGATCCGTAGCTTCATGCAGCGGTGTTTAACAAACATGCAAAATCACTTTGTTTCTTAGGACAAGCAGAGGATTTTCTTCTGATAATAGAAATACAAAAATTAAACCATTTCTCCAATCAAGACAAAAACCTTGCTGAATTCACTTCATTGTTTTATTAGAATATAATTTTGCCCACTTAAAAAAACCAAGACACCAAATTCAGACCTAGGAGTAGCTTGAAACAAAAGTCCCAACATCAGAGGACACAGCACAGCTGATTTTCATCAGCAATACATGTATTAGAAAAGGAACAGAAACACACATTATTGTTTTCATTGTCAGGCAATGAAAAAACAATTACTCTTTAAATGAACCAAATTATTATTATTAACCGCAACGCATAAGGAGTGGTTTAAATGGTTGTACAATAAATTGAGTTGGTACATCCACCGAAGCTTATACTTCCACAGCATTCATGGGTTTCTGTGATGTCTGGTGTTTAAGCCACTTACACTGCCATTACTATCTGCTTGAGCTAATGGCCCAGCATCACAGACTTCTGCCTCCTCCCTAGAGCCACTCTGCCTCTTCTAAGCAGCGGATGAGCCCAAAAGACATAAAAACCAAGATTGCTTCTACCTCCCCTCCACTTCGGTGCACTGTAGTGACACCTTTCACTCATACGACAGTGCCGTCCATCCATCAATGCAGTGAAATGATCAACCAGAAGGAAATTGTGCAGTTACTGCGCCAGCTCACAGCTTTTGCACACCTGAATAGTAACATTTGCATGAGGTTTAGATATTGCATACAGTGGATTCGGTAGTTTCCGCATAGCTCCAGGCAGTAACTGCTGTCATGAATAGATCCTTTGTTTTTACACTTCTTTATTGTTCTTTCTTATCTGCCTGCAGACTGCTGTGCACCCCTGATTACACAGACCAAAAGCCACTAAAGTAACTGCTGCAGCAATAGCTGATAGCTAAGCAGTAAAATGAGGCTGAGTCTGGAAGAGGTGGCTGCCTCTGACTTTGAAGATGAGCCATGAATAAATACATAAAGCAAAAAAAAGAGAAGATGGTAGTGGTTTGTAGCCATGATGATCTGAGGTTATAAGAGAAGTAAGGCTGAGGAAGAAGTAACTGGATAAAACAATATAAAAACAAAAAGGAGAAGCTGTGATGTGTGAATATTCTGAAGGCAGATGCTCCTCAACTACTTCTCTGAGAAAACCTCTCTAAAAGCCTCTAGGCAAACTTCTATGTCATAACTTAGAATAAGCTCCAGGGTGCAATAAAATCCTGTATCTTCATAGATGGAAGTGGACAGTTACAGTAAACTATCATTTGCACTGGAAGTCTCTTCCTTCCTATCTTACAGTGTTTCACTACGCTAGAAAGAAAGAGTAGTAATCTTTCTGACCTAGAATTGTGGTATTGGGTTTGCACCACAAAGCAGGGATGTTCTGATGGCTCCCAGAAAACCAAATGTGGTCTGAACCCTGTGGGAAAACTTGCCTATCCCTTTGGAGGCGAGGCATGTGAGCATGTGCTGTTCCCCTTATTTACTAACCAAAGGGTCCACCAGTCTTTCCCACCTCCACCACCAACTGCTACCTCAGAGGAGTTGGAAACCATCCCAGCATTCCCCATCAGCTGGGCTGCTTCTCACAGTAGACACAGCCACCCTTCTTCTTTGCAAACTGAATGCACCAGGAGAATGAAGAGGCAGCTCCATTTTTTTGGAAGGCCATTAAAACTATGAGAAAAATAACCAAGTGAAAGCACTGCCTGGAAGACCGTGGCTCCATACCCCAGCTATACCACAAAGGACATCCAGCTCATATAAACCAGATTAGTTCCTACTCAGAGATTGCATTTAACTATTAGGCTTGCTGCTGTTCTCATTAGCTCTCAATCGCTTCCAGACTTCTGTCAGCCCATTCAGGGATGCCGGACAAGAATAAGATGGATTGAGACTACTACGTTGCACCACTACTATCCCGTCAGGAAATTTCCATCTCCTCTTTTGTCTTCAATTATTAAGCCTGCTTTATGTGGAGAGAGAAAACATACCATATGCATTAAGTAGGTCTGTCCCAAGGTCAGACTCTTCTCCTTTTCTGGCACAAGACTTTTGTTCTAGAAGCAAATAATCCCTATCAAGGTATATACACATGCACACACACACGGATGGATGGAGATGGATAGGCACTCAGCTGGCCTACACCCTTCACCAGGTAGGCAAGAGCCAGCCCTGGTTGTGGACCGTGCAGTCACACCAGCCTCTCAGCAGGCTTACTGCCCTGGCTGTGCTAACGATGGGGCTTCTGGAAATGAGGACGCGACTGCGGGCACCCATTCATGCATCACAAGTCCCCCAGAAGGCCGAAGGCGTGCTCCCCTGTGCAGGGTGTGCAGCCACGGGTCCGGCAGCCTCCCAGCGACAGCCGCGGTGGCTCTCGGTGTAGCAGCACTTCAGCTGCATTAGGCACTGTGTTTATTATCCCTATCAGACTTGCCGCTTCTCCACTTTGGGCTGCTCCTCAGTGTCAGTGGAGGAGAATTGCTGCTTCTGCTTCCAGAAAGTGAAAGAAAAAAAGTTACAAGGATGACTGCAATCTTATTTCACAGTAAACCTCAAACAACAAATCCCTCTGCGTGACATACCACGGCTATCTCTCTCTTTGAGCTTGTTTTATTGAAACCTGAAAGACCCAGGAGTAAACAAATGCAGCCACCCCTTGTGATACTTCGTGAGTTCATGTCTGATGGGGGAGGAGAAAATCAGTCCCAAGCCTCCAATTTTCACTCTAGCATGGAGTGAAATTAAGCCAACATCGTAGTGCACCAGCCCTGCCAACTTTCCACTGGCTGCTCTGCATGTACTAGGCCCACACATTTCTATTTTCTAGCAATTCCTGGCAAATATCCTGTCAGATTAGCAGCAGTTTTACTCCGAAGACATGACGCACAGAAAAACACAGGCAGTTCATCTCTTCCAGAAACCACCTCCCTGCCACAGCTTCAGGCAAGCCGCTTTTAAGACAGTGCGGGAGCAGTGACCCAGGTGCAGAAGGAGCCCCGGCAGTGTCCCTGTGTGTGCGCGCTGACCATAAAGTTAACATCAGATGATTTGCAGTGCGTTACCTCAGTGTGAGGCCTTATCCGGATTTTGCTGACAGAACAAATGAAGGGAAGAAGAAAGAAGACAAGTATATGAGGACAGTGCTCACAACAGGAAGGCTTACATAGTTTACTTGTATTCTGCTACAGAGCATCTGGCATGTCTGGGTCAAGAGACTCAAACCCTCTTCCTTTTCAAATGACCAGTTTCAGGGCTGGGAAATGCTCGAGGCACAGGTGTGCACCATGTCCAGAAGGTGCACAGATTTGTGGTGGCAGCTCCCTGAGCAAAGCCCAGAGGGAGGGGAGGAGCTGCCTCTGGAGGAAGAGTGGGCATGGAGGACTGCGAGGCAGGTCTGTCACAGAGCTGGCTTCATGGCCTGCTGAGCTGCAACACCGCCACTCACCAGCAGCAGAGAAACTTGCCAGGACATCTAGCACCTTATCCCTCTCCCACTTACTAATGTCAGCAGCAAGCCTGCTGCTGGCTGCTGCTAACCTTGGAGAGGGGGAGAGATGAATAAAATCAAATAAATACATAAAATCAGAGGTCTTGCCCACAACAAACCCTGCTGTGTCTTGGCCTCCAAACACCCACACTTCCTCGGACTCCTACAGGCAAGAGGGGAAATATGATGCCCAGGACAGACAGGAGAAAACAAGAAGGTGCTTTCCCCCCAGTGTTTCTCAGAAGACCAAGAAATCTTAGGAGATACGCTATCTTCTTCCTAAAAACACACTCATGTCTCTGGTTTAGCTAATTGCTCTTGGCTGAGGAGACGCTGTCTTCTGAAGTCTTCAGGAAAGGAAACACGATACAAGAGTCTCACATGCACTAGAGAGCTGGAAAATTAAAACACTGACACTTGAGATTTGGAGCAAAACCAACAGGATAGCCAGCACCTGCTCAGAGCTGGAGTCCTCCCTCTCCAAGGACCCCAAACCCAGACCTTCAGAGGACCAGGACACCTTACAGCACCTAAAACACAGCAGCAGTTTAACATAAAATGCTGCAGAACTTCCCCAAAGCAAGCAAGGTGTTAAGCAGCCCTTTTTTCCCCCTCTAGTGCTCTGATAAATCACAACACAGAAATGGAAGTGTTTCCATAAAATGGGCAAATTGGTTCCTGGTTGCACGTAATTCAGGATTCTTACTCTGTGCCACAGCAAAGCATAAGAGGCCAAGCTCAGATCACTATCTACTGATTATTCACATAAGAGAAGAGAGAGCTACTGTCTCACAAACACAATTCAGGAATGTATTATTCCTCCAAGAAATTGTGACCATGCAGAGTAAATCACAGGACCTGTTCAGTCATTGTGTTACTGTCCCAGCTTCACCCAAAAACCAACCACTGCAGCTGTGCCACAAGGCAGGCATATGTTACCAAAAAAAAAAATAAAAAAATTAACTAGTGAGGGTTACTGTGGATGATTTTTGCAAATAAAGTGAAAATAAACACAGCAGCTGTAAAATGAGAGTGCAGCAAGGGAGCTGAGCCCTGCTCCTGGCACCCACTCCTTACCTTCGTAGCAGGGCAAGAGCTTCCTCCCGTGGGGCTGCAGGTTGGGGGGAATGATGTTGCAGAAGCCGTGGGGCAGGATGTACTCCGTCTCATAGTAAATGTTTTTCCACCGGTGTGCACATGCCTAAACAGATCATATCACATGCATTACTGACCCAGTCATAGGAGAGCCCTCCGACCAAAGCAGAGCACACGTGAACAAGATGTCTCAGCATTGCCTTGCCCCCATGACTCCACTGTCTTCTCCTTACTTCCTACTCTTTCTAGATAAAGTATCTTCTCACTGTTATCTTCTGCAGCTCATGACACTGCCTGACCTGGCAGCTCAGAACTCAGCCTTCACGTGCATGACTAGGAGAAACAGCAGCTCTCAGAGCAAGACAGAGCCCATGCTGGAGATTTCAAAATCTCTCACCATGTATGAATCCTCATGGCTAGTGAAGCTTTTGTAACTAAAGATGAACTAACAGAACCCACCCAAGACAGAAAAGAGGGAAACCCAGGAAGAAAGACATTGAAAATACACCCAAGAGGATCAGAATGGATGCTAAGATTCAGAAAGTTACTAAGACCATATTAGAAGGTTATCCCACCAGAGGATGCATGTGTAAGTGAAAGGCTCGTCTTGCTGGGAAAGGCAGCTTTGTTTCTGGTGACAGAAGAGCTGGGCCATGCTTACTGGTAATTAATTTAAGTAAAAATGCCAGAGATTTTGTGGCAATGAGTGGCAACATCAGTCAAGGTGCAGATGCACTGCAGAGATCAGGGTGCCTTTCCCTTCGTAGTGAAGATCACCCTGCAAAACCAGAGCTAAACCAGTCTCACCAGGACACTTGCTCAGTACAACTGCCGCAGACAGGCACATGTACAAGCAACGTGGAGCCTGGTTCACACCTTCCCAGAACGCATTTACTCCAAAGATTAACATCACATTGCTGTCAGACAAACTACAAGTTGCCCGATGCTCAGGGGTTACTTGGAAGGGCTTTGAACTTGAGCACATGCCAGGCCATATCTCCAGCTGATCTAAGTTACTGAAGTCAGTGTAGATGTGTCAATTTATATCACTGAAGGCTTGATCCCATGCAAACAGAGCAGCCTCTAGGCTACAAATCATCTCCCCCACATACTTTCAACCTTTCCCGGAAACTCTGCATCAGCCCCCTTCACGATCCCTGCATTTGACCCTATCTTCCCCAGACAAAACACCTTCTGTCTTCCTTCCCTTTGTGCTACCCCACTTTTCTGCCTCAGTACCTCAGAGTTGCCCATGGGAGCATCCCAACATCATTAAAAAATATAGCCATGAGACAGGCGTAGTTGTGTCATCCATCCAGTAAGGGACCTGGAAAGTGTATCAACCACTGGGAAGCTCAAAACTCAATCCAGCAGTCACCACAGGCCCCTTCCCATATACTTAACCCCAGAAAGACATAAAAGGTTAATACTACTCTCATTATTTTAACTGAAACAGAGCAAAGCCAGTTGTCCAAAAGCGTGTTCTGCTGTTAGCAGCACTGCATTTGGAGTTTGATATTTATTGCCTTCCTAACTTCCAGTACTCCAGGAGAAGCACGTAGCTCCTGAAGATGGCTATTGCAGAGGAATAATGAGGGACTCTGGGGGCTGTGGAAAGCTCTGCACTGCATGGCACAGGCTGCCACCCCTGACACGAAGGATGCTTCTGATAGCACTCTGCTTGACAGCCAAACGCATGTGCGAAGTCCTGCAAAGAGCAGCTTTGGGGATTCCCTGATGTGCCTTAAGGAAGCCCAGGTATGGTTTTAATCCCCATGTATCACTCATTCAAAATTCAACATCAACAAAAAAAACAGCACATGAAACGCTCGTTTTCAGCGTAACCAGGAAATAGTTCCTCTCCTAACAGATCTGTGCTGCTAGCACAAATACACACATGCAGAGCCCTTGTAAAGACAGTACCATAAAGACACATACCATTAAAGCAAGAGTCAGGTCACCCTCAACTCTGGTTGTAAACTCAAACGGAAACAGACTGAGAGTATTTTTTAAAATTATGAGCAGATAAATAAAAGATTGTGATACTGTAAATTCCTTGACATTCTATATCTCGGAAACTGCAAGGGACTCACATAAATTAACCTACTAATCTCTCCCAGAGGAGCACAAACAAGAGTTGAGGAGAGCAGCAGCATTTCATCACAAGCAGGAGGCTTTGCTCAGGAGTGAAGTGCACAGGTCAAGAAAGATGGAAAAATATAAGGAGAAAAAAAAAAAAAAAAAAAGAGCTGCTGCATAAGAAGTACATTTAAAATCAGATGGAGGCTACGGGCTCAGTTTAGCCTCTTTTTCTGGGCACGCTTACCTAATCTGTTAGGGTTTGGGGTTTGTTTGGGTTGGTTATTTTTTTTAATGATCACTTTTCTGTACTTTCAGCACGCTGTGTATTCAGGCACACTACAGTTTACCACTGGCTGCCTGAGTCTGTGGACAGCTCAAAACCGCAGCTTTAAGAGATGAGCTCCACCTTGGTTATCTCAGCTGGGGCTTCCCCAGACTCCCCCAAGCCACAGCTGCAGCGTCTGACATTTTCCCAATGGACAGGAGAGCAGCAGCTCCTCTTCCTCCCTGAAACTCATTTATCTGCAGCCAAGCAACCAGCACATTTGTCTCCATGCTACAGCAAAGCTCATCCACAACTGCTTTTGGTTCTCGCACCTTCCCAAAAATGTTTAGTTGGATCACAGTATGTGATCCCCTATTTAACTGGGGCAAATGCTGCCAAAGGTGGCTGCAGCCTTCCTTTTTCAATGGCACATGTCTGCAGAGGTCTTGGGAAATGAGTCACCTCAATTTGATGCTGTGGGGAGGGTTTTTCTATATTGATTTGTTTGGGTTTTTTTCCCCCAAGGTGATTGCAAACAA
>NW_020799096.1:8060839-8071942 GCF_003259725.1 Athene cunicularia
ACAGCCAGGTATTCTCCATCCACAAAGGAATTCCTATGCCTTCATTCCAGGCTCTGTCTACACACAGATGTATAATTAGTAGTTTAGGACTGAGCACTTTGGTGATAAATATCAATGAGAATTAGAGATTTAAACATCCTTGAGCATCCGAACATGATCTCCTTGGCGAGAGCAGTACAGTCTTGTCAGAGGGCTGATTTAGGACTGCCTCAAATCAGCATAACTTATGGAGACATTTTACCAGCTTAAGCTGCGCCAGAACAAGCACAATGCCAGCTGCACATTTTACTTGAGCTACATTTCGCTTTTAATCTGCTTTATGTCTGAAATTTCAATCCCCTCAGCCCCACTCTGAACCCTGACAGCCTGCCCATGTCTCTCACCCTTGCAGCCTCCCTCAGCCAGCGAGCAGCCAGCCACAGCCTTGGTAGTTGTGCTGCTTTTTTTCCCCAGCAGCTTTTCCCTTCCTTTGCTGCTTCTGTCTAGGGAGATGACACCTAAGCATCAGCTGCAACCAGTTCCTCTTTGAACCAAAACACACAAAACCATTATTCTTAAGTAATATTTTGACAAAAACGTCTCAGCATTGCCTAAAAAAAAAGTGTATGTGCTAGCTTCTGAAAATGGGACAAGAATTCATCTAGTTCAGCCCAATGACTGGAAAATGGAAAGCATGCTGTGTCTTGAGGTAGTATTCAGATCAGTGCAAGTTACTCCTCAGTGGTCACACAGGACTTTGAGCACACATATAGATCAGGATATTCCTTGAAAATATAAACTGCTTACACTAGCGTGAATGCGTTTATTTTGTGCTCTGCTGAACATGTTTACAGTGTATTTTATTTATGTCCCTCCTTTCCCCCTCCTCCTTTAGTGGTGAACAGATTTGAAACATCCAAGAAAATTAAAGCATCAGTCAGCCCGTATAGCACTGGTAAGCTGAACACCAAAAGAAATGATCAGATAAAATACCACAGTATTGTTGCAGAAAGGTATCCAAACCACCTGCTTCTCCATGGGGGAGCTGGTGTGCAAGGACTCAGGGCATAAGCGTTTGTACTCTAAGCACGTATTAAGAAAAACATCTTTGCAGGAAGCGGTTTTGTCCACTTGCCTTACCCAGGTGGCTGGCACAGTAATCAGTGTACGAGATCTTTCTCACTAGCAGCTTTGTGACAGTCTGATGCCATGTACCAGGGCAATTAATCCCACAGTTCATTGGAAAGATGGGGTCATACTGCGAGTTTCCAAGCCCCAAACAGCAGTGTTTAGAATTAGATTGTTGTCAGGGTTACCTGGATACAAGCTTGAAATTTGCCTGCCACATATACTGTGCACAACATTTTGTTGCAATTTTTTTATTTTTTTTTTTTTTCCAGTTTAACAGTGCTGTAGACAAACTCACTTGGGCAGACAAGACAGAACCCAACTGTGGATGTAAGCACAGACAACTATTGATCATAATATACCCATGTAATTTAGAAAGGTTTTTGCCCAGCTCTCGTTACGATTAATTTTTTCCAACACAGGAAATGTTATTTTGCAAAGATAAATTCCACATCCTAAGGATAACATCTGCTCTCCTTGACCAGCCTATTTGCATGGCAACCATATCAAAGACAACAAGGCCACCCACACTCAATGAAGTCATCTCCACTCTCCACTCTTCTGTCTTGTTAATGGAAAATTAATATACATTAAGAATAAAATACTGCCACAAAGACTCATCTTACATTTTTCATGGTAAGTTCTGACATGCAATACATATACTCAGGGAAAATAGATGCATAAACACAGACGGATGACAAAAAGAACAATCAGGTACCTCCCAGACAAAGTTCTATTTATTCTGTTCAAAGATTTAATCCCTCAGATTTAGGGGGAAGCCCTTGGGTGACACAAGTCAGGTGTGACAGCTTTGAAGTCCTCCCTCTATAAATAAAACTTTCTGGCTAGGGCTCACTTTTCCTTCCGCTTGAAGGAAGGGACTAGAGAATTTGCTGCCCGTAAAGCTGGACTCTGTCAGTCACTGCCAAACACATTAATCCTGACGTGTTTAGCATTAAAGTCAGACAGCAACAACCGTTTTAATGAGATCAAAGAAAAGAGTGGACTTACCAGCACACTTCCACCAGCCTTCGGCTGTCTAGCCAGGCTCACACCCATCCATTCATCATCTCTGTCTTCTTTGCAGGTCTTCCCACAGAGCATGCCCCGAGAATTGCCTAAGAAAGACAAGAAAGGCAGCAAGGCAAGGAGACATGAGTTTTAAATACCCACTAAAGAATCCCTACATGAAAACAGACAACCCATCAAACATCTGCCTGACAGTGCTTTTCTTTTCCCTTTCATCCTGATTATTAGTTCTTGTATGCAATAATCAGGGCGATGCTCTCACTCTCACTAGGCATCATAGAAATACATAGTAGAGGACAGACCTGTCCCAAAGAGCCAGCAGATATTACAGTATGTCCACAGCTCTACTTCAATAAACCATCCCACTGAAGTCAATGGGAGAGAGGTGAGATTTGCCCGCACAACTCAATCAAAGCAAAAATTACTCTTGAAAATGAGATCTGGGGCACTAAAAAAAAAAATACATTGAAGCCTAAATCTCTAGTCATGTCAAGCAGTATTCACGAATCCATGAGAGATAGTTTACATTACAGTAGCAGTACAAATCAAACTTTGAAAAACCACTCTTTTAACACTTGCAAGCTTCGTTAAAATAAATTCTACTTGACTCAGTCATGAAAAGATGAACAATACTAGTATGCCTCTTTTTATTGGCAGAGGAAGCAGTAACATGTATGTCACCAAGCCAAAACATTAAAAGGCTTCAATTTGCTTTATCAGAAAATCCAGCACGAGATTTTTAGATCAAAGCCTTGCTTTAGGATGCCACTGTCCCCTGCCACCATCAGACAGTATATCAGAGAAACCAAACTTGACCCTGATCATGTGCAATAGTGTACAAGCACAGCTTTGAGATACTTATTTCCTTTCACACAAGAAGCAAACCCAAGGAATGATCTGTCACATTACAAGGGAACCCACAGATCGCCACACTGCTAATAATGATACACATCATGGGCCCGCCACAGCACCAAGTGGGCCATCCCATGCACCTTTCTTTCAGCACCACCTGGAGTAGGCAGCAGTGCTCCCAACAACTGACATATCCACCAACATGCTGCAAAGTCACACTGAATCTGGTGGAGAAAAGACAGCAGGGTATGCAGGGAAAAACCCACCTTTGCTTGGGTACTCGCTGGAGAGAGCGAGCAGGGCCACGGGGAGGATACCAGCACCATTTGGTGGGATGCCATTTCATAGTGCTGAAGAGAATAAAACACCTTGGCTACCAGTGCTCAAAATCCAACAGGAGAGGCTGATGAATCCCTCTCAGTGTCTTGGGGCTTCTTTGAAGCTGTCAGGAGGATTACTAGCCATTTGGGGTATGGGGCGCTTTTTTTTGGGTTCCTGTACTTATCACCCCCTCAAGCATCCTAACAACCTACCTCGACCCATATCCAGTTCTGTGCATCTTCTGTCAGGATTGGTATGGACTCGGCATTTAAAAACTGCTCCTGGGGACTGAACAGAGGTGCTGTATTTAGATTCTGCCTTGGGAGCACCAACCAAGACCCTGGAAACCAAAAGCAAAGTAACAAGTGATTAATTTCAGGAGAAAATAAAGAAAAAAAACAACAAACCAACAAACCAACAGCAAGGTTCACATCGCCAGAGCTCCCTCAGCAAAAGGACTTTCTTTGGCAGCCTTATAAAATAGTGACATTGACTCAAAAACTGAAAACACCACACACAATAAAGTCATTTTTCCCCAGTGAAGCCACAAATACTTGAACAAGTCAAACTTCCACTAGGACTGTAACACATTTAAAGCAGCACCCCATCCCCACCCCTACCCCAAAAGCATTTAGTAAAGTATTAGGACAGACAACAGCAGCTGCACCCATTTTTCCTGATTTAACTACATCCCTATCAATCCAAGAACCCATAAGAGCTAATGCACACACCCACGAGAGGATGAAATCTGAACTTGAACGCTTGCGAGCCAGCCAAAGATTAATAAGCTTGTTTAGAAAGTTGAGACACCCCATTCTCAGAACACTTAATGTAACTACAGCTTTAAAAAAACAGCGACAAAAACAGCCAACCAGCCACACAGGAGCAAATCTCTTCCACCGCAAAGCGTTGCTATTGACCAATGTTTATCACTAAGGCTGTGAAGACTATACCTGGGCTATTTATCCCACATGATTGCTCATGCCTCTGGGAAGCACCAATGCACAAGCTCTGACCATAGGGTTCCTTAACATACCCTTGAAAGATGATAAGCACTTTTTAATCATTGTGTTACAATCCAGTTAACTCTTTAACAAGCTGGCAGCTGCTCGTGCCCTAGGAGATGCTTTTTGCAAAGGACTACAAGGGAAGCACAAATATCACAGGAACCCTTTATCACCTCCTCATTGAAGGGACAGTCTTTCTCACCTGGTTGTGAGCCCAGATCTGGGCACAAGAAGGTGAGGAGGGAGATCAAGAAGGAGGAAGACAGCTCCAGGGAGGGTGGTGGGGAGCACCAGGTAGTTTAGTATCACCTCTGTTGATACCCTTGCACTGTGAGGCAGGGCAGAGCTTCTGCATGTAACAAAGTCCCCACTGAAGTTAAGCCCAGGGCTGGAACTAAGGACAAGCATCCCTAAAAGGCTGAGCCTCCAGCACTCACATGTGTGGATTGAGCCTGTTACTTGGGAGGCAGCAGCTTACCAATGAGTCACTATTCTTGGTTTACCCACTAAAGGGATAAAGTGCTACTAGTACAAAGTCAGTCCGCATACACAGCCCACCCACAGCACAGATGGACAGCCCAGCACAATGGAAGGTTCCCCTATTTTAAACAACTTCTCTTCCATCTTCTAGAGTTCCATCCCCAATCATCACCATTGCAGTAAACACAGGGAGACCCAAGGCACAAGGCACACGTGTGTCCAGGCTCTGCCTGAGCCACCTGGAAGAGCTGCTCCTGCATCAGTCTGGTCTGTATCAAACAGCAGCACGTCACTGCTCCTGCTGCTTCCCTGGATGTGACAAAACCACCCCATCGCATTTGGAAATATGTTTACAAAATGATGAAAATCCCCTACATTAAGCAACTGTTTCCTCCCAAGTTTCACGAGCTGTATCATTTGGAAAAGTTTGATGGGGCTGCACTTTACAACACACATCATGTTTTCACAAGTGAGAAGAATTAATATTCAAAATATTTCAGTTGCGAAAACCTACAAAGTCTGCACACACTGGGGAGAGAGCGTAAAGGAACCTGAAATAATAGCTCCAAATGGAAATCCCACCAGGCAGGCAGCAGGCAGAAAAGCAACTGCCAATCGTTTCATTTACACAGACGATGAATGCGTGTCATTCACTTATTGACATTCATGAGGTCTAACAAAAATAAATAAGGGGGTATATTACTAGCTTAAAGAGTTACGGGTTCAAGTTGCAAATGGCAAGAAACTGTTTCTATGACCTGTTACAACAATAAGATAACATAGGCCACATAGATCTCCAGTTTAAAAGACACTTTGCTCTAACCTAAGAAAAGTAAACACAATTCAGCAAAAAGTGCACAAGGTACTTTGGGTTCCAGAATGCAAGATGGAGATAAAGGGCCTAAATCACAATGACTCTTCAGCTCTCTTTAAAAAGCTGAATGGTAAAAAAATGATAATTAATGATCTGAGTAGTCTACTGACACAGATAATATTGCTGTCTTGAGCAAATACATCTTTCAAAAAGAAAAAGTCTGTTGCCGTTTCTTCATGTGGACTGAGCAGAAGGAAGCAGGCAGTAAAGGCAACTGGTGACACGTGCCAAAAGCAAATCTATTTTGGATTGTTCTAAATGTCCATACATTCAGATTTGATATTTCACCTACAACACACACTATGTCATCTTAGGATCTTGTCTCATTCTGTCACTCTTGCATCTGGACCCCAGCAGGTGAAACCTGTGCAGATCTCCTGTTCTGTCTGGCATGACCCATGCTCACCCATGCCTCAAGACAGCTGCCTTTAGGGACACAGGAGGTTTTCTGCTCGTTCACATGTTTTTCAGTTGGTCAAGTTCATATTTGTCACATACCACCTCAGTTTTATTCAAAGGCTTGAGACTGGAATAGTTCCTTTGTCAAGAAAAATGTCCTTTACTTTCTCATTAGTTTCTCTATGTAAGAGCTTAACCGTTGGAAGAAAGACACGTATTTTACTGTCATGAGACTTTTCAGCAGACCTGGATAGAAGACTCATTTACATCCAGGTATTTTGGGACTCAGCGAGCAAAACAAACACCTGTTTTGTATCTCCCCTACATATTAAAACACCTTTGAAATACTTTGCAGTTTCTATGAAACAACGCTGCAACCAGAGAAGGTGTTTTTCTCTAGTACCGTATCGAAACAGAAATACATTTCAAAACAAAGCCTCAGTGTCCAATACAGTCTTCTTGCATTTCAGCGCTGTGGAGTCTTGCCTGGCATAAGCACAGAAGATACTTAAACAGTCAGCAGCATTACAACCCTGTCCTCTTGCTATTATCAGGCAACCTTCCAACATATTCCAACTAGCTTAACCAGCTCTCATTTAGAATAGCCTAATTTTGTGGTACAGTTTTCCAGCACTGCTACAGGACTATCTGGGTTCTTGGCAAGAAAGCAGCAGCCGTTCTCCAGCCTTTTGCCAAAAGGCTTATGATGTGGCCAGTACTCTGTAGAGAGCATTGATGAGTGCAGGTTCTCACCACAACAGTAACACAAGGAAGCCCCTAGGATATTTGTGAGTAGCTACAAGAAAACACCTTGAAGGAGAAACCCCATCAGGAGAACGAGATTACTTTCTGTGGAGGAGAACAAGGGGCAGTAGGAGAGGGGGTCACTTTAGGGTCACTTTTGTTTGACGCACACAGAAATCTGTAAGAACTGGCCACATCCCACTGGGTCTGTGAATGAAGTACTGGGGTCTAAACCAACATGAGGAGCAGTAAGCAGAGAGGCCGTTTAACCTTCTCTTCTTGCATTCATACCCGCACGATCAAGGACAAACACCCTCATCTGTATGGAGACACTATGCAGCCGTAGGCAGAAACCACCACACAGCAGGAGCCAATATTAATGGATGACAAGAAGCTTTCTTGGCCACAGGGAAATCCACACCTCCTTAAAATTACTTCCTGCAAAGCAGTAACTATCACTTCGCTGGTGATTGACCCTCGGGACATAGATATTTGGAAATTAAGTGCTGCATTTAGCAGAAGAAACAGTGAGCAAAAGTGTCAAGCTGACCGATGGCATGGAGAGATGCCAAGCACATGAAGCAGCAGCCTCTGGCTTGCCAGCAGCAATTAGGCAATCACAGCTCAAGGACTGGGGAGCGTAGGTACCTCACCTCACTGCAATGTTAAGTGGCAGAGAAAAAAGTCTTTAAATATCCTCACATACCACAGCTGATTTCAAAAGCAGCACCAGAGGAGGGTGCACCACCAGCACATCCCAGCTGAGTTAGTTCTCATCAGAATGGTCTCTGCCACTTGCTAAGCCCTCGAAATAAAACCAAACAGTGGTTCATCCATTATGCGCAGAGCGAGAAGCAGGAGGGCTGTTATTCGGGTGGTAGACGGATGACCCGTGACCAACAACAGCAAGCCCAGGCTCCTGAAAACATCACGGCAGCACCTACAGCATCACTACGTCCTTTATGCAACACAACATCGTTAACACAACAGGCAGCCTCCGCCGGGCCGGTGTGCTTCTGCATCCTCCTTCTGGTGGCACACAAGAACATCACACACTAACAATGTGTATCCATCAGCCTGCGAGGCAAACAGTCTTCACGTTTCAGGGGCAGCACAATCCAGTGAAGAGCAGGGCCGAAGGAATGAAGTAACAGCACAGAAACCAGACTCATTCCTTATTGTAAAACTCACAGCAGGACACCATGAGACTACACTGACTCCACGCTACTTTTTTGTGCCAGATAGTGTTGCCAGAAAGGATAAAGTTGTTACCCTGGACTTGCTGAGGGATTTGGGGGTGTCAGCAAGGAGGCATAGGGAGGGGAAAGGAGAGGGATAAAGTAACATCTTTTTTTAAAAAAAAAAAAACAAACAAACAAAAAAAACCCACACAATTGGACATGCCACATTATTAACATTTTTTTATTGGGGCAAAACTGACATTTGTTTCTTCTTAAACTGTCTGAAGGAAAGCAGAGAAAGCAGAGAAAGCAACATTCTTGGTCGCTTTGTAGGGTCTTTACTCCAAACTTCAAAATTATATCCAGAGAACAGAAGCACTTCAGCTTGTCTCTGCTCCAAATGCAAGCAGCCACCTGGTTCCTTACTCGACTGAAAATGGCAATGATGGGGAACCGGGTAAATCTTTCAAGATTTACAGTCATAAAACCCGCTTAAGGAAGGAAAAGAAGACATTGTCAGAAATACAATAACTCCAGCACATCTATGATTACAAACTTGTCTTGAGTCTAAAACTGTGCAAAACCAACTCCAAAACGGAAGCATTGTTGTAATTAACTATTTCAGACAGGTCAAAGGCACTGACTTACTCCTGTTGTAATGGAGGCTGAATGCCCATATTCCACTATAATTTCTGTGTCAAGGACTATGTAGCAGCCTGACTATTCACATTTATCTGATGTGATATTTCAGACCAAACATCCTCCCTTTCTTTCCTCCTGCAAGAATATTTGGCTTGTATAAATCCCCCAGAATCAGTAAACCCGGAATCAGTTTAGTGGAAACCTGCAGGCCTGTGGTAGATAACATAGATGGGTGCCTTCGTGGTGTTGGAAAATGAACAGCTGAAACACTGAAGACCTGGCCATTACAGATATCATTTTAATATAAATCAATGACCACATATATATATATATACACACACACACACACACACACCAGCACATGGACAGGCTACTGAGAGTAACACACTTCACCTAAGAAGCTGTCATGATCAGAAGTACATTAGGTGATTATCAGACTCTCAGGCAATAAAGAGCAAGAAGCCCTGAACTATCATGACAACACTCTCAAATGCTTGAGAGCATATTAACACATTAAATAATTTTAGATAGGCAGGAGCCTTATCAGCCTCAGATATGATCAATCACATTTTTTCAGGCTCACATAGTGCACAGCTCACCAGGCGAGCCATGAATGCCCAGAATATTACTGATTAAATTTAGCTTAACTTAGCCCGCTGTAGTGGATAGGCAAAACAGACATGAGAAAACTGAAATCATAACTCTTCTTTGAGTATAAAAGAGCTACAAACGTAAGAAGAAAACTGTTGAACAAAACCAAATGATAAACTTATGACTATCAGAGGAGCTATATGCTACAATGGGATGAATAGAAAACATTTTTACTAACATATTCCCCGTAACAGACTTCAGCCTTTCCCCAGAATATCACATTTGAAAGAGAAGGTAGGGGGGGGGAATAAATCATCCAGTAACTCTACAAGCCAGTTAAGGAAATAGCTCTATAGATTTGCACAGAGAAACCTGACAAATCTGAAAAACGGCATGAGTTCTACTAAGCATTTCCCTCTCTCATCCACTAAACTGGGATTGCATCTTGTATTTCAATAGCCTGAAACTGCTAATCAGTTTAAACTTGAAATCAGACACTTTATGCTCCAAAGGAATGTATAAGATTCTGTACAATATAAATATGGTTTTAAAATAGTACTATATAATACTGGAAGCCTTCCTGCCTAGTTGAAGTAAGCATAGCTAAAGGCACTGACAGGGGTTCAACCCTTTGACGGTCTGAATGCCAAGGAGTACTGGCCAGATCTTCTAAGCTTTCCAGAAGAAATATGTTAAATGCTTAAAATTGATAATACATTGCAGTCTGCAAAATAACCTGCTTGCACTCAGAATATGCCCATCCAGTACAGGGGATGGCATCTTCAGAAAACTGGAAGAAGGCTGCATATACATTTAAGAGCAGAGAAATTCATTGCTGTCCCTTGACCTTTAGGCTGCATGCACACATAAGAGCACATAGCAAACTAGAGTCAAGGAGACTGTAAAAAACCTATCTCCCAGACTTGTTATCCCAGCCTGCTGGGTACAGGATTTTGAAGCACCCGTGAAAACAAACTCCTCCAAGTTCCCGTGAGTGGTGGCAATCGCACCCGCAGGATTTGTTGACAGCCTGGTGCTGATGCTGAGCATACTGAGCTGCTTCTAACCCTTCAGGGTGTTAGGGCTAGCCAGTTATTTATGTAAAAACACTTCCTGATCTTAGATTTTTTTTTTTTCTGGTTGCCACAGCTCCATGAAGAAGCTCCATTTACAGAAAACTGGAGTTTTCACTTCCGAGCACCGGATTCTTACAGACACCTACCATTGCTAGCCCAACATCATTTCCAGGCAAAGTGGGATATCTGGAGACACACCTCCCCTGTCCACTAAACGTTCAAAAAAAGACAATTTAAAAAAACCTAAACCACACCAGCAGGTACTATCTGAAGATAATTCATTTTATTGATCAGAATGATAGATGCCTACACAAGGAGCACCGAATGATGTGATTTTCATGCCACTATGCCCCACTAGATCAGCATTTCATTCACCCCGCTGCGAATCCCCAGCAATGTGTGGAACACAAGTCGCTTTCAGCCCCTGCATCCTCTGTCGGTTCCTGCCCCAAGTTAAGCTTTGCTTTAAACGGAGGTTTTCTCCTCCCAGAGCGCTTCTCCTCGACAAAGTCTTTTGATGAGTCCTTAAAAATGAATGCTCCATGAAAGCCACTATGGAGAAAGGCAGAGCTCACAACTACTCGTGAAGTAAAGAGTGTGAAAGAAATTTATTTTTAAAGAACTGGCCGCCAGCATGAATACATTTATTTAGATCACAGAGCACCACAGTTCCAACATCAACAGCTGAGTAATTGGGCCATATCGAAGCGTGAAAGATAAAGACAAGCTCTGTGGACATTTATTGGCAGCAGTGGCTCCTGCTCACATGAGAAGGGCACCAGATGACATCGCCTAAGCCC
>NW_020799096.1:8071992-8092629 GCF_003259725.1 Athene cunicularia
CGACGCGCGGAGGGAGGAGAGGGAGGAGCGGCAAAGCCCGGCGCCACGAAGACACGTCGGGGGGCTCTGTCCTGGCTCCCGCCGTTCGTCCGGGGCCACCAGCCCCGCTTGAATTTGGCGGGGGGCGAGGAACGCTTCCCGGCCGGGGGGACGGACGATGCCTGGGCCTGGCTGGCCTCCCGCTGGCAGGAGCCGGAGGTTTCCCCGGGAGGAGGGAAGGGGCAGGAGCGGCAGTGTGTGTGAGCAGGGCAGCGGAGGAAGGCTCTCCGCGGAACAGGAGGAGACCCGCGTTTCCCGGCGTACGTCCTGCGGGTCTGCAAGGAGGCGGCAACGTGCACGGCTAGGCAGAAGCTGACAAGAATTGCTCTCTTAATACTTAGGCCCTCTGAGAGCAAAAATCATCAGTCAGACGTGCAATGAAAGGCGAGCAACGGCAAAGGCGAGAAGATAGTCTCCTCCAGCAGATAAGACCAGGGTGATATGCCACCCTGCAGGAGGAGGGGCGTCACCTGCCTGAAAGCCCTCGGCCCGCAGAGCCCATCCTTTTATTGTTCTGTAAAAAGCGATAAATTCCAGCGCGCAGGGTTCCTGAGAAGTCCTCTTTAGATCCCTCTCGAGGATGGAGACCAGGATCCCGGAGAAGAAATTCTCCCTCGGAGGAAGCAGCTTAAACCGCTACAGGGGAGGTTCAGCCTGGACGTTAGGAAAATTGTTTCCCAGAAAGAGTGGTCGGACAGTGGAAGAGGCTGCCCAGGGAGGGGCTGGAGTCACCATCCCTGGAGGGGCTTAAGGGTCGTTTGGACGAGATGTTGGGGGCTGTGGGGTAGGGGAGAACTTTGCAGAGTAGGGCTGAGGGTTGGACTCGATGATCCCCAGGGTCTTTTCCAGCCTGAATGATGCTGTGATTCTGTAACTGGGAGTTTCATTCGCCTTGGCCCTGGCTGTTTAATTCCACGTGCTCCCCTCATCCGTGAGAGGGGTGCAGGGAGAAGCAGAGTAGATCCTGGGAAGCGCAGGAGTGGAGGGGCCAGGATGTTGGTACGATGGGAACTGCTGCTTCGGGCGGCAGCTGGAGAGGGGCAGCCAGGGCCAGCACGTCCTGCGTAGGCAGACGATGCCTCGTGGGGAACTTGCTTCTGACACCGACCTGATCTGCAGGGAAGTGCTGGATGTTGGGGCAGTTTGACATCTGGCGTGGGAAAACGCGGGTGGAGGTCGATCAGCGCAGGAAGCGCTTGGTGAAAGTTTAATCATTTTCTGCCAGAGGGTTTGCAGGGGGATGCGTGTTCGGCCAGGAGGGAACCGCGCGGTAAGCTGTTCCGTCATACCCACGCGCTTCTGTCAAAGGTAGAGCCTGTTTCTGCAGGGGATAGTCCTCGTCAGGAAAGACTGTTCATAGGCATCGGCCTCGAGCATCACCCTCAGGGCAAGCGCCTTGGTGCCATACGTGTGTGTTGCTGTTTAGAAAATGCCATTTTGTGACGTTGACCCTGATGCCAGAAAGCGGACATCAGGCTAAGAGTATTCCAGGTACCGGTTTAATAGAGAAGCAATAACTGCAGAATTCTGTAGGAGGAAAAAAAAAAAAAAAAGCGAGGGAGAATTCCAGTCATCGAGGTATTTTATATTTGCTATGTAAAGCCTAGTGCTGTAATTATTAAAAGCTCTTGTTCACGGTGGCTTGTAAAAAGGCTGAGGGTGCAAGTCTTGTCTTCTCCGTGTAATTATGTCCAGAGTTACGGAGAAGTGAACGTATTCCACTCTTAAATCTCAGTGACACAGTACTCCATATCAAATAAAAAGGAAGAGTCACCTATCAGTAACGCCAGCCGTTAGCACATGATCTAATTGAAAGGAGAGATTTGCTCATTAGAGCACCAAGTGAAAACAGCGGGGCATTTGCATCGTATTAGCAGGGATATTTATAACATTTAATGAGAAGATTTTCACGGGGGGTGTTATAACTGTGCAATCAATACGGATAAAAGTAATCTGATTTAGGCAGAATGTCAATATGCCACGATTAAGCAAACGCCACAAATGACAGACGATCCCATGAGCAGTACCAAGCCAAATCCTCTGCCTTTCGAAGCAAGAAAGTGATGGGGCTTTTCAATTCGTGATCGGGGCACTGAGTGGTGCTCAGACAGCTCTCTGACAAAGTTAAAGGGCGCCAACCTGCAGGAGGGAAGAATGGGTTCGTCCATCACCAGAGGGAGGAGGGAAGCAAAGCAGCTCGATGAGGTGAATGAACCGCTTGTCACTCACGTTGCAGAGTGCCCTCGGGAGGCCTTAGCTTCTTCAGCTAGAAGTAATACCATATGTAACTGTGTCAGTACATAAAAAACTGTAGCTCGCCATTCTTGGCAAGGAAGACTATCCAGAGAAAGGCCTGGAACACTGCACTTCCATCCGTTTATTTCTTTTACCGCACACCCAGATATTGAAGTCATCTCACAGCATTTAATCCAATGGGAATTTTGTCAGTCCGAGCAGAAAGAGAAACTGCCTGTCTCGGCGGTTCAGGTTTAGCTGATAAAATCCTGGCACGGCACTTACGAAAGCAATAGGAAGCATCCAACTGCAGCGACAAGCATAATAATAATGTACTGTTAAATGAAGATGATGGCTAAAATAAGGACTGAGAGCGAGGACCAAGAACAAGGATATGCCAACCCTGTGGGAAGGAACCGTTCAAACTAGCAATAGCTGTAGCTGTAGTTCTAGATCCCTGTTCTCGCTGCTTGAACCTTGATGTTTGCACCATCAAGGGAGGCTCCATACCTGCACCTTAGGGCTGGTTTGTACTTTACACCCACCTATATTCATTAAGCACTCAAGTGGAATTTCAAATGCTGTATTTTGGCAGGGCTCCGTCTCCAGATCAGTTTTTAAACTAGGAAAGTTTTCTGTAAATCGAGGCAGATCGGTGAAACTGCACCCTTGGCAATGCTTTTTAGTTAATAACTTGAATTATAGAGCTCAGGAAGAAACCCCCCAAACAAACCAAAACCAAAGCAACACCATAATGTTCTAAGTGTGAAAAGAGAAAGAAAACAAACGCCCCACATCTGCATCGCTTACAGATTCAGCTGTGTACAGACCTGGTTCACCAAGACTGAGTGTTAACAAATAGTTTCTCTCCTGGAGGCTTCTCCTTCTAAAGTGCCACTTGGCCTGTGATCATGTTTTTTTAAGATATGTGTAATTTTGCTTCTCTGCTGCACATATTGAACTCGGTATCATTTTCCTTATTTCTACCAATACCCTACTTAATTTTAAGACACTGCTTTTTGGCACGCTAATCATTAGTGTTCCCTTGCGTTTGTAAGGAAGCGGCTCTGTGGCATTCCTGTGGTATTACTGTGGCTGAGGTTTCACAGTCTGTTTTAAGACAGTCTATATCCACGAGTAATTGCACTTTCACTGCCTTCCCCCGAGCACCCACGACGTGTGTCTACAGTTGCTGTCAGCTTATTTGGCCGGTTTTTTTGAGCCCCAACTGTTCAGGTGTGGATTTCTCTAACCCGTCCCCAGTTCCCTGCTGCTCACCCCCAGCCGCAGCTGGGAAGAGGCTGCGTGCCCACGTGGGGACATGCTGACGCGGGGAAGGCATCCCATAAGCTCATCAGTAGAAAAGCTGCCGCCTCTGCCGCTCGTTATTCTGCATTTATGGCAGAACCTGCTTAGCGAGGAGGTTTTAAAGTGAACTTGTGTTAAAGCCTTCCCATTGCAGCTGTGAGCCTTGCTGGTTCTTTGCTAGCGTTCCCCATATTTCTCTCGCAAGTGCTCAGTACAAGGAGAATGGGAACTTTGTTTGTAAGTCGGGTCTTCCTGATAATAGTGCAGCTTATGTTCAGTCAGTTCCCAGAGCTGTGTCATCTAATCCACCTTCAGACTCAGCTGGAAAGGGCTCAGGAGACAGAACTCCTTTAGCCTTTCGGTGGATGAGATGCCTTGGGACATTATTTTGTAGCTCTGCTTGCCTGTTGAGTAAAGGGCACCTTCTTCGATTCCTCTTCCACTGCGGATTCACGCAAAAGATTGATTGTGGTCGCCTCCCCCACTGCAGGAGAGAGCGCGGCACGGCCGCCTTTTATTGCGCTGTGAGGAGAATGGAAGAGACTTCTCTTTCCTCCTTGCTTTTTCAAGTCCTCATCACTGCTGAAGCTGTCAGGGTGTCGCTTTGTAACGAACGCAGAGCAAGAGTAACTACAAGAGACCAAACTATTAATACATAGGCATGAAATAGGATAAATGTAGCATATTTTGGATAAAGAGGGATCTCCCCACATTCACCTGCCTACCAGAGAATGAAGTAGGAAACAGTTGGACTGACAGGAACGGATCTGCTTCCAAAATGACTAGAGTCACACCGAGAGGAGCTGCCTGCATGTCAGCTCGCACCATGTCGGCCTGTCAGACATCAAACCACGTGCAGCATCCAGACTTAGTGGCAAACCTCAACTGCGATTGTCATGGTACAAATTATACCTTCCTACGTTCTTCCCGTTCAATTACGGAGATGTCACCCTCAGTTTTTGCATCAGATGCAAGAGGAATCACTTTTGCTAGGTGACAGGTTCAGGTTGAGTTCCCCCCAGAAAACTGCATGAGATGCCTACACCGATCTCCTCACCTAACAAACACGTTTAATTCCTGCTGGTCTGTTCTTCCATTTGGCTGCAAGTAGTTCTCCAGCTGGAGTAAATCAGGAAAAAATAAAATTATTCTCTTGCTGGTACTGTTGCTTGCTGCTGTCAGCTCTTCAACCTCTGTCTTTTACCCTTCTCCTAGAGTTCTACTAGAGTTTTCCAAACAGATTGAGAATCCAGAAACTTCTGTCTGGGTGGAAGACAGAGCCAGCGCAAATCTTAGCCGATACAGAAGCTGATGATTGAATCAAAAATCATCTTCTCAGAATAAGAGCTAAAAGAATAGAGTGGAAAGCCAACATTTTCAGAGACTCAGATGCAAAAATCAGCTGTCCCATTTTAGATACTTAAGGGATTTCTTTTCTTAAGCTGTCCTGTTTCAGCAGCACTCCAGTTTATTTAGCGATCCAGGCTCACCAGGTTTCTATCCCCTTGAAATCTCTGCATTAACATTGCACTGAAACGCTGGCCCTGGCTTTCAGTATTTGGGTCTATTTCAGCCTGATTTACGATCAATTTGTGCCCAAATGCAAATGCATCACATAATGTAAGACATGTTTCCAAAACATTTATCGTATGCCGTATACCAGTAACTGAAGGAACTTACTTGAGCCAAGTAAAAGAAAAAAGATCCATCAGGTATACTTTTCCCATTTGATAAAGGAGTTTGTCTTTCTTTAGTACATCCAGATCTCTGCATTTCCGTACCGGTGTAACGGATCTCTACTCAGCAGTCTCTGTTCAGCTACGCTATGTGCATCACTAAGTGCATGCTTAAAAATACGAGTGCCTGCTTGTGCTTTACTGGCCCAAGGGGGACTGGATGGCAGACCTGGAGCCAAGCGTGTGCGTAGGGTGCATCGGGACCCAGGCGACCTTTCGCATACGCTGCCAACAGCAAGTAGTCGTCACGTTTTGCACCTCACATTTTCTGACAGCCCTGATACGTTTGCACGTGGTTAGAATTACAACCGTGCTCTACGTATTCCTATACTATATATTTAAAAATGCACACACACACACACACGTTGCAAACCAAATACACACAGGCTTCTTCTGAATTGCTTTCTGTTCTTTAGCACTGGTCTCGCTAGTAGGCCTGTCCCTGTGCGTTTTTATTTCAGGCTGGCAGCGAGATCGCGTCACTCAGAGTTGACTGAACCTCCTTACCACAGCCCAGGGATCAATGGACCAAAGAGCTTTTATCACCATCACAAGAGGGGACACCCTTTTATTTGGCAACATACTGTAACCAGATCCTCTGTGTGATATTTCTTTTGATGTATATATGTTTTAAGGAAGATCGTGGATAAAAATGTTTAAATCTAAAAATAAGCCATGTAGCAATACATGCCATAAGCATGTGCACCACGACCTAGGTAGCTACCCCTAAAAATTGCTGCACCAGCCCCACAAGGCCTTTCCTCAGCAAAATGATGAAGAACCTGTTTCCTTCATCTCCACTGACAGATGCCCATTAAGACCACGGTGAGGAAGGGGACAAGTTGTCGGGGTACGAGAGCTATGGTTAAGGAAAAGGGAAGCTTCACCAGCAGACAATTCCGAGCACCTGGAGATGGGCTTTCAGAAACGGTCAAGAGAGAAAATCCCTCTCTCATCCGTGACTACAGAGAAGCTCCAGAAATCCTAAACTCACTACACAAAAGCCAGCCTTTTTCAGCACCTCCTAAATAATCACTGAAGTGCAACCAAAAATAGGATAGCCCTGAAACATCACTCGTGGGTATCCCCATACTTGAGAAGGTTATGATCTTAATCGAACTCACTTGCTAGCACTGTCTCAGGCTCATCGAAACCATGTTTCTTGGCTAACTGACGAGCTCTCACCTGTGGCTAATTCTGAACTCAGACTCGATGAGGCTGTTGAATGTATCCTACAGGTTGGAGAAAAACATGTCGGTAGATTGCAAAAGGCATTGCCCCAGCCTAGAGCTTTTCTTCACGATCTTCTTAATAACCTCATGGGGACTATATGTAAAGGAGGTGAATGCTGAAATTGTGACTTCTCACAGAAGAGCTCTTTTTCCCAGAAGACTACCTCTTCACTGCTAAACCTGGGACTTCCTGGAAAAGCGCTCGGCTACCTGGAGAAATACATCAAAGAGAAATGATAAATCAAATCTCCCTACTGACTACTGTTCTTTGCCCAGCATCAGGAGAGGATCAGACCTGCCACAAACCTTGCAGTTCCTACATCAACCTCAGGCTGACAAGAATTTGGGTATCTGAGTCAGAGACACAATGGGTCCTTATCCCAGTTTTCTTAAGTAGCTTAGCCCTATCCGAGTTGCAAACCACCGACAGCTCTTCCCCCTTCTCCTGGAGGAACCCCAGGACAAGGAGGCAGTCTCATAAGGAGAACCAACGTGCTGCAACGTTGCCGTGAAAAGGATAAATTGTAAATGAAATTCTCAAGCATCGCCTCCCGTACAAAAATCCCACAGATTTCAGCCTTCAGATCTCCAGTGCTGAGCACAGCTGAAGTCGGCTGTTCCCCAGGGTGGGGAGAGCCACGCTGCAGTCTGTATTTCAGCAGTGCTATCACAGCAGCTTATGGAACTGCTGCCTTATGGACAGCTAACCCTTCCTACGAGCTGCGCTGGGGCCGTAACTCGAAGGACTGGCTGGTGGTGAAACCTTCAAGACAAATACAGTACTATAAACCAGAACCTATCCTATTTTCAGAAAGAGTTTTAAATCTAAGTGGAATTAATGAGACTTAAAGATTATATCAACTTCCATGCCGTTAAATTTATGTGTCTTATTTTTCTAGAAAATCACAGCTTAAGACAAAGATATTAGGTATATAATTCTAAAGACTGTGGATTCTCTCCTTCATCTGATTCCTGCTTTTTTGGTGGACCTCCAGTGGTAGAGGTCCTCTTCAACAGCCTGGACCTAACCCACAGAAACCCAGGAAAGACTTCCCAGCAGCTTTAATGAAGCTGGACTGTTGAGAAAATTTTTTAAGCCCAATACAAGTGGATTTTGTCTCCTCGCATTTCACTACATCAAAACAAAAATCACAAGTGGGAAACGTGTACTAAACATGAACAAGTCACAAAATACTGGCCACAGGGGGGATCCTGTGATCCACCATTTTTCTACAGCATACTAAATCTCACGGATTTCTACACCGAAGTGGTGTCTTTCCTTTTTAGTCTCTGGGTCTGAGACCCTGGAGGTCACATGAGCTTTGGCCACATGTCAAAAGGTCCAGTTTACACCGCAGCTTTCAAATGTTTTGCTTGGCATTCTTGACACATCTGCCTTCCATTAGCTGGCCACTCAGTGTTTATTATTCCACATGTTAACTAACATACACTCCTTGTGTGAAAAGTTCAGGTGAACAATAACCTGTTTATCATTCTTGAGAGATCCAAACTTGATCCCCACACAGAAAAGACACTTTTTGCAGCTACGTGCGTGGGCACTCAAAGCTTGAGCCCTTAACCAAATAATTTGGGACGTACAGGACCCTTCTGTGACCCAGTTATTCCTAACTTGTCTACTAGGCTACGGCTTAGTTTGGTGTGTGCTGCGCATACAGAGTACTTCAGAAAAGTAAACTATGAGACTCCACAGGACTTGTTATTGGCATATGCCAGAAGTGGTGCAGTCATCCAGTTTATAATGTGGAAAACACTGAATTTGAGCACCCAGATGGCAAGAAGAATGCTGTATGCCAGTGATTTTAAGTAACCAACAACAAAGAAAAAATCCCACCTCGACCCCCAAAACCCTCTAGGACAAATTTTTTTGCAGGTAGAATTCAGTTTAAATCAGTGGAATTAAGGCAAGGAATTTGCAATCCCCACAGTGTTATTCACTACAAATAATGTGAAGAGAGAAGCACGGCACTTGCGATAACACAGCAGGCTCTCGCGTTCATGAGCGACGTTATTCACACGCCTCAGTGACTGGCCCAGGGATAAGAGAGGTTCTGGGAGGAATTTGGCAGTCACAACCCTGTCATCCCATAGACCAGCCGGAAAATAAGACAAATTTGGAGGTTGATGTGACAGTTTCGTGGTTCACCTGCTGATTTCTACCAAGTTGCTTCTAGCATCATTCTAGTAAAACAAAGTTGCACACTCCTAGCCCTCTCGCTCTGTTGATGAGGACTGACCAGGTGGCACTTAGAAACGTTCGAAAAGGCCTGGGATGTCTTCCAAAATGGAAACAGCGACTGTTGTGCCCAAGCTGTGAGACCAGGGTTTTGGTAGAGGCTGCTCCATAAGAGATAAGTAGTCCAAGCTCACTCAGCTTTGTCTCCGATTTCAGAGAAAAGCAGAACCTCTGGAAAAAATAAAGAGTACACGATGCTTCTCTGCCATCCTTGTGAGTGCTCACAGCCTGGCACGTCCCAGGTGAAAGCAAGCCATGCTTCAGTCCTCAGCAACATCACCAACACAACTGGGGCCAGCCCGGTTGGGCTGCTCAACAGCAAGCATGAAAGCAGGTGAGATGTTTGATCACCTTGCCTTCCCCGACACATGATAAATTAGTCCAGGCATCCCAGGGCGATACATTAAACAAACTATACTCACCATTAGGTGACAGCAGCAGCGACATGAGATATAAGCAAAGTTTAATTGCCAGCTTGTCAAAAGGGCATGAGCTGAAATTTTTACCTCCTCTTGTCCACCGCGTTGATTTGATTCCCTAACTACAGTATGCCACTACCGCAGCCACAAAGGGCTTTCTGAAAACCGTCAGGATCCTGCCGAAGGATGTCTGTAACGTTACATAAATGGACTTCTGTTTAGAGTCAATATTAGCGTTTACCTAAAGTAAACATTAATTCCGCCTTCCCTATAGTCAGCATCTCTCCCAGAAACACACACTCTTATTCTCAACCTAAAAATAAGCTGGTGACTTCATGCATTTGCCTCTTATGCTCAGTCTCCCCACGCTATATAAAACAAGCAGCAGACCCATGCTGTCTAGCAGCTCACTGAAGGTCACCCTCACCTTCTGCCTGCTGAAAATCTTATTTCCAAGAAGACACTGGTGCACAAGCCCTGGAAAAGGTCAGTGAGGACAAATGAAACAAAGCGTTTCATGGAAAGCATTTGATGAATAATTGCAGTAACCAGCCCACAGAAGAGGAGCTGAAGAGACCGCCTGTACAATGCAGCGCTGGCTCTCGCCCAGCAGCCCTCTGGCCTGCACTGCTCTTGCCTAGAGGAAGCCACCGGCTCTGCCAAAACTTCTGTCTTGCCCCGCCGGTTCATCAGGTGTCCACACACGCCCATCCAGAAGGTGCGAGGTCAAGTCTAGCTCTCCAAGCAGAAAGGCTGTCTCTAAACACTAAACTTTTTTTGAAGAACAGATTTCACACCGCTACAGGTAACTATGGCAGTCTATCTGCCTGTGCTTAAAAGCCTAAACATCACCAGTCCCAGGCACGGCACACTACTGAGTGACCACTTCTCCTTCTGAGACCTTATTCCTGCTGGCTATTGCGCTAGTGCATTCTCCCCTCTTCCTCTATTATTGTACTGGGCAAGTCACACTGAAAAAAAATGTTAAAAACCCCTACAGGTGTAGGTCAGACAGGTACATAGATACAGGCGCACCCCAATTCCCAGGGACCGGCACGGCAGGTTGGTGTTTATTCACTGGTTGAATAAGGAGAGAGCTCTAAGAGCAGCACGCCTTCCGTAGCATTTTTAGGTAGCATGAGGAGAGCCTCGTCTCAAAGAAAAGTACAGGCAAGCCAGATCTCTCCAGCTCACCCTGGATTGGTCCATCCTAGAAATGAGGTCCCACCGTGGCAGAAAGGGCGTAAATCACACAGAACCTGTGCTTCATCGCAAAGAGTTGAATACCCTGAGAATCATCACGTCCTGAATGTGCTCCCTGAAGCTGAGGGGGAAAAAAGCCTCCACGCTCCACTAAGGTCGACACCTCCTGCACTGAATTTTTGGTTGGATCAGATTTTAATTCAGTGAGTAACCGCACTGGAATTCCGGGGCGGAAGCGTGCTGTGCTTTAAATAACACAGAGATAACACTCTCTGTGGCTGCAGGGCTTCAGGGTGAGGGCAGTTTCTTTCTCCAAGGAAAACACCTTTCAGTGGAGTCCACGCTAAAATTCAGTGTGGGAAAGCAAAACCTTCCCTCTATGAAGGTAGCTCAGCCTGCTTGTTATTTTTGTTACCATAATCATTGTTACCCTAACCATTCACCTCATCCCTCCTCCCCCCTCTTTTTTTGCCACTTACTAAATCACCATTCTAGACAGTCACCTGTAGCTCCGGTCCTAGCCTAGGCTGAGGGGAAATTATCTCCATTCCTTTTAAGGCATACTACTCTGTATATTATAAACCCTAGATAGCCATCAGAAAAAGAATTATTAGATTCTCTGCGTCTCCTTCTTGTAGAGTTTGCAATTCAGTTGTTTCAAGCTTATAAACTGTCTCCAGGGGGCTTTTCCACTTCTAGGCGTAGGGAAGTTCTGCCCATTTTGTTAAGGGATAAAGCAAAGTCTGTTATTTTCAGTCCCATCGTTCATTTCCAGAATCATTTGTTGCATCAGCAAGGATGATGATTTGGAAGCATCCGTAAAGATATACAGATGTGTAAGTGAACCAGAAGAGTTACACTAACACAAGGTATTCCATTCCAGCAATTCTCATGCGCTGGGGCACAAAATCTCATGGGCGGTGGGGAGATCTACTTTTAGGCAGCTTGTGCCTGCTCATGACGGATGACTTCTCCCCCCTCCACAGCGGCTGATCAGCTGCGAGAGAGCAGCTGGAGTGTTGGTGAGAGACATGGCAACGTCTACACAACTTCTTCACAAAACCAGCAATGTATTGAATATTTCTCATCTGATCTGCCATGATGAATCTCACATCTCAAGTAACGTAACTTTGTACCTACTTCTCTATTCCTCCTTCAGTTACTCATTCTCTTGGTTTCCGTTTCAGCTGCTTCTCCAGAGCTTGTGGCTTGAGTGAGAAGGCCTGGCGAGGCTCTGCAGAAGCAGCGGCTTAGTTAAGGAACCGCAGAGCCTATGTCATGTTGGCTGCACAGAGATGCCTGTGCTAAATTTGTACGTACTGTTTGATCATTTTGATTCATTTGCAGACAAAGATATACTCCTGTCTCGGATATCCAAGTAAGAAAACTTCTAAGAGCTTCCCTTACTCCATCAAAACTGGAAAATGCATAAGGCTGCTAAATGCGGTGGTTATTTCTCTTGCAGACATCAGCACTGTAGCAAGTTGGAATGACAGAGCTACGTAAGAAGGCTAAATACTTTCCTGGAGCATTGAAGTTTCCAAAATATAAACAGTGGCAACGATTACAGCAGACACTCTGCTATTCATCCGTTTTCCTTTCAGTGAAGTTAAATGCTTGCAGAAATGCTGAGGGTTCAAGCCTCCCGGCCACAGAGAGGCTGGTACAGCTCAGCGGGCCAAAGCGTCTGCCGCAGGCATGCTGAAGTGCTTTGGCATCAGCCCCAGGGTGCCCTCCAGAGCCGGAACCTCGTCAGCCCCCAGGACCAACCAGGCCTTGGTCTCCATTTGGAAAACCCACCTGCCAAAGCAAAATGGCTTTGGTTATGGCAATGTGCCTCAGCAGAAAACAACCCCCTCCTCCGCTTGCCCAATGGCCACCAGGTGATGGCGCGGCCTGGGCTGCTCTACAGGCCTTGGCCGAGAGGAGCGACTGACTCCCCTGGCACAGCAGATGTCTGCACCACACTTCACTCCATCATCATCCGCGCCTGAGCCACAACCTGCTAGCACAGCCGTAAGGTAACACGCAATTACCCTGGGCTTAATTACTGCTTCTCTGAAACGCCACACGGTATGACGTGGCAACTGTAGAAAATAATAGCTGTCGCTGTCTCTCTCCTACAGGGAAAGAAATCTCTAGAGACGTGCTGACTGTGAGTCAGCGTGCCTTTAAAATTACTCCGGTACGTACGGCAAGCTAACTCCACGTTAACAGAGGAAGACTAGAATCAGTGTAAAAGAGAAGAGAAAACTCAAGGGGGCAACTCCTTGATCGTAAAATGCAGCGTAGAGTAACATGCAACTTACTGCTTGCTTCTGTTGTGGCATCTCCGATTTGCAACGTTATGAATGTACACAAGCAAATAGAGTTTGAAAAGCCCATGCTAGCAATGGTTTTGAAGACCAGGGGCTAGGAAGAGCCACGAGGATTCCTGTATAGCTGCATCTGGGTATCCCTCACACGTAGGGGAGAGGTGGCCAGTTTCTGCTCATCTTCATTTCCATAAGGAATCAGTAATGGCATTGTGAAAGAGCTGCCTTTTCTTGAGAAAGCAAATCAAAATAACTTTCTCAATTTAGCAAACTCCATAAAGAGAAAAAAAAGACTTTCTGTAGCACATGTGGATGGCAGTAGGATTGTATGCAAGAAATATGAATTACAATATTAAGCCCTTCTCCTCCATATTCATCCTAGTTTTTGGAGAGTCTGGAACGCTCATTTTAGAGCAGAGAAAGAGGTACCACGTACTATGTAGGAAAGAAAATTAATTTTAGTTTAGATCACAGAAAGAGGGACTACAAATGGCAGAACTGGAAGTTAGATGGATTTATATAAAATGTTTTATATAAACTTGGAAATTGTACTTTGCCAATGAATATCAGCCTAGGCACTGAAACAATACAAGAATAAAAACCTGGTATTTTTCATCTAAAATAACAGTGTTTAATCCTTCTGACCCTAGAGGACACTCAATAAACATTTGAAGTCTTATCTTTATAAACAGATCTACACATTTTTCTCCTATACACATGTATGGGCCCATAAAATTATAAGTAAGATGTATATGGCATGGAAACTGGGGGACAGTTCAACATAAGACAATCCAGGTACGTTCTCTTGCAGCAGCATCTTTTACCAATCTCGTCTAAACAAGCTTGGGATCCTCGGACCTTTGCTAAAAAGGAGCCAAAACTCTGATACAGTCTTTGGCTTGTAGCTACATCTGTCTAAACAAGGATTATTCTAGAATCAGAAGTATTTGTGGCCTGGAGTGTGTTAGTCTATAGTCACACTGGCACTACTAGCAGTACTTGGTGACACTCCAACAGCAAAAAACCACTACTCAGGTGAAGGTCTTTTTCATGCTTTCACCCTAACTCGCTTCCTTTATTTGAACTCTAAAGCAATGACTTATTTACATATTCACTTTAAAAAAACAAATCTAACAGCAGTTAAAACTTCAGTCTGACAAAACTGTTGTACTTAACACACTGTGCCATTATGTTAAGGAATAGTCATGTGATTGCTTATATGAGTTATATACAGAAGGGAAAAAAATCCCCAACATTTAACTGTTTCAAAATGTGAATTTGGGGAGTGGTTATCTGATTTTAGTTTTAAAAAAAGAATCGGGGATAACTATAATCTTCTTGGTGTTCTTTAATTAGGTCACTTAAGGGAAAAAACCCAAACCCTATTTACTCCATCCAACGTCGTATGAATGTTATACAGATTATTTTAGTTTGCTCCACTGCACTTAGGTCACGCTTGACAAAGTACAGTCCATAACGAGTATCTTTCACAGAAAGGGAAAAGAACCAAACCAAAAAAAGGTGAAAAATAGCCTATTTGTGAGGAGAAGAGAACTGTAAGTGATCACAGTGATGCTCACTGTCAGAGTAACAGATCTCTGCATTTTATTTCCCAAAGCCCAAGACAATGTATACCTTACATGGAAACCTGAAACTCACATCTACGTTTTAGATTGCTGTAACGATAGCGATAGCAAAATCCTACAAATCCTCAGCCAGCTGTGAGAGGAACACGCATTTCTCAGAGCCAAAGGAACCCACCTCAGCTCTGGTCCACGCTGCCGCCGTGTCAGAAACGCACTGGAGGACGCCGTTCTGCTACGCAACAGAAGCACAGAGCAGCTCCGATAACTGAAACCATTACACAGAATATTGGTTTTTAAAGCCCAATCTGATAATTTGATGTTTGATAAAAGGAAGAAGCTCAGAAAAACTCCCCCAAACTACAAATAATAAAGCAGCATAAAATTTAAAAAATTTTGCCAGAGACAAGGCAGTGGGAAATAAAGATGTAACTGAGTCTTTACCTATCAAAGGCAAGCCATGTCCCTTTAGACGGTAAACAGTAATTTCAGACCAGAGGTATTCCTGTGACAGCTAGCAGCCACAACAGACCTCGGAGCACTCAAACTGTTGCACTTCCCCGAGTTTCACTGGCATACAAAGCTGTGCAAACAATTTCAGCTGATTCATTTCTTGTCCTGCAGATGAGGAAAAAGTGAATCCCAGTGCATTTGCAAAAAAAAACCCCACCAAACCCAAAACAAACCCCAAACATCCTACAAGTCATTGGTCTGTACTTATTTTTTGGAGTCACGCACAAATGCTCGGCTGCTATCTGTGCCCCGGCCTGAAGGTAAGCCGGCTGAACAGGACATGGAAGAGTACAGGACATGACCAGAGACATGGCTGAACTTGACAGGTAACGGTATGAGAAGCCGACAAAAGGGACAGTGTGGTGAGGAATGGCTGGATCTCATGGGTGGTTATGGGGGAGTTATGCAAGAAAAGGCTGAAGACGGAAAATCAGAGGCGAATAGTGGGGATGCAGAGTCTCGAAATGCCAACAATGCTGAGGTCACCACAACTCTAGTACCCTATGAAGCTAAGATTATCTAGGTAACAGGATGAGAAAGACAAAATTTGGGTACACAGAAATACCAAGTTGTGGGTAGTGCCCCTGGGCACGACAGCTGAAGCAGGACAAATCGAGGCTGTCAGTTTGGACCGCACCACGCTAGCCAAAGCTGTCTCTGCAGTCAGGAGGAGCCGCTGTGTTCCTTGGCTAACGGGAGAGCACCCAGAGGAACAGACTGAGCACCCCTGCAGCAGGATGCGTGTTCCAGGCCTGACAGCCTCAGCAAGTAACCGTGGCTTCCTAACAGCATTCAGAAGTATCTTTCAGGCAGGCAGTGTACTTAGAAGGCCTGCTCATGTTCAGAGGAGATATTTAGAGGAGTGCTCATCCTACAAACACTTGTTAAAAATTATATTCCCTTGAACCATCCTGGCAAACGAGCATACACAGTATTGACTGACACTTCTCGATATGGCAAGTATCAAAGCAGCTGGAGAACAAGTTAAATTTATCCCTACTTGCACATGGCTTCAGAGGATCACAGCCTACACGCCAAAATGACCAGATGGGAATTACTGGAACAAAAATCCACAGTTTATAGATTTTACAACACAAACTTTCCTACTTGCTATATTCTCACGCCAGGCTTTTCAGCTCATTGTGTGTCTGTTTCACAGGTCGTGATCCCTTGAAAATCTGAAGGTCTCCGCTGACTTCTTGCAGTTGAACGTACTTGAATAGCTCTCCTGGCGAGAGGGAATTCAGCCTCTCAATGTCCCAGCTAAGGATGTCTCGAACAGGCACAAGAACAAAACTGGTTATTCCTTTCTAAAGAAAAATCATACCAAAGAAGTTCCACAATTATACAGTAAATACACTTTATTTCATCTCAGCTCTTGTCAGATTAGTGCTGTCAACAGTCACAGATCAGCATATGATAAAGATATGTATTAACTATTTACAATTTCAGTAACATTCTTTTTCTCCAGAAAACAGAAGTACAAAAGCTAGGAATAAACAAATGAGGTTCTGCTACTTGGGTTTATTGTAGGCAAAAGCAGATAGAAGTAACCTTTAGCAAACAATCATAAGATCAAATCGGGAGAGAGTAGTTGTCAAGAGTGCCTAGCTCATCAGGAAAATCACCTCAACCGCTACCCATCCAGAAATGTATTGCACACTTTATTCAAAATAAAAAAATAAATAGAAGAAAAAAACTATCTATTTCAACTCTTAAAAAATACCCAGTAACATCTGTATAAAGATACAGTAGTGGGCAACTCCTTCCTAGGATAAAGTCTTTTCTCTCCTGTAAAAAAATAACCTCTAACACAAAATAGAAGACAGTGTTCAACAGAGGAGAAAAAAGACTCATCACCAGATAATCCCTGATAGGCGTTTCTTGTCAAGGCAGTTTTAACTATATTCATGGTCCAAAGGTGGTGCTGAGTTTTGGTTCTTGCTGTTCCATTTGTGACCTTGAATAATAGCTTTTCTTTTTGTCCTTATCAAAGGACAGTGACAGAAATATGAACTAAGCAGCAGTGTCATGAGGCATTCTCTTCACAGTTTCTTCAAGATGGTTGGAGCCATGACTAGAAGAATGAAAAGTTAGAGAAAATGAAGAAAATTTTAAATTATTATAACATTAAATGCTTCTCAGTTGCTCTTACTGATGACACTGTTGTTTATTGATAGGTATAGGAGATGGAAGGATTTCAGATAAGTCAAATTGTCAAATTATTAACCAATTTCGAGCAAATAAATCCATTCCAGTAGCTGCAAAACTGTTGAGAAACTATGATGAAATGAAAATAACCTGCAACAAAACAGTCAGGAGTCTCACTGGAAATAGTCTACCACATCGCTGCATGTTAATCCAATGAAAAAAAGATTTGGCCTTTCTGCACAAGGCCTATCACCAAAAGGGAAGTGATGAAATGAAATTTCTGGGCTAGCAAAAAGCTTTCTCTACCAGGAAAATATTAACTGCTTTTACAATGAAGTCAGCATCATCTTAATTTCCTAAGTTCTATACATGCAAGAATATTCTCCCGTTTGCTGACTATCTACTGACACGAGTCACAGAAATACTCGAGATAAAAGAAAGAAGCTACAGTCCAAGAATGAGGTCTGAACGGCTTCTGTACAAATGAAGTTATGGAAGTGTACCAGGACACTGCTGATATTAAGGCCAAAATCAAGCCCTTCTGTGACACGCATCAAATACAGCTGAGAATGCTGGAACTTTTTACACCAGCATTACAGACAGCATGGCAAGAACTTCAGTTTCAAACATGCTTTCTGCAACAGTGATGTAAATAGTTCTGTCCTATCATTAACAACAATTATTTTCAGCAGAGGGCTAGAAAAAACAGTTGCTTATTTAGTCAAGAAGTGATCAAGGCTAGGAGACCAACAGCCCAACCTCTGCTGCTTTTTGAGTGCAATAAAGCATATCCGCTGTTGTATGCAGAGGTTTAAGAGAATGCAACATAAAGGAGACACCATGACTGCTTGCTAAGAAGAATGGATTTTTTTCCTTTGAAAGAGATATTATTTTGTAGGGGGCCACCTCTGCATGACTGCAAGAGGGGGAGACAGCCTGTCAGCTGCACTGTGGTAACTGGCAGTGGCGACAGCCTAAACGAATCCGTTTTGGTGTGGCGGTGGTGCCGGCCAGCCGCTGCATTTCAGGCCACTGCTAGCAATCACTTCAGACATGCTGCAGATTCCTGGCAACTGTGCAAAGCTTTTCAGCTGCAAAGGACGAAAAGCAAAGTTGGGCTGACTCTAGGCTGTAGACTTCACCTGAAGAGTTTATTACATTTCCCACAGCACTAATGACTCAAATTAATACACGTTATCGGGCAGTGCAGAAAATTTTAACTGTGTACATCCATATCCTGCTGCCCTCTCAACCACTAGTGCTTGTGTGTTGTTTGGCCTGGCTACTCTGCTCTGATGCAGCTTGCACCCTTAGGCCTACATCAGCTGCTGCTTGTCTGTACCACTGCAATTAGAATTCCAGAGTCATAAGGAAAGTAGCTTAACAAAACCTGAAAACAGGCACAATAAACTGAGAGCATAAAGCTCCCCAAGTTGTTCTCCCTTATCTTTCTGCTCCAGTTTCTCGATACCAAGACAAAGCTCCAATTCAGAAAGGGACTGATGTTTACATGCAATCATATCCCAATTGCTCTACAGAGAATCTTTCTTTCATCAACCTTTTTAAAAATAATCCATTCGCATATTTATAAGATGTAATGATTTATTTCAAGCAGTACAGTGTGTCTCCCATAAATCTGAACATGTGCCTGTTCAGAAAAGGAGCTCAGAGGAGCTACTCTCTTAATAACGTAGGTAACTCTGTGCACATCTACTACTCATAGATGAGATGGCTACAGTCAGATCACAATAACTTATATTAGTGAAGGAGATACATTCATCTAGCATATGTTTATTGACTAGGAATTTGTTAAACATTTTCAGAAACTTGTTAAATATATGCCCACTAAGAGGATAAATAATTACTCACAGATAGTTAATGCTACGCACACCTACTCTCTTCCAGTGGTACAGTTAATTAACAATTTACACATTACAATTAGTTATAGGTGTTTTGAGCATGAACTAACACATAGCAACAACCAAGCTTTATGTTAAAAATGCACATTTACGTTGTAGCTCAGAACTTTAGTGCTCAGAAGATCTAAATGCTGGGTATTTTCATATACCAGCATCACTCCCATATTAAGTGTGGAGAAGTGCTACTGCCATGTTCGCAAATGTCAATAAATAAAATACAAAGCCCCAAGCATATCTCTTCACAGAATAATTTATGAAGACCCCTCTAACTTTTTAGTCTTAAACAGAATTACTAAAGGCTCATGCCAAAAAATAGTTTGTGCTTCAGTAAACAAACAGTAACTTTGAAAGTGAAGAAAAAAAAATTACCACGTCCTCCATAATATGCCCTAATATTTGAGTGTCCATTGAATGTCTAATTTAATCTCTGTGGATTAGGAAAGGAGAACATTCATAGGCTTGATCTGAGCCCAGAAAGGACTGCTGTGTGAAACCCAAGACGTTTTTGATCAGGACATGCAGCTCTCTGAATGACAGTATCCTTAACAACCAAAGGACTTGGAGCCTGCAGAAAACCTCACTGTATGTTCTAGACAAAATTTAAGATGAAGGACCAAAACCTGCTGGATGAATTCAAGTCTCTTTAGTGTCAGAAGTTGTGAATATCTGTTTTAGGAAGACCATGTTTCAAGTATCAAAAAGCTGAAGGGACTGAAAAATAAGGTTCATCTCTCTAACCTCTCTTTTGGCCAACAGAGAACTCAAAATGTTTCCTAAATATTACTCTAGCTTGCCAAAACAAAACAACAACAAAGTGCCATCTTTCTACCTAAAAGTCAGAGAAAGAGAGCATTAAGAGAAATTCATGTCTGGGATGCATGATATTTACTGGAGCTGCAGTATTACCAGCATTTATATCATTTAAAAAGTGCTTTAAATATTTAAGATGGCAAGACTCTCAAACCTGCTAAGGGTACAGGAACATGCTGAAGTATTTAACACTTTCCTCAGATTTGATACTTCAAGACGAAATGGTAAAAAATTTTCTTGATGTTGTTTCAATGAATCAAGGGGACTTTAACGTAACTACTTCAACCGAAACGTAAAAATGTTCAAATTTGTATTTTATTCTCTTTCTGCCAGTGCTAAACAAATACATATGCAAGGCCAGCAAGAGAAAGAGAATGCAATTCCTCCTCTCAATTTATTTCCTGAATATTGTACTAAGCTGACCCACAAAGAGGGGGATCACAATGTTGACTCCAGATACAATGTAGACAGAACTATTACTGCAGGTTTTATCTCAATAAAAAATAGCTACTATACATAAAATACCAACAATAACACCAAAGAAATGTTTATGTTCCTATATCCTTCGGTTTTGAGTCTGCTTCTCAAACCCAAATTCACCTGTCTGGTAAATACTGAGCAACTGTCACACAGTAAGAAATGTATTGAAAGTGGGAAAAAACCCACCCAAACAAAACCAAAGTGAAGCGTTCAAGACTCTTGTTTTTGACGTATCCTGACCCAGAGTGATCCTCACGCTCTTCGGAATAAACCTCAAAAACTTCAACCAAGAACCAAGCAAACAAAAAACCCAATCTTGTTAGGACACTCAAGATACATATCCTACTTCCAACACATGTGTATCAGGTGATGGAGCTAGTCACTTTTCTACTCTACAAGAAAAATGGCTTTTGCTTTAGCCAGAAATTTTGTCCCAGGGA
>NW_020799096.1:8092679-8095863 GCF_003259725.1 Athene cunicularia
ACTGTGTTTTCAGGTCACTTTCCTTATCTGACAAAGCATTCACCTTCAATGCTGACTGCCTTAGTTGTCCTTGCAGTTCCTTCAGGGACTCCTCCCTTGTCACCTGTTCTCCCTTCAGTCGGGTTCTTTCTGCTCTGGAGCCCTCCTTCTCAGCACTGAAGGTGGCAAGTTTCTGTTTCAGGTCTCCAACTTCCTGCTCCTTCGCTTGCAGCTCCATTTCATGCTTTTCCTGGAGCTCTTCAACCTGCTGCTGATGGAGTTTCTCTTCCCAACTCCGGGTAATTTCTTCCAACTCCCTCCTGTGAGCCTCAGCAAGACTCTCTAGTTGCTCTTTGTGATTAGATTCTAGTTTTGACACAGCCTCATTGATTCCAGCTGAGCTGGCATGTGCCATTTCCAACATTTTAGCATTGAATTCGCTTTCTTTCAGACTGAACTCCAATTGCTTGTTTTCAAGCTCTTTTTTCAGTTTAGCTATCTGCTCCGCAAGTTTCTCGAATGACTGCTTGACTTGGTTGAGTTCCTCTTCGAGTACCTTCTCAACTTCTTGAATAGACAGTGCATGCTCTTTTGACATCACTTCAACCTCTTCTTTGTGCCTTTTCCTCTCTTCTTCCAATTCTTGCTTTGCTTCACACACTTTACTATTCAATGCAGAGAGCTCTTGTTCCAAGTCATGACGTACTTTTAGTGCTTCTGATAGCTCAGAAGACAGTGCTTCTAATTCTGCTTGTTTCACATCAAGTTTTTCTAACGTTTTTTCATTCATCTCTTCTATGTGTGTGTGGAAAACTGCTTCTTTCTCTTTCAAAATTGTAGCTAACTCTTGTTCTTGTTTCTCTCTCATTTTTTCTATTTCAGTTACTTGTTGTTGCTTTAAGATTTGAAGTTTTTCTGTCCAAAGCTTTTCCTGCTGCTGTTTCATGTTTTCCAGTTCATTCTTGTGTTTTTCAACTATATCATTTATTTCCTTATTGTGCTGCTTTTTTTCCTCTGATTGCTTTCTGTCCTCTTCCAAATACTTTGCAAGAGAGCTTTCCAGTTGAAGAATCCTCTGTTAGAAAAAGCAGTTTTAGAAGAATATGAATATTCAAAAGGCAACAAGATTAAATTTTTTCAAAATCTCACCAGGTTCACAAAACTACAAGTAACTTATTCCATTATTTTTAGTGAATATTTTTTTATGGCAGCCTTTCATTCACCTAGTTTCTTCTCAAACTTGCTTCCATTATGGTTAGTTATTTAATAACAGGTTTTCTCTTTCACTGTGGTGAAAATACATACAATTAAAGCTTAGAAAGAGTTTAACTAATACAAATAAAATAATTCCTGAGACATTTATGAGATACACATCCATTTCTTCTTATTAAGCTAAAGTGCCAACACATAGGATGAAAGATATCAAGAGTCTACACGAGTATTACCAAGCTTTTTACACACCCCTACTGATTTATCTTAATTCCACACATCTCATGGAAATTCTGCTGTGAAGGTAAAAGCTTCTACAGGCAAAACTTTCAAACTAATATTAGAGAGTGCCGGCATAACGTACAAACTTGCATTGGCAGATAATGCAATCTGACCCATTACATAAAGCAAGGGACACTTCAAAATTTAAGCACATTTTCTTCTTTACTCAAGTATTTTATAAGTGTGTGTATGCTAGCAGTACCCAGGAGTTAGACAGTTTGAAGTTCAACAATCCTGTAGAACATACATAAAAATTATGCGGAGGGATACAAATTAATGTATCATGCCCTGATGAAAGTGAATGCAGATGTGTATTTTTTAAACACTCTAAGATTAAAAGAACACAATCGCAACAAATCCACAGTATCTGTAAACTGTCATGATTAGAATATATACTAAAAGGAATTCCTGTAAACATTTACCCCTTGGGAATCTTTACTCACAGTTCTAGAAGTCTTTACTTCTTGATGCATCCTCTGAACCTTCTTGTCACACTGTGACTGTATTGCTTTCTTCTGCAGCTCTAATTCTTCTAAAGCAAGGGATCCTTGCTGCTCTTGTTCTTGAAGGGCTTTTAGATACTCAATCCGGTTTCTTTCCTGTATCAAAAATTATGATTAAAAAAATAAATACAGTCATCACACCTCCAAAACCAGTAGAATAGAATATTTACAAACAAGTTAATAGGAGTCATACACTATGCACCTGTATTTTCACCACAAGCACCTGACCTGGAAGGAAATTCTTCTCCGAGGTCAAACACTCCGAATAGTTAACCCTGCTCACATCATACAACACAATTGGCCACAACGATACCAACACTTTTCAAGGAACAGCCTCATTCTTTGAACCTCTTCTACTCGAGTTGCTCTGGCTAATCGCCAATGATCCAGAGGAAGAAATTTTTTAAAAATGTCGAACAAAAGGAGTTTTAAAAATAAAAGAAGTCTTTCTCACAAGATGCAGCTGTTAGTGAGCAGTGAGAGTGATTAACTGTCATTATTCGGTCTGTATCACCACAGCTGCTTTCCCTTCATGCTGCTGAAGAGTCTGACCTCTTTGACTTTTGGAGGATGCTCTGTATCTCTTGAGTGCAGAAGGACTCTGGCTACAGAACAGGGTCAGATGAAGACTTCTAGTTCCACCTCACACTCAGAGAACCATCTTTCTACACGTTTCAGGGATACTTACAAGAGCTGCCTTCATCTTGCCCTGGAACGCCTTCTCTTGGGCCTGTAACCTCTCATTTAGCTCCCGATCTTTGGCAGCCATTTCTTCTTTATGGTGTTTTTCTAGTTCAGCAACACGCTCCTCTGAAGACTTCTGTCAAACAGTCAGAAAAAAAAATAAAATCACAATATTCAATAACACTTTGTATTATTTCTTAATAAGAAAAGCAGTGCAACAGAGAGAGGGAACCGGAACCATCTCTTTGCTGCCTTTGAGTAAGCAACAGTCACTTGAACGCTTCCTACTGAGCCCTGACAGGGGCTATTTTCAAGCTTCAAGTTATCCATCTTCCTTCTCAAGTCTTTCACAGTTCTACCAAAAGAAACACCAAATCTTCTAAAGACTCATCTACCAAGGGGAACTTAGGTGTTTTCAGTTTCAGTGCCAACGTGATCATAACTTGGAAAAGGAACTTCCGTCTCTAGCTTTCCCTGCATTCTTGTTATTTCCCACGCCAGAAAGTCAAGTGATGATACTCTATGTA
>NW_020799096.1:8095913-8100562 GCF_003259725.1 Athene cunicularia
CAGAGCTGTGTTGTCAGAGGTTTGGACTTCACATGAGGAACCATTTCTCTCCTGAGAGGCAGGGCAGGTCAAACCCTGGAACAGGCTTCCTGGAGTGGCAGTCAAAGTCCCGGGGCTGTCAGTGTTTGAGAGGCATTTTCACAGAGCCCTTAATACCAGGGAACTGGTCAGGCCGCTGCCCTAGATGATCACTATAGGTCCCTGCCAGCTGAACTAGGCTGTGCTATGCTGTGCTTCTTCCTACCTCCTCCTTGCCCTGCCATTACATGCTGAGGAACTCCCCGATGACATTTCTCCCCAGCCCTGCACTAGCAGAAAGCCCTGAATACCCGTAACCATGTCCCACCCTAGGCACTGGCTCGGTCACGTTGTGGGAGGGAGGCCTGCACCTTCTGATGGGCGTGAGAGCTGTGGATCGTCTCGAGATAATCGGACCATCTGCACAAATTTGCAAAGGAAAGTCTGAAGTGTCACCTCGGAAAGTCTTCTATGTTCATCCAGTTTCACTGGGTTTCCTCAGGATGGTAAAACCCCTCATCTCTGACCCTAGCGAGGCTCAAAGGTGAAGCCCTCAGTCTGAAGCAGGACATGCTCCTCAACTAAATGGCTACAAACACTTTTGAGGTGAGCAATGCCTGTTCATTCCCCCGTGGATAATTTTTTCTCCCTGTACTCACTGTTAGAAATGCCTGAGCTGTTTCCCATGGAAAAACAAGCTGAAACAAAAGAACCTGAGAGCAGTAGCACCCCCTCAGAGGGGGGGTCCATCTGCCCCAACACTCTGTCCCCAAAGTGGCCAGACGTCAGTGCCTACGGGAGAGCACACGAGCAGTGCACGTCTGCTTCTGTCAGGGTCCTGGGGGTGCTCATAGGCCTCAGTGGCCGGGACCGGCCTCCCCCGGACCCCCAGCCCCCCCTGTCTCCTGCCAAGGGCCCAGGGGACGTGTCTGAGCTCAGCCCGGGGCCTTCAGTCCCTGCCCGAGCGATGCTGTAGCTGTGCCCGTCTCTGCCCCTGTCTCCTGGGGGGCTGGGACCTGCTCTGCAGAGAGCTGCTCTCCTGGAGGGACCCCTCAGACCCGCCTCAGAGCTGCTCCTGCAGAGCGCTCGGCGTGACACGGGGTCACTCTGCTGTTCTATTCCCTGCGCGCACCGTGAGTCCAGTAACGAGGAGAAGGTTATTTGCCTGAAATGCCAGGGCATTTCAGCTCCAAAACCACTTTCAAGGACACATATTACAAAGATTACAAGGGGAACTGGGATTTTACTTATTACTGTGTCCAAGCAGGTCATCTTGCAAAGGAACTCTAATCACAAGAAGAGTAAATGTCCAAGCACGTAACAGAAGTCAGATCTGTAAAATCCAGTATTGTTAAAGAGCCTTAAAGTCATAATATGCGTGTATCTAATTAGCCAAGACAAATGGGTAATTCCTCCCTACCCACTTTAGAGTGCCACTGCTTATGCCACTCTCCCTAGGGATACAGAAAGCTTCAGAACTCCGACACAGAGCTCTTCTAACTGCAGGGCATAAAACCCAACACCAAACAAAATGATCCCTGACTCGCTCATCTAAAATCACACACCAGCTCTACTAGAACAGAGAGGAAAAGATGCCACAAAAGTATGATACGAGTGTTTTAAAGAGACCGACATTTTAGTAAATTGTCCAAACCAAAGCGTATCTTTCAAACAAACAAACAACTTACTTGTGATGAAAACAGTGTACTTACCTCTGTATGGTGTTAGAGCTAAGGAGACGTTCACATTCTTCTCATAATTTTGCAACTGCTCTTCCAGTACATGAATCTAGATAGAGAACAGTCAAATGATGAATGGTGTTCACGAGCAGCTAAAATAAGCGTAATTGACAGTTTTCAGCTAAACATAATCTCCTTCGATGAAAGCAAAAGACATTAAAAACTGTGTCATTAAAAACTGTCCCTAAACTACTTAAGGAAATGGGGGTACATGTGTCTGTAAACACGCAGGTATCTACAGCAAATGTTACGCATGTCTATGTAGTCACGTATGTATGTACACGTGTCTATTCTATACACGTAAGCTTAAAGAACACATGACAAAAATGCCGTCAAAAATACATCAACAATTAACCTTTCCTAAGAGTTTTTTTAATAGATGGTTATAGACCTCTAGTTAAAAATCCTCAATACCTGGCATACTCAGCTCCTTCTATTTCCTCTTAATTTGAGATGTATTTTTGGGGGTGGTGTTTTTTCTCAGAGGTTTTTTACATCAAGAACCATAGAATCTTACAATAGCATCTTTAGAACCAAGTTCGCTGCAAACTCCTGCTTGAAATGTTACTGGAGCAAAACTAGGTTTGTCTGCAAGCATCAAGCAGACAAACTGTTCACTTAGAAGTAAAAACGAAAGCTTTATTAGCACAGAAACTATGCAAACAGACAGCATCCCCCATAGAACAGAACCTTACTTTCAGGGCCGTGGTGTCTATCTGGACAGAGCCTCAGAGAAAGGAGCTAGGGAGGGAGGCTGACCTATAAACACTGTCTTTAAATCCTTAAAAAAACCACCAAACACCACCACCACCACAACTCCAGTAAAGCTTAAGATTTCACTCACTCACTTCCCTCTTTTCCATCTGGAACACAAACTGCTCAAGGACCCAAGGACCTAACCATAGCACATTTACTAAGTAATCAGAGCTGGAGCTTAAATTTAGTCTTCTTTCATCAGCCAGCTCGGTATTTTTGGCTTTGTTCTTTTCTTCAACTGCTTTCTGTTCACTGGAGCTGTTCCTCAAGTCCTGACTGCTCCTTCAGGGCCTGATTAAGATCACCTTCCAATTTTTTCAACTGTGTTTTCAGGTCACTTTCCTTATCTGACAAAGCATTCACCTTCAATGCTGACTGCCTTAGTTGTCCTTGCAGTTCCTTCAGGGACTCCTCCCTTGTCACCTGTTCTCCCTTCAGTCGGGTTCTTTCTGCTCTGGAGCCCTCCTTCTCAGCACTGAAGGTGGCAAGTTTCTGTTTCAGGTCTCCAACTTCCTGCTCCTTCGCTTGCAGCTCCATTTCATGCTTTTCCTGGAGCTCTTCAACCTGCTGCTGATGGAGTTTCTCTTCCCAACTCCGGGTAATTTCTTCCAACTCCCTCCTGTGAGCCTCAGCAAGACTCTCTAGTTGCTCTTTGTGATTAGATTCTAGTTTTGACACAGCCTCATTGATTCCAGCTGAGCTGGCATGTGCCATTTCCAACATTTTAGCATTGAATTCGCTTTCTTTCAGACTGAACTCCAATTGCTTGTTTTCAAGCTCTTTTTTCAGTTTAGCTATCTGCTCCGCAAGTTTCTCGAATGACTGCTTGACTTGGTTGAGTTCCTCTTCGAGTACCTTCTCAACTTCTTGAATAGACAGTGCATGCTCTTTTGACATCACTTCAACCTCTTCTTTGTGCCTTTTCCTCTCTTCTTCCAATTCTTGCTTTGCTTCACACACTTTACTATTCAATGCAGAGAGCTCTTGTTCCAAGTCATGACGTACTTTTAGTGCTTCTGATAGCTCAGAAGACAGTGCTTCTAATTCTGCTTGTTTCACATCAAGTTTTTCTAACGTTTTTTCATTCATCTCTTCTATGTGTGTGTGGAAAACTGCTTCTTTCTCTTTCAAAATTGTAGCTAACTCTTGTTCTTGTTTCTCTCTCATTTTTTCTATTTCAGTTACTTGTTGTTGCTTTAAGATTTGAAGTTTTTCTGTCCAAAGCTTTTCCTGCTGCTGTTTCATGTTTTCCAGTTCATTCTTGTGTTTTTCAACTATATCATTTATTTCCTTATTGTGCTGCTTTTTTTCCTCTGATTGCTTTCTGTCCTCTTCCAAATACTTTGCAAGAGAGCTTTCCAGTTGAAGAATCCTCTGTTAGAAAAAGCAGTTTTAGAAGAATATGAATATTCAAAAGGCAACAAGATTAAATTTTTTCAAAATCTCACCAGGTTCACAAAACTACAAGTAACTTATTCCATTATTTTTAGTGAATATTTTTTTATGGCAGCCTTTCATTCACCTAGTTTCTTCTCAAACTTGCTTCCATTATGGTTAGTTATTTAATAACAGGTTTTCTCTTTCACTGTGGTGAAAATACATACAATTAAAGCTTAGAAAGAGTTTAACTAATACAAATAAAATAATTCCTGAGACATTTATGAGATACACATCCATTTCTTCTTATTAAGCTAAAGTGCCAACACATAGGATGAAAGACATCAAGAGTCTACACGAGTATTACCAAGCTTTTTACACACCCCTGCTGATTTATCTTAATTCCACACATCTCATGGAAATTCTGCTGTGAAGGTAAAAGCTTCTACAGGCAAAACTTTCAAACTAATATTAGAGAGTGCCGGCATAACGTACAAACTTGCATTGGCAGATAATGCAATCTGACCCATTACATAAAGCAAGGGACACTTCAAAATTTAAGCACATTTTCTTCTTTACTCAAGTATTTTATAAGTGTGTGTATGCTAGCAGTACCCAGGAGTTAGACAGTTTGAAGTTCAACAATCCTGTAGAACATACATAAAAATTATGCGGAGGGATACAAATTAATGTATCATGCCCTGATGAAAGTGAATGCAGATGTGTATTTTTTAAACACTCTAAGATTAAAAGAACACA
>NW_020799096.1:8100612-8127410 GCF_003259725.1 Athene cunicularia
CTCTAATCACAAGAAGAGTAAATGTCCAAGCACGTAACAGAAGTCAGATCTGTAAAATCCAGTATTGTTAAAGAGCCTTAAAGTCATAATATGTGTGTATCTAATTAGCCAAGACAAATGGGTAATTCCTCCCTACCCACTTTAGAGTGACACTGTTTATACCACTCTTCTCAGAGAAAGCTTAAGAACTCTGATATAGAGCTCTTCTAACTGTATGACATAAAACCAAACATCAAATAAAATGCTCCGTGACTCGCTCATCTGTAATGACACACCAGCTCTACTATAACAGAGAAGACAAAGGGAGGATAAAATGCCTTCAAAATATCATAGGAATGTTTTAAAGAGACTGACATTTTAGTAAATTGTCTAAACCAAAGCGTATCTTTCAAACAAACAAACAAACAACTTGTGATGAAAACAGTGTACTTACCTCTGTATGGTGTTCCAACTGAGGTGACGTTCACATTCTTCTCACACTTTTTCAACTGGTCTTCCAGTACATGAATCTAGATAGAGAACAGTCAAATGATGAAAGGTGTTCACAAGCAGCTAAAATAAGCATAATTGACAGTTTTCAGCCAAGCTTCACCTCCTTTGATGAAAGCAAAATACATTTGCTTTTTAAGGAAGGAAAATATTAAAAACTGTATTATTAAAAACTTTCCCTAAACTACTTAAGGAAATGGGGGTACATGTGTCTATACACACGCAGGTATCTACAGCAAATGTTATGCATGTATATGTAGCCACGTATATACGTACACGTACACGTGTCTATTCTAAACACATAAGCATACATAAAGAAAACATGACAAAAATTGTATTCATGAATCGTGTTCATGAAGTGTATTGTTCCATGGTTAGCAAATGTTCTGCTAACCCGTAAGACAATCACGCGGTATTTGCCTTCTCAGGGGATAGAGAAGTACTTTGAAAAGTGCTCGGATCTGAGAGGAAGTACGAGTCAAATCTATTTTACATGCCTATTATTTCCATAGTACCTGTGTGGAGATGTGCTACACCATCACTTGAAAAGAACAAACCTCTTAATACTCCAAACACAAAGTATCCAACAAGAATACCTCTTAGGTGTTCGAATAGCACCCTCACCTGCTCTCTGAGCTCCTGCTCTTGCAGTTTTGAATCATTGACTTGTGTTGTCTTCTGTGCGAGCTGTGCCTGAAAGAACAGCCACATATGCAAACCGTCAAAAAACTCCTGAGGACGTATCACAGGGACCTTTTCAATAATCCTCTTTCTGCTTTTAAGACACACTAACTTATAAGTAGTATTTCTGCTTTCAAATCACTATGAAACAGAATTATCTAGAGTGTAAAACCAGTAAAATTTAAGACTTACCTGAAGTTCTGTTATTTTGACCTAGAAGAACAACAACAAATAGATTAAAGTGTATGAAAAAAACCTGAGTATATCAAGCACTGCACACAGGTAAAAAAAAAGAATGAAATATTAATCATCTAGTTCTGATACAATGTGATAACTGAAGATGATAAAAATGGAAGCAGTGAAACATAATTATAAAAATAATTTGTCCCACAAATACAGTTTAACTTATTTGTATTGACAGTACATAAAGATTCTATTTAAATTCTCTCTTTTGATTCTGTAAGACAATTATAATAAATATAACTTCAAAATTTTCAAATCTTTACAAAATGCATATTGGAGATGAATGGTAACTGAACGAGTATGAAGCACATGCCAGAAAACCCTAGCTACTATTAATACTATTCACTATTAGTAAGATACTATTGTATCTTATTCCTTAATTCTCCAAGTTGCATTTGGAAATGTGAGCATTTATCTGAAAATAGCTTCAGCTGAATAGCTTCAGGAGCTCTACAACTTGTGAAGATAGCAATGTTTATGGAGTACAGAAACAAGTCTAAGGTGAAATTCCTATCATCCAGTGTTCCAGCTCTAAGGAAAATAATGCTTTAGTTGTAATGGGTGTAACTCAAGGTTGTAAAAATAATTTTAACATCAAATAATTTGTGTGTGAAATATCTCTTTTTAAAAAAAAAATAAAAATAAAAAGGTAACCTAAACCTTAACAGAGAAGGGGTACATACTACTTTTGTTTCTTCCTGAGCCTCTTTCAACTTGTGTTGAAGAGGAAAGTTATTCCCTATCTCTGTAAGTTCAAAAAGCCTGTGGGTTTTCCTACAGTCCACAAACAGACTATGGGTCTCAAACCTCTAAGTACAATTCTTGCTTCTAAAGAGCTCAACTATGTTATCAGGCATTTATTTTCTTATGCAGAGAGAGTGTTTATAATATTTTTACATCCTAACACTAACACTTAAGGATGTTAGTATTTGCCAAATGTTTATCACAGTCAAACAAATATTGTTCAAACGTATAGTTATGCTTCATGTCAAAGCGGATACATCATGTGTGATGTTTGGCCTAGGCTGACAAAAAGCAACACAGGAGGTTTTATAAGACAAACTTTGGTGACTTGGGAGACTCGAGTGTTACGCAACACGTGTATCAGTTGCTCATAGGAAGCTGCTTCCAGTCAACAGAAGACTTCTGACCTGTTTTACTACTAGTGATGAAGGAAAAAAAACAACTCCAACAACTATTCAGAAGAGAATAATGTTAAAAATTAACCAAAAAAAAAAAAAAAGTGAGACAAAAGATACCATGGCAAGTGTAAGATGACAGAATTCATTTGAATGCACGTGTAAAATCCAGATGTGGATTGCTACACTTTGGCTCAATTTGCTAAACTTGAGTTCAGCTAGAATTCTCAGAACTACTCAAGAAAGCTTGATGTCTCTATACCAGTGAAATCATGGATATTTAACTGCCTTACACTCACCAAAAAAATCTCATTCTTACTCTGCAAGAACTTCAAACCTGGATGCTTTAACTGTACTTAAGTACGTCACTACCACACAACCTCATTTTCCTCCCCTCCGAATGAGAGGTCGTTTATTCTTTAAAACAAAGTTATTCCCCAGAAATGGAGTTCTCTCAACCAGTTTATGGATGGAGCAACTCCCCTGAGTTTCTCCAAAGTCTGCCATGGAAACTCCAAGGAGCGGACAACTGTGGACAATGTTCCAAAGACAGGCAAAATTAATTCTTTATTTTGTTTCTTGTAAGCAGACATAGAGGTGTAATATCTGCAATAATCAAATATTTTACAGCTCTATGCTACCACTGCAAATCTGTGTGATGCATTTCTGGAAATACTTGAGAAATACATGAAATACCATTGCTGGTATATAGATTTGTTATAACTTTCATGTCCTATCAGTGAATATGTGATCCCGAAGATGCATGTATAACATGATGCTAAATGACTACCTGTGTTTACAGCATACTTCTATAACAAAGCATCTTGTAATGTAGCAAAGCACTCTTCATACTCTTCAGAATGTTACAGGGTTTAAGAGTCTCTTAAATCTTCCTCCAGATAATAAGATGATGTAAGATTATCATCAGTGGGTGGACAAGGATTGATCAAGAATACAAACCAGTCTGATACAAGCATTTCTGCTTTTACTGTTATAAAAACACCACTTATGTTATGGAATAGTTGTAAGTAAGTGCAAGGCAGGAAGGACAAACATTAGGACAGTGAGGTAATTTGTACTTTAAGTCTGTGATGTCAAATAAATATATTTTGTATCCCCACTCCTGTCTGCTGTCAAAATGAAAAATGTAAAAAACAGCTTAACATGAATTCTCATCAATGACTCAACACCTCATATACTTTTCCTCTTCTCAGTGGAATAATAAACTAGTAATATTTTCAACAAATTCCTCAAAGTAAAATGTGGCCTCAGAAAGACAAAAGCATGTACTCAGTCTTCTTCCAGTGAAGACGTCTCTGTCCATAACGGATACATTCAAGGCACTATTTCAGAGCCCTCTGGGATTTGAATTAATAAAAAAAAAAAAAAAAAAAAAAAAAAAAATCACACTAAAGATGACCTGATGTGACTTCCTTTCCTTCTAAAGGGATTCCAGTAAAATCAACATAAAAAGTACATGTAGAGGGCAAAACCCCCCACCTTAATAATCACAATGTAACTGGACTTTTCAACATAGCATTAAAAAAGGTAGTATCAACTACTGCAGATTCTAAAGAGGTTCACTCTTGAAAAAGTTAACATCTGAAAGAATAGAAAGTGTAAAAAAAAAAATTCAATTAAGAGCAAACTACAGAATTTTATGAAGACTAAGCATTCCATATCTTCAGATATAAAAATACATGTTAGTGCCAGCTCACTTTTTCACTGTTCCAATGTTGTTCCTCTGCCATCCTGTGTTTGTATTCCTTCTGCAAGTTTTCTAGCTGTGCCTGCAACTCATGAACTTTTGCTGTCATCTCTTCTTCACGAGCCTTCAAAACACAGGGAAAAAAAGTTACTTAAGTAATCATCTAACTACTCAAAAGCTTAATTACAATGGACAGAAAGCAACAAAAGAGTTACGCTATACACAGAAAAGAATACGCTTGAAATTCAGTATAAAGGCTAGTTACACTACAGGATGACAAAAAAGACCATGAAACAAACTTAGGAGCTTGACAAGATTTTGCAGGCCTTTGACAACATTACATAGTTAGGAGTTAGTTTTTTGAAAATAATAATAAAAAAAGAGCTGTTTCTAGCAGACACTAACAGCATTTGAGTATAATCCAGTACTGGAAAGACTGAGCTTGCTTATTATAACCTTCATGAAAGGGACACATGATGACACAGTTACTTCCTATACTCTGGAAGTGACAAGGACTTATATCCTTTCCTCACTCACTCTCACAAGCATGTTCCTTAAGCAGATTTCAGCACATTTTCTGAAACAACGACTGGGTTTGGAGGGCACTGTGCTTCGTGAAGGAAAGAAGCAGGGGCAAGACTGGTAGTGAGGAAATGAACTTTTCCTGGTTTATGACAGTGTGAACAGAATATTTATATGAGAAAAATACAATGACCTAAACCCTAGGAAGTTAATCCACCTATATGCCACTTTGCAAAAAGAAAAACTGTGTCCTCTCTGGCCCTTTTGGGAAATAACATGTTAGGGAGCTTATAAAACAGCGCTCCAATACAGAGTGCGTGTCTCCACTGTTGATCTAAACTAAAACTCTAGTTTCACACATGCTAACCACTCGGGGCACAGAGCTGACTGCTCTGCTATGCAACGGTACTTCAGGTCAAATCAGTACAATTCATCAACTGTTATCAAGAAGGGAACTGCTGATCAAAATTCTGCTCCATTCAAAATATCAGGATTACTTTTCCAGTGAATCACTGTAGTTTGTAACTGCAGAACTGGAAGCCTGCCCAGGCTTAAGAGATTTAGGGTATGCCATAAGTAAAAAAAGAGATTTATTTCCCTGTAAGGTCACTTTTTAAGGTTTTCCCTGCACACTACTTAAGAATAGAACACCCTCCCCCACTACGCAGCCCCTCAACCCAAAACCCACCACAAACAAACAAAGCAAACCCCACCCCCAAAACACTAGTGAATGGGAACTCACAGTACCCAAGCAAGCTTTGCAGCCTAGAAGTTTTAAGAATATCCACCTTCAGTAAAAACCTTGCTCAAATATCATGACCTCCAAAGAGCGTTATTCTTCACTCATTCACATGATTTTTCTATGCCATCAAAAATACATCAACAATTAACCTTTCCTAAGAGTTTTTTTAATAGATGGTTATAGACCTCTAGTTAAAAATCCTCAATACCTGGCATACTCAGCTCCTTCTATTTCCTCTTAATTTGAGATGTATTTTTGGGGGTGGTGGTTTTCTCAGAGGTTTTTTAGATCAAGAACCATAGTATCTTACAAAAGCATCTTTAGAAACAAGTTCGCTGCAAACTCCGGGTTGAAATGTTACTGGAGCAAAACTAGGTTTGTCTGCAAGCATCAAGCAGACAAACTGTTCACTTAGAAGTAAAAACGAAAGCTTTATTAGCACAGAAACTATGCAAACAGACGGCATCCCCCATAGAACAGAACCTCACTTTAAGGGCCGTGGTGTCTATCTGGACAGAGCCTCAGAGAAAGGAGCTAGGGAGGGAGGCTGACCTATAAACACTGTCTTTAAATCCTTAAAAAAACCACCAAACACCACCACCACCACAACTCTAGTAAAGCTTAAAACTTCACTCACTCGCTTCCCTCTTCTCCATCTGGAACACAAACTGCTCAAGGACCCAAGGACCTAACCATAGCACGTTTACTAAGTAATCAGAGCTGGAGCTTAAATTTAGTCTTCTTTCATTTCGTAAAACAAAGAAACAAACATTTTCATTGCAAGGTAGGTCACCACCCATATGAAGCCTAATTCAACCAGTAAGATATTTACTAGAAAGAATTACAGTTTTTCTATCTAGTTGTGCAATTAAAAGAGAGAAAGGTGATTTTAGAATGTATATAATCATAGAACTTTTCAGAAAGATACCTCAAGGATTTCTTCATATTTGTTCACAGTTCTTTTTAGATCATCATCTTTATCAGCAATTTTCTTATGCAACTGTGTTGTCTCTATGTGATGATTTTCTATTAATTCAGTTTCTACCTCCTGGGCTTTACCTATAAAAAAAGTCAGGCAATATAAAAAAAAAAAACCCACATCTATTTTGTTAAATAATGTCACAACAGTATTACAAAAAGCTTGAAGACAATTGAGGAAGGCATAAGGAAAACTTGACAAAAAAATTCACTTCTCCACATTGCCCATGATATAACTACATCACTTGATCCTAATAAATATGAAGTTGTCTGCAGTTTGGTATCCAGAGCAATTTGTACTACCTGATGCTGGAACTTTTCTCTAAAACTTAAGAACACAACCAATATTTATCAACTAGTTCTATCTCTTACTCTATCTAGAAAATTAATGGGAAGTGATTGAAACATCTGCAACTCTTCAGAAATTCCTCACTTATAAGGGTACTTCTAGTAACTGCAGAGTCAAGAGATACTTTCTGCTCACTTCTTCAACCTCCAAATTACACCATGGTGGCAAAACAGGGGCAGAGAAGAGAAGCCGAAATTTGCTGCACTGTAGTTATAACCACAGTGTTCAGAGATCACAGCCAGCTGGTACCTGTTAGTGGTTACAGTGAATGAAGTCTGTAGACACAGCTAAGAAAACACAATTCTGCTTCCCAGATAAATTTAAGTTTCTCTAAAAGGCACCCTTCAGTGCCATATACTCAACAATGGAGCCTTAAAGGTTTGTACTGCTGAAGTCAAAGTAGTATTGCAATGAAAACCCAGCAATGTGCTTTCACCTCTAAAACATTCCTGTCCTTTTTTTATTTTGTACCTGTGATAAAGACAGGTACCTATGGCTACCATGGGTAACTTGCCGCGACAGATGCACACAGAGTGCTAGATCAAAGATCCACCCCGCAGGGTAAGGAAGAACAGCTACATCTACACTTTCCTATTTGTGCTACAATTCAAATTTAGATGTTATTTCCTGACCAAAAAAAGTTTTTTCCATGAGTTCTCTAGGCAGCCGTAAAACACATGTTGTCTTTATCAGTCCCAGGTAAAACCCCTTTTCCAAAACATCTGAAGATTTGGTTTTCTGGCTATTGTACGAATTACAGTTACATTAGTATTTCACTCACTGATCGTCTCTTTTACTGCTGTTTCCAATTCTCTTTCTTTTTGAGCCAGCTGAGTATTGAACTCTCTCATTAACTGCTTTAAGGTGGAGTTGTGCTTTAACTCAATGTCTTCTTGTTCACATCTGTACAAAAATGTCAAAAAATACAGTGAGAAAAAATATTTGAAGAGAGCGTGAGAACAGTTTAGCAAGGTAGGAGATCTGGGAATTTCTCCAAAACTATTATTAGAGTGGGATGGTTTTGAATGATGGGAAATCTGTGGAATTTGGGGAGGCGCTCTGTTCCCCTCCAATTGAATTCACCTGGAAGGTGAAGGTGTTTCATTTAAAAAGCAACTCAGAACTGAACCCTTCCAAAAGATACGGAGTTTTTCCTGAGGAAGATGAAGAACTGGAAGTAAAGAACATTCCACATAAAAGAATTTTTAAGGAATTCCTTCCGGGAGAAATCATGACAGTGCTGAGCAGTATACCACATTTTTGTGTGCTACATATGAACATTTCTTGATATCATTTGAACATGAACCTCTCAATACTAAGTTTTAATAAAGTTTATTTCCCATTTGAGGAAAAATAACTTTATTTTATGTTCTGGCAATGCTGAAAACAACTATCACTAAACCAAACCAAAGTGGTATTACTTTGCCAGAAGATAAACCCCTTTTCCAACTGATGGTTCAAACAGTGGTTTATGTTTACTTTCAAGTAGCATTTTTCTTGCTGTTTCTCTAAGTCTTTTTAGAAAAATGACAGAAAAATACCAGTCCTTATTTCATTGTTAGAAATTGAGCTTAAAAAAGTATTCTTGAGATTTTAGTGGTTAAAGCAAAGAAGCAGCAACAAGGCCAGGAGCTAACAGTTTACCTGATTTTCTTCTCCATTTCTTCTAAGGACTCCTTCTTTAGTATGTCAAGCTCTTGCTGATGTTCCTTTCGCAGAGTACGTAAGTCTTTTTGAAGATTATTCACTTCTTTGCGTAGTTTCTGTTTCTCCCTTTCAGTCTCTTCCAGTTTAGTCTGCAAATCCTTCTGCTGGTTCTGCATATCACCTAATAATTTCTGCAGCTCCAAACCAGATTTAGCCTTTTCTTCAGCGTTTTCCTCAAAAGCTTTCAGACTGTCATTTCTTTCATCCAACTGTTGTTGTAAAGCTTTTAACTTTTCTTCATATCTCGAACTCATATCTTCCATCTCAGTCTTACGCACTTCATTTTCCTTCACTAGATTATTTTCCAACTCTTTTATCTTCTGTTCTAAAGATTGACTGACTGCCTCCTTTTCTTGCATTTTTCTCTGGAAATCTCCAATTACATTCTCCATATCAAGATGTTTTTGCTCTTTAGCTCTTAATTCCTCCCTACTGCTTGCTATATCACCACTGCAGCGAGCATGCTCATTTGCTAACAAGGAGTATTTTTTGGTTTGCTCCTCAAGTTCTTTCCTGAGGCTTTCAGTCTTACTCTGCTCCTCCTGATGGCTCTTCTCAACACGTTCTAGTTTTTTAAGGAGCTCGTCCTGTTTGGTTTGCAGTTCTAGATGAGAGTCATTGCTCTCTCGTTGCTGCTTTTCGTACTTCTGCAACAATTCATCTTTTTCAGTTAAGCCCTTCTGCAACATGTGCATTTTCTCTTTGTAAGTCTGTTGGACACTCTCAAGCATGTTATTTTTTTCTTGTTCTACAGCAGCTTTTACACTCTCTACTTTTTGCAGCAGAATTTCTTTCTCTAATTCTGTGGAATCTCTTGTTGACTTTATTTTTTCTTCTAAGGACTCAATTTTGGCCTCTCTCTCCTGCACTTTTTGCTCCAATTCTCTTAACTGATTTTCTCTATCTTGCTTAAATTGCTGTTCCTTTTCTTCCATCTGAGACAGCAATTGCTTTTTAATACAAATGATTTTTTGCTCTGCCTTCTTTTTCAGATCTGCCAGCTTAGTGTTGCTCTCTGCATTCAATCTCTCTTCTAATCCTTTCAGCTCTTCCTCTTTGCTTTTAAGTATCCCTGACTTCATTTGAGCAAATTCCCTCTCCTTTGCTTCAAATTCAGCTTTCAGTGAACCTATTTGCTTCTCAAGATTAAGCACTTTTTCTTCAGCCTCCTTAAATCTATTGTCCTTTTCAAAAGCCACCCTCTCTGCCTGCTGGAGTTGCCAAGCTATCTCCTTTTGCTCTGTGTCTTTTTGTTCATTATACTTTTTAAGTTTTTCCATCAAGGAAACATTTTCTGAAGTTTTCTGAGCAACGTGTTCTTCTAGTTCAGCAATTCTTGCTGCTTGGTTTTTTAACTTTGCGGTTAACTCACTTTCTTGCTTTTCCCTCTTGGTTTGCTTTTGTTCCAATTCACTTTTTAAACTATCAAGATTCTTGCTTTGTTTAGCTAGCTGCTCCTTCAGTTTATTTATCTCTTCATCTTTTTTACTGGCTTCAGTATTGCTTAATTCAAGCTTGCTCTGCAAATCTTTAACAGTATCATGATTTTGTGTCAACCTGGTTTGTGCTTTCATCTTCCACTCGGACAACTTGGCCGTGCAACAATCCACCTGCTGAAGAGCTGATGCTTTTTCTTGACTCAGCGTCTCAACTCTGGCCGATAACTCCTGGACCTGGTTTAACAACTGCAACTGATCCTCTTGATGTTGCTTGCTTAACAGAGACATGGCTGCTCCCTTCTCTGTTAAACTTACCATGCTTTCAAGTCTAACATTAAGGTCACTAATGGTTTTGTTGAGAACAGAGATCTCAGATTCTTTTTCCTGGAGTTCCTCCCTCATTGAGGTGACAGCATTGATATTTTCAGATAACTCTTTCCTCAGCTGTGTTATACAAGTTTCTTTTTCTGATGCTGCTTGCTGCTGATGCCCTCCCTCTTTTTGCAACCGTTCCTTTTCTGTTAGAAGTCCTTCAATGTCAGATCTCATGGACCTAATTAAATTGTCCTTCTCTTGTAGCTGTTGCATTGACTTTTGCAAAGAAGTACTCGCAGCAGAATGATGCTCTGTTACTTCTCTAAGTTGAGCTTCTAGTTCAGCAATCTTACTCATTTTATGTAATATTGCTTCTTTAACTTTTGAAGTTCGGAGCTCACAATCTGCAATCTTGTATGTTAGTGTGCCAATTTTTTCACTACATTTTTCAATTAATTCATTGCTTTTTGTTTGCAATAAAGCTTCAGCGTTCTTCCAGCAAGCATCTAACTGGGCTACAAGTTCTCCTGTCAGCCTTTTAAACTCAGTTTCTTTTAGCTGAATTGCTTCTACTTTTTTCTCATAATTTTCATGACATTTATACTGAGAAGACTGCACATTTTGGAGTTTCTCTTCAAGTGTTTTCACTATATCACCCAGCTCAGTAATTTTGGCTTTGTCCTTTTCTTCAACTGCTTTCTGTTCACTGAGCTGTTCCTCAAGTCCTGACTGCTCTTTCAGGGCCTGATTAAGATCACCTTCCAATTTTTTCAACTGTGTTTTCAGGTCACTTTCCTTATCTGACCAAGCATTCACCTTCGACGCTGACTGCCTTAGTTGTTCTTGCAGTTCCTTCAGGGACTCCTCCCTTGTCACCTGTTCTCCCTTCAGTCGGGTTCTTTCTGCTCTGGAGCCCTCCTTCTCAGCACTGAAGGTGGCAAGTTTCTGTTTCAGGTCTCCAATTTCCTGCTCCTTTGCTTGCAGCTCCATTTCATGCTTTTCCTGGAGCTCTTCAACCTGCTGATGGAGTTTCTTTTCCCAACTCCGGGTAATTTCTTCCAACTCCCTCCTGTGAGCTTCAGCAAGACTCTCTAGTTGCTCTTTGTGATTAGATTCTAGTTTTGACACAGCCTCATTGATTCCAGCTGAGCTGGCATGTGCCATTTCCAACATTTTAGCATCAAATTCCCTCTCTTTCTGACTCAACTCCAATTGCTTGTTTTCAAACTCTTTTTTTAGTTTAGCTTCTTGCTCCGCAAGTTTCTTTTTGAAAGTTTCCTGCATATCTTCTGATTTCCGTTTAATTTTCTCCATTTTGTTATCCTGACGTTTCAGTTTACTTTCATATTCTCCTTGTAAAGCACTCATTCTCTCCTCTGTGGCTAAGAGTTTCTGTTTAAGCTCTTCCACTCGCTCGTTCTGTAACTTCACGTGTTCAATTTCATTTTCCTTCTCACTTAGAAGTCTCTTTGTATCGTCTGCCTCTCTTTGTAGATCCCTCAGTTGACATTCATACTGTTGTGTCAGAGAGGTTTCCTTCCGTGTATTTTCATTACTTTGCTCTTGCAAATGCTGCTTCAGGTCACGTACCTGCGAGGTGGATGCCTCTAACTCATTCTTGACATCATTCAGCTGGGATTCAGTTCTTTCTAGCTGCTTACTAAGTTGCAATTTTTCACCTTCAAGATCTGTCAGCTTTTGCTGAAGCTTTGCTAATTCCTCTTCATGAATCTTTGCTTGCTCATTAGACGTACTCCGAAGAGACTCTGAGAGCTCCTCTAGCTTTGCAGACACTTGCACAAACTCAGCTTCAGAGTTTTCTGCAGATTCCTTTAACTTCTGTTCGTGTGCTTTTAGTTCCTCCAGATGTCTGTCCTTCTCCTCCAATGACTGCTTGACTTGGTTGAGTTCCTCTTTGAGTACCTTCTCAACTCCTTGAATAGACAGTGCATGCTCTTTTGACATCACTTCAACCTCTTCTTTGTGCCTTCTCCTCTCTTCTTCCAATTCTTGCTTTGCTTCACACACTCGACTGTTCAATGCAGAGAGCTCTTGTTCCAAGTCATGACGTACTTTTAGTGCTTCTGATAGCTCAGAAGACAGTGCTTCTAACTCTGTTTGTTTCACGTCAAGTTTTTCTAACGTTTTTTCATTCATCTCTTCTATGTGTGCATGGAAAACTGTTTCTTTCTCTTTCAAAATTGTAGCTATCTCTTGTTCTTGTTTCTCTCTCATTTTTTCTATTTCAGTTACTTGTTGTTGCTTTAAGACTTGAAGTTTCTCTGTCCAAAGCTTTTCCTGCTGCTGTTTCATGTTTTCCAGTTCATTCTTGTGTTTTTCAACTATATCATTTATTTCCTTATTGTGCTGCTTTTTTTCAGACTCCATCAGAATACTTAAGTCCTCTGATTGCTTTCTGTCCTCTTGTGAATACTTTGCAAGAGAGCTTTCCAGTTCAAGAATCCTCTGTGAGAAAATAGTTTTAGAAGAACATGAATATTCAAAAAGCAACAAGATGAAATTATTTCAAAATGCCACCAGGTTCACATAACTACAACTAACTTATTCCGTTCTTTTTAGTGAATATTAACTTTTTATGGCAGCCTTTCATTCACCTAGTTTCTTCTCAGACTTGCTTCCATTATGGTTATTTTTTTAATAAAAGGTTTTCTCTTTCACTGTGGTGAAAACACATACAATAAAACCTTAGAAAGAATTTAACTAATACAAATAAAATAATTCCTGTGACATTTATGAGATACACATCCATTTCTTCTTATTAAGCTAAAATGCCAACACATAGGATGAAAGACATCAAGAGTCTACACGAGTATTACCAAGCTTTTTACACACCCCTACTGATTTATCTTAATTCCACACATCTCATGGAAATTCTGCTGTGAAGGTAAAATCTTCTATAGGCAAAACATTCAAACTAATATTAGGGAGTGGCAGCATAACATACAAACTTGCATTGGCAGATAATGCAATCTGACCCATTACATAAAGCAAGGGACACTTCAAAATTTAAGCACATTTTCTTCTTTACTCAAGTATCTTTATAAGTGTGTGTATGCTAGCAGTACCCAGGAGTTAAGACAGTTTGAGGTTCAACAATCCTGTAGAACATACATAAAAATTATGTGGAAGGATACAAATTAATGTATCATGCCACGATACAAAGTGAATGCAGATGTGTGTTTTTTAAACACTCTGAGATTAAAACAACCCAACTACAACAAATCCACAGTATCTGTAAACTGTCACACTTCGAATATATACTAAAAGGAATTCCTGTAAACATTTACCCCTTGGGAATCTTTACTCACAGTTCTAGAAGTCTCTACTTCTTGATGCATCTTCTGAATCTTCTTGTCACACTCTGACTGTATTGCTTTTTTCTGCAGCTCTAATTCTTCTAAAGCTAGGAATCCTTGCTGCTCTTGTTCTTGAAGGGCTTTTAAACACTCACTCTGATTTCTTTCCTGTATCAAAAATTATGATTAAAACAATACATACAGTCATCACACCTCCAAAACCAGTAGAATAGAATATTTACAAACAAGTTAATAGGAGTCATACACTAGGCACACCTGTATTTTCACCACAAGCACAGAGTTTGTATTTCGTCTGTGTAAACAAAACCGTTATATATCACTTCCATTTTCTCTTCTTGGGAACCATTCACCTTTCTATGAAAAACCTAATGCAACCCAGCCTTCCATTGTGTTTTGTTTAGCACGATTGAGAGTAACACCTTAGAGGAATAAAGGTCTGTTCTCACTTGCTTCCATTGCTAAATTATTTTTAAGCTATTATTCCTTATAATAAAAAAATAACCTCAGAAATTAGAAGGAAAAAATATAATCACGAAGAGACTGTCAAAGTCCCTCAGTCCTACTGACGAACCATCACAGAGGAGCACAAAGGAGAATCTACTATTTGTTAGGTAAAATTACATGATCTAAAGTGGATTACATCTTATGAAAAAGAACAAAGAATCCAGTGATTCCTCCCAGCCTGACATGGAAGGAAATTATTTTCTGAGGTCAAACACTATGAATAGTTAACCCTGCTCACATCATACAACACAATCGTCCACAATGATACCAACACTTTTCAAGGAACAGCCTCATTCTTTGAACCTCTTCTACTCTAGTTGCTCTGGCTAATTGCCAATGATCCAGAGGAAGAAATTTTTTTAAAAAAAGGTCTAAGAAAAGCAGTTTTAAGAATAAAAGAAGTCTTTCCCAGAAGATGCAGCTGTTAGTGAGCAGTGAGAGTGATTAACTGTCATTATTCAGTCTGTATCACCACAGCTGCTTTCCCATCATGCTGCTGAAGAGTCTGACCTCTGACTTTTGGAGGATGCTCTGTATCTCTTGAGTGCAGAAGGACTCTGGCTACAGAACAGGGTCAGATGAAGACTTCTAGTTCCATCTCACACTCAGAGAAACATCTTACTACACGTTTCAGTGATACTCACAAGAGCTGCCTTCATCTTGCCCTGGAACGCCTTCTCTTGGGCCTGTAACCTCTCATTTAGCTCCCGATCTTTGGCAGCCATTTCTTCATTATGGTGTTTTTCTAGTTCAGCAACACGCTCCTCTGAAGACTTCTATCAATCAGTCAGAAAAAAAAAAATAAAGTCAAAATAGTCAATAACACTTTGTATTATTTCTTTATAAGAAAAGCAGTGCAACAGAGAGAGGGAACCGGAACCATCTCTTTGCTGCCTTTGAGTAAGCAACAGTCACTTGAACGCTTCCTACTGAGCCCTGACAGGGGCTATTTTCAAGCTTCAAGTTATCCATCTTCCTTCTCAAGTCTTTCACAGTTCTACCAAAAGAAACACCAAATCTTCTAAAGACTCATCTACCAAGGGGAACTTAGGTGTTTTCAGTTTCAGTGCCAACGTGATCATAACTTGGAAAAGGAACTTCCGTCTCTAACTTTCCCTGCATTCTTGTTATTTCCCACGCCAGAAAGTCAAGTGATGATACTCTATGTAGACAGCTATCCACAATCTATAAACATGCTTTATTTAAGAATAATGGAATGCAAGTCACTTCTCCCTCTAAAGAATCAGTGTATTCTCTTAGAAAAATTACTAACGTAACAAATGGCAACACAAGAACTGTCATTTACAGGTGTTTTCATTTACAGCTTTGCAAGGCACATGCAGTACCTTCTACAATGTCTACCTGAATACACCAAATGAAGCAAAGTTTAGCAACTCTTAACTTAACAAACAGTTTGGCAATAAGTTTTTAAAAGTTTACACATTCTGGGCTAGGATAATTGTTAAAATTACTTAGTATTAAACCCAAAAATCCTGGTGGAGATATTCAAGCTGACCACCATTAATTTCTTCTTCTTGCCTTCCTTTAAAGTCTCAAGTGTACGTGTAGCAAATAATTTTATTAAATACAGTGAAACAAGGAGCAATACTGTTCGGTTTTATATGCCTCTAATGTACTGATTTTAAACTGTCAGATAAAGAAATAAAATCAATATGGGGAGTTTTCTGTTATGTCGTACGTAAATCTTTAACCCTATAAATTGATTTCTCTAGAACTTATTAAATCAGAAAAATTTTGTAACGTTATGTTATACTAATGTATTTTACAACTATAGTTTAATTGTAATTGAATTATTAGATTAAAAGCCAATAATACAGGGTGAGTCTCAGCTTTTACCTTCATAATCTCAACCACCTCTTGTTTCACTCTGGTTAACTCCCGCTGAAGATTTACCCTCTCTTCCTCACTTGCCTTTTCTACTGCTTTGATTTTTTTATCCATTTCTGCCTGCAATTTCTTCTGGGATTCCTCTGTCTTTTGGGCAAGACTCAGAGCCCTCTCAAGCTCTTCAAAAGCTGCAAAGAAAAGAAGTATATGATAGTTAAGAAAGATCAGTGTCCCTTGATAGAAGAGCAGAGTTCATAGTAACTGTAAATTACACAAGGAACAGAAGAATGAACTTAGGAGGCCATCAAGAATTCACATGGGTTTACCCTAGAAAAGAAAGAGAATTGACAAATGGCTGTTCCAACAAATTCACATAAGATTTGCTCCCAGAAAACCTCAGTGTCTATAATGTGTTTCAAAAGAACACCGAATCTGGAGTGATAAAATTTATTTCTGTTTGCTGAAGATGTACAAATCTGCTGAAACACATTTTAATTTACAAATCAGAACCAGTCATTCCACAGCTTCTTCCCATGCTAAGAAGTATTCTAACATATTTCATTTCACAGATGATCATTTAGATATAAAAATAAAATAAATTCATGTGTTGTGAGCTGGTTTTTTGTTACTATTATTACTCAATACCAGTATCTGAGTTCCTCACTGAAACTTTTGGCAGAATCTATATAGAATTACACAAGACTAGAATTTGATCACTATTAGGGAAATCTCTTTTCCTGAATAGATTGTGAATGTGGAAACGCCCTGATTTTCTAAGGAAAATTCAGACTACTCTATGCTTAGATTTGCTGCATAGAACAACTTTGGCCAAACTCAGTAAAACCCAAAATCACAGTGCCAATATGAAGACTGTAATTTATCAGAGCACAACCCTCCTAGAAATGTATTATTTTACTATAGCCTGGAGGACGACTTGGATACTATTCTGGGAGCAAACAAAACAGGTTTTGAAGTGTTATTCAGCATGCTAAGCTTTCTACCACTTAGTTCTATCCCCAAAAGAAAATCATAACAAACACATAGATTTCCAGTATCCTTGATTCACCATTTTTTGGTAGGCACACGCAGCAATTTTTGTAATCCTTGGTTTTTTGAAACTATCTTTAGTAACATTCAGGTGCAGGTTTGAGGAGCGAATAATAATTTCCATTCCACATCTTCTGATAATATTCAACACTGAAGCTTTTAACCACTATTTACACTTTTGAAGCAATACTGTAAGTATGTTTCCAAGCAACTTAATTCCATAAAATTGTATTCACCCAAATTCTGACCTTTTCCAGAATTTTCTCATATTTTCTGAGGAAGGACTACTCACAGCAACGATCATGTTTTAGAGCAAAACAGGGCTGTTAATAACCCTGGCAATACCAAAGGCCATCATTGTATCCACTTTTTCACTCCCAGTTCTACTTAACCAATAAATACTAGAGTTCATTACAAAAAATAAGGAGCACTAGAGATTATTTCAAGCAGCAAACCAATCTAAACATAACGCGAGCATGCACGAGGCTTACAGCTCCTTGCTTTCCAAGCACAGTTCTTCACAGTCCCCACCAAGGCATTTGCCACCTGGGACCCACAGGACTCAAGTCCTCCCCGCTGGCCACCCCAGGCACAACTTTGTTATGAACACAGCCCGCACGAGTTGTTTTCGGAGAATGGCACCAACTTGCCTGATGCTTCTCTCACCCCTGACAAAAGCAAGTACAGCCAGCCAAATCGGCCAAGTCCCTCAGTATTACAGCATCATAAATGCCTTTAACAAAAAAGTACAAAACAAATAAACCAAGCCTATAGACCATTAATGAGTAGCGCTTGAAAATCAAGCCTGCAAGTAAAAGATGAAGTTATTTCACTTTTCTAATATCAGACATTTTCTGATTCTTATTCTCAGCAACATATACTTTTATTTTCATTTGAGAAACCTGCATCTTCTGCAAAAAGAAGGAGCATGCGTTTGCCACAGCCCACAAATCCATCAGAAATATCCAGGTTAACACTAGGACTGACTACTGATGTGTAGGAGCTGAGCAACACGCAGTACAACAGCTGCATCACCACTATCACAAGCAGGGTGCCAACACAAGAGCTAGACAAAAGCCAATGGATAAAACGCCAAGGGAGAATGAAAGCAGAAAAGAGCAACATTTCACAGAACCAAGCTTAGCTCTCTAAAAGTTAAATTCTATGCATCTCAGGCACTTACAGCACTTCAGCAAAACAGGACATTTTTATTCAAAGTCGTTAATTCTAGTGCAGCATGACACAACCGAGTTTCAAACCAGCTGAGGGGTAAACTGTCATCAAGTAGACAGGACATTGTCTAAATTATTACTGTTATTACTTTTTTCATCTATGGGAGATTTTAATTCTACTGTCTTTAAAAGTCTGGAATAAAAGTCCACGGTTTTATCCAAATACGTCTATTCTGAATGCAGAGTAAAGGCACTGCCTGTGTTCTTCCCAACCAACGGGGCTACTGTCATGGGAAGATCTTTTAACCAAGGCACTGGTTAAGCCAAGTCTCACAGAGGCACGGTGGCAAATCAGAAACAGTAAGAAGCACACCAACAGTCTCAGGTGAGTCTTGCAAAATCCCATTCCTGTGACCAAGCCAGACAAACAGGAAACCTTCATGTGCAGTATATAAATGACACACAGAGCCCAGTTTAAGAAGAGCAAGGTTGCAAAACTGATGTTTACAAAACGTGTTAGAGAGTTGACTGCTTTGCTGGGCTACTCCGAAGCACCCATCTCAGTTCCCTTCGCCTTGCCTCTCCTACCCACTGTCATGCCAGTCCCTACTGTAAAAGGCTTCTTGCTTACTCTCCCGACGATGCAGACGTGGTATCTTCAACTACAGTGCCATCTACTGCTGAAAACTGCGAAGAAAGCGCTCAACGGGACGGCAAAGGAGGGATTTTTACGTTTCCTTACTGAAGGCTCAGAGTAGACACCTTGTCAAATATCTGAGAAACCAAGGTTGCATTAATTTCCTATAGTTGATGTGTGCACCTAGGCAGGATTTCAAATGCACAGTGCAAGCTTCTTGTTTCTCTGCAGCAAGGTGCAAAGCATATGTTAATTCAGCTCTCAAAAGAAAATGTCACCTACAAAGAATGCCAAAGTAAAGCAAAATGAATTTGCTTTCTAAAGATTTTCTCTGCTTACTGTACAGAAAATTCTAAGCAAGTCAAAAATCTGCATCCTGAGAAGTCAGAAAGGACTTATGCCAAATAGTTTCAGGAGAAACAAACTTCAGTTTACCAGTCAATTTACACATACTACAAATACATTTGTTGAATTAAAATGTAAGTACTTGATATATACTGCAAAGTTAGAAAAAAAAACATCAGTGGCAGTTACTTCATGTAAAAGTGCCTGAGAAGCACAGAATTTACTTTTTAGAATCCAGTTCAAGCACCCAAGGTGTGATGTAAGAAAATAGAGCCCTTACCCCAGTCCTGTTCATACAAGGCTTGGGAAAGGCACCATGATTCACTTATTGGCATGTGTGGATGCACAAAAACAAGATGCTGTGTGAGATTTCAACATAATGTATCTCTAACTACAAAAAATAATGAACTTCAACTGGGGGAAACCAAGTTACAGTTTACAAAACATGCACAAAATAAGCATACATATCTTTTCACTATTTCGATACACAAAAATGCATTAACATTAAAGCACTGGAGCATTTCAATAGTCACTGAATTATAGCAAAAAAAAAGCCAGACATATAACTCTAGGCAAGTTAAAAACATGAAGTAGAAAATTATACCATTTTTTAGCCTACAATATAGCACTATGAAGATAAATTTACAGTGTATTATGTTTATCCTTATTTTGCCATAACATAAATGAAATTAACACTTCTACAAATGCAATATTCTATGAAGTCAATTCTTCACTAAGTAACGATACAGAATTTAAAATCATCTCACATTAACTGTCCAAGAAACAGAACCTGAAACATATTGATCTCAAATACAAGAAACTGACAAATTCTTAAAACTGGTACAACTCAAAGGTTGTGGCCTAAAAGTAATTTTATGCTCTCCCAACGTCAATGGTGGTTTTCTCAAATGCCTGAACAATTTAGTTCAACTGTACTGAACTACACTTGCATTGTACGTTACAACATTTTTTGTAATGCATAAAGCCAAGGAAGTAATAGGAAAACCTAATAAAGGTCACCTTAAAATTTTGCCTATCTTAGAAGCAGTATTAACTAATTTTCCAAGGATTTCAACATTTATATATGCATGAATAAAGAAGTACAGAAATAAATGCACTCAAAGATAAGGTGCATGCTTAGGAACCATAAAATCTACCTAAAGTACTTTTAAATAAAATTTTAAAGAGAAAATATTTAACACACAAATCTCTCCCTAAAAAAAGTGCACTTATTCCTAAGTGAAATTACTTCTCACTACAATAGTTATTTTCCAGGTATCTACAGCATCATCTCTAACCCATTTTCACCTTCTGGCTATGCAAACTTGAGGAAATTATTAACCATAGTGCGTAGATATTAGTTCATAATTAAGATTTTTCTATTGCTTCAAAAAATGCTGTGTTTCAAACAACTATGACAATAACTTCATATCTACACAAGTATTAAAATATTCCTCAGCTTTTTTTTTTTTCATCATGAAGAAAAGCTTCCTAGACTCCAAGAACTGAACAAATTCCAACTTTAGCAGAACTGACTTCCAAAGTATGAATTTTCAGAGCTAAACAGACAGATGCAACCTGCAGGGGTAGAAGGGCACCTAATCAAAATGCTTGTTACTTTCACAAGACGGACGTTCAGGTTGCTCTTCTGTATTCCGTCGGAATGACCTACCCAAACTAATATTTAAAACTGAAAGTTCTAGCCTGAACCTACCTAGATTTAAAATAAAACCCTATGAAATACATTGTTTGAACTTACCACTGTTTTTTAGAAAAAGAAAATATGCGTAGTTTTACGAAAACTAACCACATCTGAGCTTCTGTCAAAAGAATTGGATGCTTATGACAGCAAACTAAATTCTTCTAAAAGAATTTTGATAGACATAGTGCAAAACAATTTCACACTTTTAAAAAATGAAGGTGAGGTGGATTGACTATTAATTTTGTTCCAAGCAAAGGAGAAATGCAAGCACATATAACATTACCTAATGTCCATCAAAAGCAAACTACAGCATGTCACAGTGACATAACTGCTAGGTTCCAAGCATGAAGCAAAAGGAATCATCGTTGCTGCTTCACTCAAAAGTAATCATATAGGCTTCCATTGTTATTAGTGAAAGAAAACGCTTATTATGGTTGTAACACATCCTCTTACTTCTACTTCTTCCCAAGCTCTTATACACTCACTGCTGTGCTTTCTATGTTAAATACTTGTGGCATTATACTCACAATTTGTGGATAGATGCAAATTTCCCTCCTGAAGTTATACCAGCACAAAACTATCAATCTTTTCTCCTACAAATGGGAAAGTACAGTTGCCCCTCAGTAGTTTCCCTCCTAACTCCAGTGGGATTGATAACAGAGACAAACCAACCCCTACACCCTGTTAACCTGAAGTGAAGTTAGTAATGAGGCTAGCCGGGGCGATATATAGAACAGTAGAAAAAAGAGCATCTCCTAATATCCATTCCAAACAACAACAGATGAAAGAGTACAAGAAGACCACGCTGAAGCTTCCTCTTGTTTAAATGTGAAAACTGATAATCTCCAGAATTTCTTACCAGCTCTTTCAGATTTTTCTTTCTGTTCTTTTAATTCTTCTCCTTTGGTAATTATTTGTTTGATCTGAGCACGCAGCTGGGCTATCTCCTCCTCCTTCATTTCCAGTGTTTCATGCATTTGTCGCTTTGTCTCTGCGATTACCATGCCCTACGGAAAAGGTCCTTGTGATAAAAAGCTAGCAAATAAATCAAATATATACCTGAAACTTCAAGCCAGGACACAATCCTTGTCAGGAATAAGCTTTAGTCTATTACTGCAAGACCAGAGATGATGGTGTTCTTCTATGTCAGAAAACAGAAAATGCTCACAGAAATAAGATAATAGGGATTATTTTGAAGAGTAGACAGAATTTATCTAGTGGTGAAAAGAACTCTTTCAGCAACTAAGGACCATCAGAAAACTTCCTCCTTGTGCTACAGATACTTTTCTCTGAAATAGGCATTCTGTAAACAAACCAAAAGCATTGTAGTGTGTGTCCTTCTCCTTAGGCAGGCACATATAATGACTGTTAGTCATGTTACTTATTATGCCACTAGAAGTTACTCCAAGTACCAAGACTGTGATTAAAAAAACCAACCTGAAGGAACAAAAACCTGAGAAACTCTTCATATTCCTAAGAAACTAGTTACTGTTCCTTCTTCAGTCATTTTAAAATTCATTTACATGGTAACTCCTCTTTATTAGTGTGGGGTTTTGGTTTTGGGGTGGTTTTTTTAGGTGTGGTTGGTTTTTTTAAAGCTGGCATTGAGGAGTGTGTTCAGCATAACTGCTCCATCCTAAATAACATCATCTTGCAGTATTAAGTATAACCCAACAGACAATTACCCTGAGGTATTTACACAATAAAATTCTCGGGTGCCTTAAATTATTTGCTTGTTAAAACATAAACCAAACCACATCAGATGACTAAGAACAGCTTCCAATACCAGGAAGCCAGGTATTTTGAGTTTTAAATAATCTTCTTCAAAAACTACACATAGTTTAATGAAAATTTTCTGCTTACCTTGTCTTGTTCTAGCTGCTCAATCAAATTCTTTGCATCACGCAGCTGCGTAATCAGTTTAGTCTTCTCAGCCATTTGAAGGTCCTAAAAAAAAGACCCCAACCACAAGTTTAAAACACTGCCATCTGTAAGAAAAGACCTTCTTGTGACAAACAGCTTAGGTTAGCTCTTACACTGCACTGTGCCTTGCAAGGAAGAGCACAGACTAGAATCCAGGGAAATTAAACTAGGCACCTGGAAATCACTTTTAAATCTCCCAGTGCTAGGCTGCCTCCTGGCTTCCATAACGATTCAGGTATCTGAAGGCTTTGTTACAGCCTCCACAGTTCTCCCATGCATGCCAGACCTGCTACAGTCAAATGGGCAAGAAACACCCCTAAGGCTCTATTACCTGCATCTCTGCTTACAAGAGGATCTCAGCAACCCAACTTCATTGCTCACCACTGGTCTTGTTCTAGAAAAGACCCTTGTCTTTAAAACCCTAAAAAGAACCCTTTTAAAACCCTTTTAAAAACCCTTTTAAAACCCTTTTAAAGACCCTTGTCTTTAAAACCCTAGAGATTTTCAGAGCTCTTTCAAAGCGGGCTAGCGCTCAGAGAGACCAAGACAGAGAAGAGAAGGTGATCTCCAGAACTGGAGTACAGCTACACTTCCCCGTTTTCATGCTTCTGTTACTCAGCAGTCACCTTACTTTTACTCCACGCCCGGCATTAACGGCCTTAAAAGGGAAATTGAGCAAAACATCAATTTAGCTTTGGGACTGCACTTATGTTATCTCCACTGTCCTACCTGTGTTTCTGATCGTTTACATAACTGATACTTCTTCCAACATGTCTTCAAGGTTTAGCTCTGCTCCACTTTTCTCCCTTCACCTCCTGTCTTGTGCCAGGGCAGTCTTTTCCTCACCCCAGCATCCCACAGCTACTTTATTTCTGATCCCATTTTGACAGTTATTCATATAGTAAGGTTTCACACCCTTCTTGACAGCTTTGAGCAATTGCTGAATGTGTTCAATCCAGGCAGGTTTTGCAGCTTTAACTCCAAAAATGTACAGGGACAGATTCTTGTTTAATGGTCTGCCCTACTGATAAAGTTTGGAAATACTGGACTTCTTACTGAGTTTTATTAGCTACCCATAAACTTAAGGGCATTTTCCATACCTTCATTTTCTCCAGTTCCTGAAGCCTCTCTTCTAACTGCTCTTGAAGTGCCTCTTTCTCGTTGGTTAACTGGGCACATCGCTCCTTATGTGACTGAATCACCTCCTTGCAACTTTGCAGCAAGTTCTCTTGGTGCTTCACCCTCTGACTAAGAGTTTCCAGTGTTTTAACTGAATCTTCATTACCCTCTACAAGACAACACACCAACATTATCATACCTTTTCCAAAACGTAGATCTGCATTCAGATGGATGTGGACGTCTCTTGGGTCTCTAAAGAAAGTTGTGCAAATCTGCAAAACTTCCTAGTGCCTACTGTAACTGCCAGAAACATGCCACACACACAGAACAGTAAATACAGTCTTTCACCCCAAATTAATTCACAAAAACCTAGTTATTATACAAGCTTCCAAAACAATTATTCAACAAGGTTTTCTATACAATTAAAAAGTCATCACCATTTAGAAACCTGCCTGCTGCTACTAACAAAATATTCACAGGCAGGAAAAAAAGCAAAGCAAAGCAAATCACATCTCTCAAGTGCCAAGCACACAGATTCCTGATTTCCCAACGCTGGGTATGACGTTATTCCAAAATATCCAGGTTGGCAGTACCACATTGGGCAGGATTAAGGCCCCATTTAGCATCTTTCCAAGCTTTACTCCTTCCTGCGTAACCAGCACAATGAGCAATATTTCACTCTCTGTTCCCCTCTGATGCTCTGGAGTCTGTACCAGTACTTGTCACGAAAACAGGACCAAATTCAGAGGTTCAGTTCCTAAGTCTTATATGCTATAGTCCAGAAGCACACTCTAGCACAGGAAATGTCCTGAACCCTGATTCTTAGGGCCCAGATACTTAAATTATTTCCTAAGCACTACAGAAGACATGACAGAAAATCTCTGACCTGAGCCTTCATATCATCCTAACGTACAAAAATCATGGCAGACGCTGAACAAAGATAATTGAAAGATGCCTGTTCACCTCTGTCCCTATCTTTCTATGAAGGATGCCAATCACACATTCACTATGTATCAGCATTAGAATGTCCCTTGCTCAGTAATCAAATAGACACAATACTGGGAGTCCCGTAACTCAAATAACCTCCTGGTGTGAGGGAACACTTAGATTACTCAACAGCATGAATATCAAAATTGATCTTTGCTTTTACTTTTTCCTGGGGAGGGGAGGGGTAGTCGGTGTGTGTGGAAAAAAAGAGAAAGTCTGGCAACTGGTGTCCTCTCTGAACTCCAGGCATAGGTCCTTGCTTATGGGGGACAGAATCTCTTAATCATATTAAGTGGGGAGAGTAAAAACCCCTCCCATCAAATGCAATAATGGCAATACTGTCGTCATTTCTGACAAAGGCGAGCCAGATTTGAATTCTCATGAAAATTTAATATCTTCGAAGGGTTATCCTGTCCTCTAGCTGCCACACTCTTCACAAAACAACTGTCTCCTCCCAGGAAAGATATCCGTACTATGACATGTTCAGCCCTAAGTATTGTTACTCCATCATCAATAACAGCAGGCTTATTACCCAAAATTCAACATCTCTTGAAAAAGCTGCAATACCTACCATTGCTTCCTGGTTCCACAGTAGTTTCTGTGCTGATTTCTTTTGTTGGACTTTGAACTTGTGGTTTAGATGGGATAGTCGAGTCAGGCAATTCAGAGCATATCTGACCATTCTGTAACGTCTGTTTCAGCAATGATACCTAAATAAAATGTTCTTTTTGTTAGAGAAACCCAAAGATTCTAAGTAGATCATGTTTTTGTCTTCAGAACTAGAGAGAGTTAAATAAATTGGTATCAGCAAGTAGAGAAAGGAAAAATCTGTCTGAATTTTGTAGCATTTCAAAAATCAGAATTGTTTCCAATTCACAAAAATAGTATCAATATGAGTGGAGAAAAAAAGACCAGTTAAGCAAAACACATAAATTTTGCCGAACTCAAACATCTGCCAATGTTATGTTCTTGATAACAAAGACGATACAATTTAAGCACATATCAAACAATCCCATTTAACATTAGTGAGATAGTACAAGGGTATCCTCTACCACAAAGATGCATTTATTTTCTAGATAAACATAAATTCTCAACAAGCTCAACAACATCACAGCAATTGTAAAAAGACATGGACATGCATTATAGGAAATAGGTAATTTAAAGCAAAAAAAAAAGTAGGAAGAGCAGTTTTAAAGCACATCTGTTGGGTAAGGTATCTCACCTGAGTTTGCAGGACACTGATAAGTTGATCCTTTTCTTCTAAGGAAGCATCAAATTCCTCTTTGAGATGTTTCCTTGTTTGTTGATTCATATGGAGCTCCTGACAATCATAAACAAATGCATCTCAAATGAAACTAACATGTGAATTTAAAAGGTTTATCAAAATACTATGAAATATTAAAAATGTCTCTTCACAGTTGTGACCCTAGAATACAACCATAAAGTGGGTATTTCTTCTACTATACAACATTCCACACCACATAAGAACATTATAACACTAGCATTAAAACAGCAAGAGTCTAGATCTGATGCAGAATTATCAAGAATACTTTCGTTCTAAAACACAAGTTTGTGTAGGGATCACTTCATGCCTGCTCCCAAAAACACTGCGGGAAACAGCAGAAATGTCAGTGTCTCTCATGCTCATTCAACAGGCTAGCACTCTAATATGACATACGGCACTTAGAGGAGCAGAAAGTTGGCTTTTTCACTCCTCAAAGGGGTCTCAAATCAGCAAGTCAGGGAATGCCAAAGAACTTAACTATGTGGCTTTACTTATTGCTCAGCTGCATTCATTTGGCTGAACACCTTTAGAAACTTCCTCGACGTTACCTAAATGCATTACTAGGATCTGTGTAATCAT
>NW_020799096.1:8127460-8130790 GCF_003259725.1 Athene cunicularia
CTTGTATTCTTTTTCTAACTTCAATATTTCCTTCATCCATATATAACTTCCCAGTGATTTACCCAGGAAATGAATGCTCCTACGACCATTGCTCTGCACAGATCGCTTGTATAAAGCAAGCGGCACCCGTAAACGTGGCTTCTGTGAGCCAGGAAAAGATAAAGGACCACAGAAAGGATGAAAAAGCAAACAAGAGACAAAACACGAGGCAGGAAATGCTTCCTGCATTGCTTCCCTCTAACTCCAGATCTTGCTTTTATGCCAGATTGCTGCCTACCCCTTACCTTCAGCACTGAATCCCGGCTGCCAGAGCAGAGCCTGATACCAGCTCTGAGATCCACAGCCGGGTGAGCTGAGCCTGCCCAGCCACGCAGGCAGGACAGTGCTGGGAGCTGTCACCGGGAAAACTATGCCTCTCTCTGCCCAAGTAACTATATCCACTTTGTAACCATGCCTTGCCTCAGGTTCTCAACAGCTACGGATCACGCTTCTGCCTTGCGCTTCTGAGCTTTAGAAGCAATTCCGTCCAAGCCAAGGAAAGCAGCTCAGTGCAAGAACAAGTGACAAAGAGTTTTACTGAAATCAACATTGAAATAGTCTTTTTGGGTCCCCAAGTCCCTTCTGATCCTTGTCTGACAAGGAGAACTTCAAAGACTGCTGCTGAGGAATTATTCTTAACGAGAGAAAACTAAGGTCAGCAAAAGTAAATTACCTCTCTCAGTTCTGCAATTCTGCGCAATGCTTTATCCTGAGTTTGACTCAGAATGGCCTTAGAATAAAAAAGAATAAACATCAGGTATATTAAATGTAACTTTATACATGAAGCATAAATAAATCCACAGAATTCTGCTTCAGGAAAAGAATTAACGACTTGTGTTTTTCTTTCAAGTCAAGCTCAATGTGGGTTATCATAAACTGCCAACTGTGGGTTGGCAATCACCTAAACTCAGCTGATGCAACAACAAAAGGCTGGATCACAATAGCTTCAACGTTACTTTGACAAACCAGTATTAGCTTATTCCTCAGAAATCACAGCTAAGGAGTCTTCTGTTACACACACACACATATACATACACAACGTATTATGTAAACACACACACAATGCACTGAGAATTAAATCTCTATTCGCACTACACATTCTAAGAGGATAAAAAGTAATGCTTACCTGTAGCTGCTGCTTCTCCCACTGGATAACTTGATAAGCAGACACTAGCTAAAAAACAGAAATCGGGTATAACGATGATAATGCATGCACTTATAGCTATCAAAATAAATTGCTTTGTTTTATCTCTATCTGCATTTTCAAACTCTTCATTTGAGAAAGCTCTTCTGACACAAACATACTTAAATTTAATCAATGTTTCCTTCTTCCATTTAGAACATATCTCCAATGTCTTAAAAAAATAAAGCCTACATGTCAAAACGATAAGGTCATTCAGCATTCATGCACAGTTTTCCCTTCACTGAAAAGGCTTCCAAGAAGATCCATGCTTCAACACAGGCTGTCAAAAACCAACCGCATGAGAAAGTTACATCCCACACAGCTACCCTACAGGGGTGTACATCTGTAAGGGTTCACATCCCAGACAGCTGCAGTGAAATTAATTTTACAGTGAGTGTATGTTAAAAAATACCCTTACAACTCTAGAAAAAAAGCAACTCTCTGTAATAACAAATGTTTTCATTCCGTGTGCTCTGCATATACCCAGCAGGCAAAGGAAGACTGGAAGCGGACAACACTTCTCATTGTAAGCCGACATAAGGACTTCAGGAGTAACTGCACAATTTAGTTTAATTTGCTCCAAACAGGAAAAGAAAAAGATTAGCCACTACTGCAGTATCTGTTGGCCTCATCTTTTTCCCCTCTCTGCCCACCTAAGTCACTCACAACACTGCCTACCTCTGAGCATTTTCCCCTGCAACTGCACCGTCGCTGCAGCATCTGCTCTTTGCTGAGGCTGTCCGCGTTTCCCACAGGCTCTTCTGTTTCACTCTTGGTGTCAGAACGCAGACCAAGGTTGCGACCAGCTGTGTCCAAGTCCAGCTGACTCAGTGAGTCTTTCGAATCAGCGCCTAACAGGGACTCCTTGGAAGAACAACAGAACAGGGACTCCTTAGAAGAAGAGCGGAGCAGGGACTCCTTTTACGGGCTTTGAAACAAAGACTCCATGGAGGGAACTCGGAGCTGCAGCCTCTGAGCCAAAGACTGAGTGTCACTCAGCTGCAAAAATTCAAAGCAAATAATTGCTTTTGCACTGCTTTTAGGCAGCACACATACTGAAGACCAGGAGACAGACACCTGACCTGGGCAAAGGAACAACTGCTGCCTAACACCTGCATGACACCAAAGACCTACCACTCACTTAGAAGAATCATCTCGTGCTGAAAAATCAAGCATGCAACTACCACGTGTGTGGGCAGTTTCAGACAGCAACTAAATCCAATAAGCTACACATCTGATTTAAACTTCTAAAATAATATATTTCTGTGTAAACCCTTTAAAAAGTGAAGAACATCTAATTAAACAGTTGCATTTCCTGTTGTCTCAAATGTTTTTAAAATATATTGTGACACTCTTCTTGATGTATTAAACAGAAGACTGTACTTATCTCAAAGACACAAAAATTTTTCCTAAGATTAAGAGAAGAAATTTTTGTAAAACCCTGTGTACAAGTTTGCTCTAGCGTGCCGTCTTAAACAGTCCTTTTCTTATTTTATTTTAAATGGCTTTATGATTTTTACATAAAATGCAATTATTGATTCATGCGGCTGAAGTACTCACGCTGTTCTAAAACAAAAGGCTCTGTGCTATGGTACCATACGCTGCCACTGCTACACAAGGGATCTGAAAGCATTACTGCACAATGTTGCCCTCACGACCACATGTTGGGACGCACGGACTAGGAGTCACTGCTAATTCCACTCCAGCAAGCTAAACAGTTTCTGAGACACATTAAAGAATGACCCTCACCTTTACCACTAGTGACAAATTCTTTGAAGCCTGTCAGCTCTTTTCCTTCAGCTAGAAATTCGCTTTCAGGCCACGCCATATGCCCTGTGCTGGCGGCCTCCATGAGCAGTGAGACGCACCTCAACACAAGCAGCCTGCAGCACGCCATCACATACCGCTAACCTGTCCCGGCAAAAAAGCTCCACGCAGCAGTGCCAACCCTGAGTACCAGCTAATGGGATTACACACAAACAAAACACCCTGGTATCCTGACAGGCTGCCTACTGGGCATCCCTGCTCCGCAATGAAGGTACAGATTGGGCACTTACACCAACAGATCACAAAGACAACACAGCGGTGAAGAAGGAAACAAATCCCCC
>NW_020799096.1:8130840-8156884 GCF_003259725.1 Athene cunicularia
AGAAAATGTGAAAAGTAAGCAGGCACATGTTCAACCCTTCTTCTTAATGAAAAGCTTTAACTCTGGTCTATATGCATGCCTTCCAAACTTTACCAAGTACCACTAAGCTGGAAAACCAAACCTATTGGAGCATGCGGATAGAGACTGAACACAGAATGAGCTTCTTTCTTTTGACCTTGTACTCAACTGGAAAAAAAGCCACTGGCAAGCCACTTCTGTCAGTAATGCTGTGGGTTTTCCCCTCCTATGGGCCGACAGCTTAGCTTAGGACAGAGCAACAGCCCAGGCACAGGCTCCAGCTCAGCTGAGCACCACACGCTCAGCACTCTGGCCCCCTGTTTGCAGCTGCTGGGGCAGAAACAGCACAGATCTGAACCAGAATGCTATCCCCATGGCTTACACAATTCACAGCCTGATTACCTAGATCACAGCCTGCACAGCTCAAGAAGAAGCTCTACAATTTGTCAGTGACCTCCTCTGAAATCATGTTGCACCGGGGCAGCCCCTTGCGGGTGAGCAGGAGCCTTGGGTACGTGCGTGTCCGGATGCTGTCACATCCCTCAGCCTCAAGGGCCAGACCCCGGCCCTCGTTCGTGGGTGAGAGACGCCTGACTGCCTGGAGCTAGCCTGCCTTCAGGCACAGGTGGGACCTCACCACGGCCCTGCACCCTCCACAGCAGCGCTGCCTGCTCGGCACAGCACACGCCAAAACACGGGTGCAGCCACAGAGAAAGCCCCTGGCTTTGAGCCAGCTGGTACCCAGCTGCCAAGTCAGGTCAGAGCATGGACAGAGGGGCCCTCAGGCACCCATCTCTGAACCGATGCTGCACTGGCTCTTGGGGCAGTGAAAACGCTTCCGTTTCGCACCCTGCTTCACCAAAGCTTCACAATATGGATTTTGTGAACTTGCCCTTTTCATTTGTTCTCCCCAATTACGTGTCTTTTAATTAAACTCAGCAGGTTTATTATCAATACCCTACACATTAGAGCTTCTCCTCCTCATTTCACTATAACCTAAGCAGACAACAATCATAACACAACCCACCTGATTTCATGATGAAAATAAACTATGCTATAAATCCATAAAAGCAATGAGGATATTATAATGGAGTTCAAGAGAGCAGTTTTTAAAAGTCTATCCTTTTTTTCTACTGGCTGTCATTAAAATTTTTATTTAAAAGTGTCTCTTACTTGTATTTGCCTAACATTAGCATTTCTTAATACTTAATAGAAGAGCAACAAGTTGCACAGGGACATCTACTGCTGGACCCAACAATACTCTAACAACCACACACATTTCTACCTATTTCCCAATGAACAGAAACGCAGTTCAGTCAGTACGATGAACTGCTCTATCTTGAGAGGATGACAATAAGCTGCTGAATGGGAAAAAAATTAGAGAAACAACCCCACATAAACAAATAAACACAGGCGGTAAAAAACCCTGCTGCACGAAAAAAAATATTTTGTAAAGTGAACAAAAAAAGCTAGGAAGAGAAAGAGCCTATGTATGTGTGGTATAAATATTCAATCAATAAAGTAAATTACCTCTCTCAGTTCTCCAATTCTGCGGAATGCTTTATCCTGAGTTTGACTCAGAATGTCCTTAGAAAAAGAAAGAATAAACATCAGGTATATGAAATGTAACTTTATATATAAAGCATAAATAAATCCACAGAATTCTGCTTCATCAGAAGAATTAAAGACTTGTATTTTTCTTTCAAGTCAAGCTCAATGTGTTTTATCATAAACTGCCAACTGTGGGTTGGCAATTGCATGAACTCAGCTGATGCAATAACAAAAGGCTGGATCACAATAGCTTCAACGTTACTTTGACAAACCAGTATTAGTTTATTCCTCAGAAATCACAGCTAAAGAGTCTTCTGTTACGCACACACACATATACATACACAACGTATTGTGTAAACACACACACAATGCACTGAGAATTAAATCTCTATTTGCACTACACATTCTAAGAGGATAAAAAGTAATGCTTACCTGTAGCTGCTGCTTCTCCCGCTGGATAACTTGATAAGCAGACACTAGCTAAAAAACAGAAATCAGGTATAACGATGATAATGCATGCACTTATACTATCAAGATAAATTGCTTAGTTTTATCTCTATCTGCATTTTCAAACTCTTATCTTCATTTGAGAAAGCTCTTCTGACACAAACATACTTAAATTTAATCAATGTTTCCTTCTTCCATTTAGAAAATATCTCCAATGTCTTAAAAAAATGAAGCCTACATGTCAAAACATTAAGATCATTCAGCATTCTTGCACTCTCTTCCTTCACTGAAAAGAACTCCAAGAAGATCCATGCTTCAACACAGGCTGTCAAAACCCAATCGCATGAGAAAGTTACATCCCACACAGCTACCCTACAGGGGTGTACATCTGTAAGGGTTCACATCCAAGACAGCTGCAGTGAAATTAATTTTACAGTCAGTGTACGTTAAAAAATACCCTTACAACTCTAGAAAAACAACTCTGTGTAATAACAAATGTTTTCATTCCATGTGCTCTGCATATACCCAGCAGGCAAAGGAAGACGGGAAGCGGACAACATTTCTCATTATAAGCCGACAAAAGGACTTAAGGAGTAACTGCACAATTTAGTTTAATTAAAAATTTGATCACAATTGCCTAAGCTGTCCAAAGCTTAAGTAGCATAACGGCTCTTGGAACGAGAATATGCTCTTTACAAATTGCTGGAAATTTAAAGGAAAACAAAGCCAAAACACCAAGCTGAGAAATCTTTAAGTCAAAAGATTTCTTCAAATTCCTATTTAAAATAGAGATTTTTCAGAGTTCAAAACTACTTCTAATTTCAAATTCATACTTATTTTATCTTTAAAAGAAAACTAAACCTTCTATGGATGGTTTCCCTTCCCATATTTTTGAGATGCTAACTTTTTATCCTACTTGAATTGAGAAAAAGCATTTACATCTTAAATACTCATTATAAATTGAAACTACATTCTTCAGAGCTCTGGCAAAACAATTCCTTCCAACCGACCTAAGAAACTCACAACAACTGAAAAAAAAAAACCCACAAGCCTTTTTGATAGAGAAAATTAAAGAGTTCCTAGACAGACTGTGCTAAGAAAACCCAACAAAATCCACCAAAACCAACCTACAAACTGAATTCGCAATCAGTGGCAACACTGTTTAGATAAACTTTTAAAAAAATTTGTCTCCTAACACGAGCTGGAAAACAATGAAAGAATTAATAGGAGACATCAATTACTGAATTAATGGAGATAACTGTTTCTTCAGCCATATGTTGAATACTGTAATTGCTGTACACATATTTTAGATTCCAAGGATTTTGACACTGACAGCCAAAGGGCTGCACAGGTATTTTTGTACCTGAGGGCAGTAAACACTTGAACTGTAAAAGCCAGTGCAAATGTCCAGATTTAAATACAATACACAGACTTCCAAAAACCAAAATCCAACAATACCACGTTGAAATCTTTACTTTTCCCAACAATTTAAAAAATTAGTAGCAAAAGTACTTACAGCATTGGTTTTCATTAAAATAGCAAAAGAAATAGTCCTTGAATTAACTGCTTTCAGGGAATACCTGGAAGTTATGGGCAATAGAACCTCCCTATCTGAAACAAAACGCCTGCCTATTGCATCTGCACAAAACAGACATGGTGCACTTCAACAACAAGTTCCAGAAGAAAAGTCCATTTGATGTCATGCGAGTACGAGCCCTGCTCACCTCTGTGCTCAACTCCACCCCTTGCTACAGGCTTTCAGCAGAAACCTTCATAGGCCTACTTGGTATAAGGAACCACTAATTAACCTCTATTGCTGACAACATGGAATTATTTACAAACAAGAGAAAAACCAGGGAAATCCTTTTCATTAACAGAAAAGCATCTGACCTATCTAAACCAAATACAACCAGACATGCAATAACAACTTAACTTCCAGGTTAGCTCTAAGTCCATCGATTTGCTCCAGACAGGGAAACAAAAGGATTAGCCACTTCTGACTGCAGTATCTGTTGGCCTCATCTTTTTCCCCTCTCCACCCACCTAAGTCACTCACAACACTGCCTACCTCTGAGTATTTTTCATTATAGTAGCCCAAACGGCGGTCCATTTTGTGCAGTCGCTGTAGCATCTGCTCTTTACTGAGGCTGTCCATGTTTCCCAGAGGCTCTTCTGTTTCACTTTCAATGTCAGAAGGTGGATCAAATGTGGGACCAGCTGCGTCCAAGTCCAGTTGATTCAATGAGTCTCTTGAATAAGTTCGTACCAGGGACTCCTTAGAAGAAGAGCGGAACAGGGACTCTTTTAACGGGCTTCGAAACAAAGACTCCATGGAGGGAACTCGGAGCTGCAGCCTCTGAGCCAAAGACTGAGTGTCACTCAGCTGCAAAAATTCAAAGCAAATAATTACTTTTGCACTGCTTTTAGGCAGCACACATACTGAAGACCATGAAACAGACACCTGACCTGGGCAAAGGAACGACTGTTGCCTAACACCTGCATGACACCAAAGAGCTACCACTCACTTAGAATAATCGTCTTCTGCTGAAAAATCAAGCATGCAACTACCACATGTGGGCAATTTCAGGTAGCAATTAAATCCAATAAGGTACACTCTGATTTAAAAGTTCTAAAATAATGTATTTCTGTGTAATCCCCTTAAAAAGTGAAGAACATGTAATTAAAAGAGTTGCATTTACTGTTGTCCCAAATTTTTTTTAAAAATATTGTGACTCAATTCTTGATGTATTAATCAGAAGACTGTACTTATCTCAAAGACACAAAAATATTTTCCGACGATTAAGAGAAGAAATTTATTGTAAAATCCTGTGTACAAGTTCATTCTAGCATGCCATCTTAAACAGTCCTTTTCTTATTTTATTTTAAATGGCTTTACGATTTTTACATAAAATGCAATTATTGATTCATGCGGCTGAAGTACTCACGCTGTTCTAAAACAAAAGGCTCTGTGCTATGGTACCATACGCTGCCACTGCTACACAAGGGATCTGAAAGCGTTACTGCACAATGTTGCCCTCACAACCACATGTTGGGACGCACGGACTAGGAGTCACTGCTAATTCCACTCCAGCAAGCTAAACAGTTTCTGAGACACATTAAAGAATGACCCTCACCTTTACCACTAGTGACAAATTCTTTGAAGCCTGTCAGCTCTTTTCCTTCAGCTAGAAATTTGCTTTCAGGCCACGCCATATGCCCTGTGCTGGCGGCCTCCATGAGCAGTGAGACGCACCTCAACACAAGCAGCCTGCAGCACGCCATCACATACCGCTAACCTGTCCCGGCAAAAAAGCTCCACGCAGCAGTGCCAACCCTGAGTACCAGCTAATGGGATTACACACAAACAAAACACCCTGGTATCCTGACAGGCTGCCTACTGGGCATCCCTGCTCCGCAATGAAGGTACAGATTGGGCACTTACACCAACAGATCACAAAGACAACACAGCGGTGAAGAAGGAAACAAATCCCCCTTGTCATCCCCATACCTGTGTGGAGGCTTGTCCACTTCCATTGTTTTCTGTGGATCTGGGAAGTGGTTGTTTAGTTAAATTCTACAGGAGAGAAAACAACTGTTAGAAGGAACATACTGCAAGTACTACAATTCACTCAATTCCTACAAATAGCATGTGTGCTTCTTCCTTGCTTATGTTTTTAGTACTTTCTTCTGAATGTTTATTAAGATGTCTTCATGCAAACAAGCTAGTTTGTTAAATTCAAAACAGATTGCTGCAATATACGGAACTACAAAGCAGCTACGTGTGCACAGATTAGTATGAGACATCTGCCAATGCTGACATCTCCCATTAAATTATTCATCACTATTAGGTATGTAACATTTATGCACAAATCAAAGAAACACTAAGAAGACAAGATGATAGCAGGAAAATATCTAATTGATGACCAGTGTTGCTTCCAGCCAACATAAGTAACAGTGGAATCCCACCATCTTTCTCTGATCAAGTACATTTTGGGGGGTAGAAGCTACCTGAAAAAAAAGTGCTGGTAACATGTTGGAGAACGGCTTGCAGAGAGCAAGGCCATAGCTCCCTGCAGGAGCTGGTCGGCCATAGCTCCCTGCAGAAGTCGGTCCCAGCCACCTGAGGTAAACAAAGGAAAGAACCCAGGGTACAGTTATGTAAACAAGGATGGAGATCCAGGGCTCAGTTGTGCTAGCGAGGACTGTTGTGAGAACACAGAGATAAGTTGGGGCGTATTTTGACCTTGGGGGTCAGAGGAAAGCAGCCCTGGGAGAGAAGCAGGTTCACAGCAAGAAAGATGTTTATGCATACCAGAAATGCCACAAGGGGTTGGTGTATTATAATGTGACTTTTTAGATGTACCCAATGGCTGAGATATTATAATATAGTTTCTTAAATGTATCCAATAGAGTTACAAGTAGTGTATTGTAGAGTGCTTATATAAGGTGTGATTTCTTTCAATAAAGTTGAAGCTTGCTCTATCATTCACATTGAATCTGCTGCTTGCTTCCTCCGCCTGCTGCAGTAACAGACTGTTTAAGACTCCAAACAAGCACAGGAAGAAAATTAAACTTTCAGAAAAATTATCCTGTGCAAAACTTCACACATTCCCCTGCACTTTCAAACAAACAAAACACCCCACGCACAACACAACAGAAAACAATGCTTTTGGTGGTTTTGGGTTTGTGGGGTTTTTGTTTTTTGGTTTTTTTAGAGTTCACACATTCTGTTTCTAATCTGTCTATCCTGCTTTTCCTATGCCCTGTGTTCAGGTATTTTCTAACCTGGACAAAACCAGATGGTTTTCTGATATCTAAACCAGGTCAAACTGAACTAGCAAAACATGCTAGAAACCATCTTGGATATGAATTTTTTCCAAGAGAAGCAAAGCACAGAGATATATTGAACATAGTAGGAGGAATTCAGAAGCCAAAAGCAGCGTAACTTTTAATTTTTAATCAAGATGCACCCTGATAGTTACATGCAAGCTGTAAAATCTAAGGTTGATATTTCAGCTGTATACTTCTCATAACCATCCATGTATCTGCTACATGATTACACCCACAGCTTCTGCTCTGTGGATACGCAGATAAACAGAAACGTAAATGTAGAAGAGGAATGATTCAGTGTAAAAGGGCCTCAGAAATGTTTGACAGGGAGCAAACTTAAGGACGTCCAAAAATAACAGAGAAGAGAAAGACATCCAGACAGTTAAGGAAGGCAGCGAATTGAGCAGTCACCCAGGTTCAGACAGAGCAAAGTGAGCAAAAACCAGCCGTACAAGAAGTCTGTTTGGATTTTGAAACTGCACTTCACCTGGCCTGAACAAAACCTGTGTTCTGCTTCAGAGCACTGTCTTGTTGCAACCGATTTATTCCTAGTGGATAAACTGCTCTGCCTGGGTTTTAAACTAAAGCACTCCTACCTTTTATTCTCATCTCCATTCCCTGTTCTTTTTCACTTCCGAACTGGAAAGCTAATAATAAGCTTATCTATCTTCTGCTTTATCATTTCCAAAGCATCTTCTCTGCTACTACTGGACTGACAGAGGAAGACCAATACTTTACCAAGAACTATGGACTAACAACAAACACTTCTTTCAAAAATCACATATTCCGATACCATAAAAATAATTAAAAGAAACCACAAAGTGTTTGTAAATCTAATTGACAAGAATAATTTAATAAAATTTAAGATCTAGTTTTAAAACACCAGATTAAGTAGATTTATTAAATCTATGAAGGTGTTTATGAATATAAAAACCATGGATGCTGTTCTTCTCATGAAGATCCTTAAAAAGCTGTCATTTAAGGATCTATGAAGATCCTTTAAAAAAGCCATTTCAAAACTAAAACTCATGTCACCACTTTTAAAATTTTCCTATTAATTGTGACAACATTTTTGTATTCAATCTGTGCAAACAAAAGTAGAACCTGCATTTGGGATTATAGTTTCTATTGACATATATCATAAAAGGGATACCTGTGGTGGTTCAGCTTTTATATGAAAGATTACCAGTGTATCTAGAAGCTGCAGTTCTAAGTCACTTTGCTCGAGTGCAAAGGGTCATATTCTGCTGTCCACACAGTGAAAGGTAAGCATGAATGGAAGTTGCTATATAGAAGTACAGATTCAAGCAGCTTTGAAGAGCTTAAAAGCCCAAGCCTTTCATTAGCCTTTAAGAGACAGATGTTTCAGCAAAACTAGAATCACAGAGCACAGGCTGGCACTTTGAAAGTCTTAAAACCAACAGGGTTACATCAGGGTTTTTGGAAACCAGCAGAAGTCTTTCCTCCACAAACCCACAGAACATACGTAACTGTATCTCCTCTACTCAATGAGAGCTACACTTAGAATCTCTACTCAAAAGGCTGCTTTTTGTTACTAAGATGTATAAACCAGACCTTAATTTTAACTGGAGCACATTAGAGCATTCTAGTGACACTTGTGCTTCCTTACTTCTCTATTTCTGACATGCAAACTAATTTTATTTATTTCTCAAAGGTATAAATAGGTTCCATAAGCCTAAAGAATGGAAGCTTAATGTTTCCATTTAAAAACATTTTACTCTTCTCCCTCCTCAGGTATTCCAAAGCTGAGGAGATTATCAAGGAAGGAATGAGAGCTTAGTTCACATTTTCTTCCTTCATTTTCCTTTAATTTTGCTTTAAAAAAACCTGTCCATCCAAGAATATTTGAATTATTTTTTCATGCAACAAAACCCATACATCTTAGCAAGGAGTTTATACTCACTTCATTTATACAAAAAAATCCACAACTACTGTAATTTCTCTATGATGCCACTCTTGGATCACACATCATTTGCACACACACAGTTAAAATACTGGTCTGTTTTTGCAGAATTAATATGCATTTGTGTGTGCTGATGAAACTTTCCTTCTCCTGCATCTTTAGTTTACCCAAGCTTGCCAAATGTATGTAATGGGGTTTTAAATATATGCTTGTATATAATCAGCCCTCCTCTTCCCTATAAACTAAATCACTGTTTTCTCCCCCCGAATTATTACCATGAAAGTACAGCTCTAGAGCCTTCTAGAGTACAGTTCTAGAGCTGTACCAGTTCTACAGGTAATGTATCATTAATACACGTTGGTAACACAGTAATTCTTACATTATAATTACTCACTATGTATGCAGTCTTGTACATAAATACGCAAGTCAGTGATTCCTACCACTGAAGTATATACTAAAAGATAATACAAAGACAACATTTGAGCATTCAGAACAATACGGATTTTTAAATGCAACTGTACTAGGGATATTCTGTAAGTTATTTGAAGATAGCCCAAAACTGTTGACTGTAAATTGTAAGTTTAAAAAAGCTTAAATACATTTGCAGTGAGATTTTAAGTAGTGATCACTGGACCTGGAATATGGTCAAAATCCCTAGAACTGGAAAAAAAAACCCCAAACATCTAGTAACTACAGATGTCGGCACAGCCTGAATATCCTCTTTGCTCCCCATCCAAAAGCTCAATCTTGTGAACAACATGACTGAGCTAGTAATGAATCTGTACTCTAAGGGCATGCTCTAAACAAGCATAAGCCTTTACAACAAAGGAAGACTTTCCACAGATGATCTTTTTAATCACTGTTTCAGTTCAATCTTGCTTAGCCTGAAAGAGGCAAGTCCAACACAACATGGGCGTGTTGTGCTAAGTCCATCTGCTTATCTAATTTCTATCTTGTTACATCGTTCAGTGACTTCTCATTTTCAGCCTCTTCACGAGCAGCAAAAAAGCACTTGCTAAACTAGAAAGCAAAGTATTCATGAAGCATGAGGATGAGCTGGGATTCTAAAAAACACTGTGTTTTGAATCACTGGACTCAGGAGTGCATGCCTCTGAAGCATTTGGAAGATGCCATCCCAGTCCTGTGACAATAATAAGAATACATTTTTGTAGGCACGTATGTCAAACTAGAAGCCTGCTTTCCTCCCTATGCCTGCTTTTTTTTTTTTTTTCCATTCCTTGTTTGCTTCTCACTGAGCTTCTCTAATTATTTAATGATTAGATTTTTAATAAAGGATTATTTATCCTCACAGTAATAGCTGCCAGGTTACCAACTAGATGTAGCTGAATTTCAGTGTCTATATAAGATAATTATTTCCTGCTACCATTAGTAGTACATGACATTGTGAGACTTTCACTGTACACAGCAAAAAGTACATAATTTTTAGACTAAAACAATCTCAATGTCCATTTATCTTGAAATATATACAGACATACAGAAAAATTAAGAGGAAGACTTTCAATGGCATTAATGAATTCTAAGCAACAAACGCACAAACTTGTGCAGCAATTATTTAAAAGTTGTGTAGAGTATGGTTACCTGTATAACAGAAAACATGTTAATTTTTTTATGTTACAGTAAATTCACACCGTACAGCACACCAGCCAGGAGCTATCAGGTACTACCTCCGTGAAATTTAGTGCAGGGTTAGCAACAGGGTAGTTAAGATAGATGCCTCTGGGAGAACAAGCCACAAGCAACACTAGGTTTGCCTTCTAGTACAGTACGCTCCTCCCCTTGCTAAAGGCATCACTAAGGGGGGTGGGAGGACTCACCACACCGTCACTCTGTGGCTTAGGTTGTTTGGTGGGATCCAAAGCAAAGATAGTATACTCAGAGAGAAAAGCAGGTTCTGCTATCATCCCGGCTAGCAGCTGTCATTCAATGCAAAAAGCAGGAAAATCAATCAAGAAGTAAGGTAAAGAATGTTGCATGATTTTACTCAATTTTCCTACACTATTAAAAACATTCTAAAACAATACAGTAGTTTATGAGACAACAGAGATTGATAAAGGCAGGACATAACCAGAAAATATGCATTAGATCATTTCAGAACAGCCAAAATACAGTTTTGATCATTTAGAAGTAAAGAAACACACAATTTTAAAAAAGACCTTAGTTTAGGCAAAGATAAAGACAATATTTCAGGCACTGATAGTGTAATTTTTTCTGCAGATGACTTATCTTCAGATACCACTGAGTCTTCTTCGCTCTCAGTTATGTGTGAAACACTCACTAGTCTAAAAATTCTATGGGTTTTTTAGCTATAAACAAATTGCATGCTTTTTACTATCTTCTACTGTTCTTACACACTAGAATTCTAACTACATCAAAAAAGAACTTCCTTGCAAAATTTTTCAAACTGCTAGCAGATTATTTTGTAAAAACACAAGTTAATTAACCATTTTATCAAGTTAGTATGAAAGAAGAGAATTAAATTCCTAGAGACAAAACACATGCAGACTAGAATTTGAATTCAAACTGGACATGTACATATAATATAAAGCAACCTAATGCTGTTAAGATGATGCAACAGATTTCAAACATTATTTCTAATGAGTTTACTCACACACAAAAGTTCAAGGTTCAAATTTCTTATTGTCTGAGATTTCAGAACTGTGCTGTCTGCAGACTGAACTAAATCACAACATGGTTTTTCTTTCCCATTATTTCAGAACCATTGTTTTATTTCAAGTTACTAAATAGTATTTTTAGGAAATCTATTACAATGTAAGTTCGAGTTTGATTTTTTTTTTTTTTTTTTTTTTTTTTTTTTTTTTTTTTTTTTTTTGGTGAACATTACACTAACTCCAGTACATAAACTCAGAGAGGAAAAATATCTTCATGTGTAAGATCTGGAATGCTACATGACTTGCAATTTGTGTCCACAAAACCCTTTCAGACAATGTATAACTGCTTAATGTTCAGTGTCAGCCATACACAATAGTCTCTGAATGTCAGTACTGATTCCCTATGTCTTTTTTTCTAATATATCTACGCTGAAAAACCCAAATTACTGAAAAACCTGTGTAACTGAGACCTAAATTACCAATCCGGCAGAAAACAATGCAGAAAGAATGTGCTTTTACTGCCTCCTGTTTGATTCACTATATTATATACATACACAAATACACACATACCCCCTTTGTACAAATCTCCATTGCTGGAGAATCCTGCTAGTTATGTCAGAAGACCTTCTAGAGCTGCAGAAGGAAAGCAGCTTAGTTTCACAGTCAAAAAAGAACCAAAACCAAACACTACAAAACTGTGAACTGTCTTTATAGACACTGTATCTGCAGAGCATTTATGCCCAACTTTTACTTCTCAGATTGCTAAATACAGTGACAATTAATTCTGACTCCTATTATTCAGCTGCCCTTGTCGTGGCATTACCAAAGCTGGTCCAGGACAGTAGTTTGATTTGCCAAGAACTAGCTAAGTCCAAGAAATTCATGTGAAACTTCTCACTTTTAAGATACTACAAAGACAAGCTGCTGACAACAGAGATGCTCGCATTTCTCCTGCTCCTAATCTTCTTTTCCCCCTGGTCTGGACACACTTGCTTAGTGCATCTACTGTGGTCACATGCTGAGTTTGGTCAGACCGGTCACCAATCCCTCTCTCTCAGCCTGTCAGAAATATAATTCCTAAAAGTAAGCTGTGTTAAAGTTCCTGCTGTATATTTATTCAAGTGTGTAAAAACCACTTAAGTTTCTTTTCTCATCTGAGCTTTTAGGCAAAACAAAAACAGGGAAATTGACAAGTGTTTCCAGCAAATCTTTGTTAAGTGGCAATGGCTGTACAAGCTCATAGCCTTAGCTGTGCTGTGCATTTTGTACATGTACTTCTGGAAAGGGTACATGCCAGAAAAAGAAATGGCAAATACTAGGTACACACAAGCATACAAACATACAGCAGCAGCACTACAAGCAAGCCTGATGGCCTTGCGAATTAGAAGCATGCAAATTCTCAACCACAAATAAAATTATGAAATCTTGAAGACAGAAATTACTTTGTATGTTTAGAGAAGACCAGTTAAGATGATCAAACACAGTTTGTAACGACTTCATACATGGATTACGGCAAATAGTAACCAAAATATTATGAACATTTTCAACACATGCACCATATACTATCTTCACCTTAAGTCACTTTTAAAGACAGGACTGGCAAGAACTTCAGGAATCACAGATGATTCAAATTATCTCTTCATAGTAATGGTATGCTAATATTTGCTTCTCAAAATATTAAATTGTGCCATTTCACCAACAGCATTATTTTACTTAATCCTAATTCCATTACATAGTATACCAAGCAATTAGCATTAAAAAGAATTTCTACTTAATCTCTAACAAGTTAGTATTCTTCACCCGAAATAAAAAAAAAAAAATTCTTGGACTGTCAATATGTTCAGCATCCATGAACTGTTATATTGTTGATCATCCCCAGAAGTCCACAACCATGTCAGTGCAGCCAAGTTCTAACAGGAGGCTTAGACAATAATTCTTTCACAAAACAGTAACTACAAACCCCCAAATTTACAGGTAAGATAACCAAGATCTTTAAACAATGGAAAGAGTTAATTTAAAAAATTCACTCAAACTAGCTGGTAGGCAAGTGATAGGGGGTGTCTGTAACCCCTTTTTAGCAAGATCAGAAGATGCAAGCTATCCACAGCCTAAATATGCCAATCTACATTACTAACTGTTACAGTTATGAGAAAAAGCAAGAAAAAAGCTTAGAGATATAAACTGATGCAGTACTGCTTGAGTTTGCAGACACAGACCACCAGGGTCTCTACCACAACTAATACTTTCCCCAAACAATAGAACGTGATTAACAGTATTGTCGAATGTCACAGATGTCAGTCAGAACCCTGATGCAAGAACACCACTACATCATCTCAGCTTCACCCTACTGTTTCTTGAGTAAAGGCAAGCACAAAAGGGAAGGAGCCAACCCTACAAATGAAGAAGGGCAGAAGGCAACAATACTGAGGCAGAACAGTAATCACTACCAAAATGAAATACAAAATATTTTGTCTCCAGTACTCAAGACAAGTTTCACACTTCAAATAGCTACCAAAGACAGAATATACTCAGTCACATTCCAAGAGTGATATTTCCTTAGCACTTCAGAACCAGCTATATCTTCTCATTAGTGAGTTCATCCTGTTCTCAGATGTTGGGTGCCCAACAATGAAAATACTTACGTACTTACTCACAGTATTTTTGTTACTCCAGCAGCTCATTACCAGCTACATTTTTACACATAAATTATAGGCAGAGTTGTCTAATGAGTCCTGTAATTACACTACCTACCACTTTCTAATATATACACGTGGTTTTATCTGCACTTTTAAATTTTTTTAACTATTCAGTATGGCTTTAAAACTAGCTGTGTAGTTAACTTAGAGGGAGGAAGGGTATTAAAAGTCACTAAAAATTATTCACCTATGCCTGGAAAAAAGGCAAGAAGCAACCTGCCAGTCAAAATTAAACAGATACAAGTATCTCCACAATGGATTCTTCAACTTCAGTATCTGGCCTAAAACACACTCTGAATTATCTTAGTAGCTTCAGAAACAATAAACATATCTGGTGCTATACTGTCTAATGCATCACTAGCACATTAGTGCTATGCCAGTAACATGATCAATAAAACCAGACAAGCAGGGAATCCAAATGGGCTGAAGCATAGTAGAAACCCACAGAATGTGCAGAAATGTAAATAATCCTTTAACTGTCTCTAATCCTCTGAATGCCATCAAACCACACTTGAAGCTTGCTATAAAAATCCTGCTAAGATCTTCCAACATTCTGTTTTAAACATGCTCCTGGGTAGATGAACTCCCTAACCCAGACCACCCTTAATCTCAGGCACCAATTTAAGGCTATGGTACTGCGGGTCTTTTGTCACAATATTTAACTCCTATCCTTTTTTTTGCAAGTAAAATCTTACTAACCAACAAACACGTCTATCTTGGAAAGAAAGCTACAAATGAGGCAAATTAGGGGATGAAGCCAGACACGAGATGACACTTTTATTTCCTTCAGTATTACCAAAATACACATCAAGTTATTGTTAAAATAACCTTGTATTTCCAAAATTCTGAACAGTTTTTGTAGCCCTCAAGTTTGGCCTAAATTAAGCAACCTTACTTGTTCTTTACCAACTGTGTTAACATTATTCTTGCTATTCCTCCCTCCTTCTGAAGAATTACCATGCTCAAATCTTCCTCTGCCAAGATTCTGATGAGTGGGGAGCAAAGGCCAACGTACATGCAATCCCCAGATCAAAGGGACATGCTGTGAAACAAAACCCAGAATTTAACAGGGATTAAAGTTTGATCAAAGTGTCATTGCTCTGGAGATGGCAGTTGGTGAATGAATGAATGTTACATACATATAACATGTTTGATTGTCAAAGGCAGTCATTCCCTTTCAGAAGAAAAAAACCCCAAAAGAATCAATGGTTCCAAATTTCAGATTACTCTGATATCAAGCAAATTTGAAAATTCATACATTTTGTTAGCAAAGTACATAATGGTATCTGTGCATCTGTAATATGCTAATGCTTAAAAGCTTTAATAATTGTATGTGGACAGTTTAACTATGTTGTATACAAGCACAGTAAGACAGAGGAAAAGGGATCAAACTACAAATTTGCCTGAGACAAGCCGGTATTTGCTCATCTAGTTCAAGGAGCTGGGAGATGTCAGCTATCAGGCCAAACATTTAGAGCTTCAAATCTTACTGAGAAGTAACCTCTTCCCCACAGTAAAATAAATAAATTTGGTTATTTGTCCAAGTTGCGGAATGCCAGAAAAAAGCTGTGAATAATTTAGTAATTTGCTGATTTACACAAATATTTATTTACAGAAGATTTGTGCAATTTGGAACACAACCTCTTATACCTCATCACTACTGTGATCAGGGAATAGAAAAAAACTGAAGAGCTGAAAGTTGAAGGTTTCTCTCTGCAACTAAAAAAAAGCCCCAGAATCTAAGAGTACAGAACTTCATTTTCAGAAAGAGGTAGTACAGAAATCAAAATACAACTCTTTTCTGGTTTGCTTTTCATTCTGATGAGCAATCTAATGATCCTGGTATACACATCAGGAGTTGTAAAATCCAGGTTTTAGATACAAACTAGGTTATACAGCCTCCAAAATTTAGTTTTAAATTTGCATGTCAGAAAGGAAAAAAATATAGACATATCTGAACCACTACCATCTTTGCATGGCAACCTCTATTTAGAAGTACTGCAAATTGGGTGTATGAATACAGGAAAGATGCAGCATTAACAAAGCCCATGCTAGAAAAACATTTCAATTAGTTTTAAAACACAGCTGCTATATGTGTTTTAAAACACAGCACTAAAGTAAGACTGAAAAGTACTTTGGCTAGTTTATCTTTAGCTCTAGGAAGAGCTATATATATTGTGCTCTGCTGCCACTTCCATGGCACTCATGAGGATGTGAGTGATATTTGGATCTGCATGACTGATAGGTCATCCACAGCAAGCTATCAGCTGTTTGCTCACAGTTCATGGCTCCAAAGTAGCTTTGTTATCCTCTGCAGGTGAGCCTGACATGTAAATAAGTGTATTACAGAACAAAAAGAAAATTTTGAACCTTAGGAACTAGACTGAATATGTCTGAACAGAATTTGAGGTGAAATACATCAAGAGTCAATGCAGTAACAGTTTGAAAACCAAACCCTATCCTTCCCGAGAAAAGACTGGAAGCTCCAAGTAAGCATTCAGGGCTGTTTCAAAATGGCACCGAGACCAACCCAGAAAGCATCTGCTACGTAAATTGTCTGAAGAAGTTCTATGTCATAGTTTATGGACTACTTGCAAGAAGAACACAGAACTAGACAGACTTCTGCCTTTTCCTTATACATGACAAAAGTTATGAGCTTCTCTGTAACACTCTCTCTGGAGATCCACAGCACCATTAAAATAGATGTTGAAGAAGAAAGTGGGCAAGAAGTTCATCTACTGTGCTCCATTCATGGAATACGTTAAACTGAGACCGTTTTGGAATTTTGAAAAAAAAAAAATCATCGTAGAATATAAAGCAAGAATGTTTGCTTGTACATTTTATAATTCTTTGATCAGACAAATGCTGTCATTTACAACTGTAATTCACTCTGAACTTGTTTTTATTCTAAAAATATTCCGATTTTAAATCAAAGCTTGCATATGCAATACTTGCAACTTTGATATTACAGCACTGAAAATCTAAATATTTGATCTGTTAAAGACATACTAAAACATAATAGGCCAGAGGGAGCACAGAGAACATACAAAAGAACTATGAAATACTGCATTCTTGCTTAGCTTTCAGTACCAAAAGGGTTAGCATTTATTCATGTACCTCAAGAACACTGTAGCATGATACTCTTCAAACACCAAACATTTTCAATGTATTGTCATCCAACTTTAACTCATTAAATGCCACTGTCATTGACACCTGTACATAAAATATCTGCCTGATCAAATGAGAACATTGCAAAAAATGCCCCCTCAAAGATGTAATGCACTCATATAATCAGGACATCTATTTCCAGAGATAGTACGTAATATCTGCATCTTTTTTAAGCATAGTAATACTGCTGCTGAACGGAATTTTATGAAAATCTAATCCAACAAAGAATTTTCAAACCTGATTTGCTTTTAATTAATCTGTTAACATTCATGAGAAATATCTGAAGGAAGGAGATTTCATGTCTTGATCATTTAAATTTATTTTAGTAAAATTTCCCATTTAATGTAAAACCAGTCCTAAGAAACCAAAAGAAGATTTTCGTTCCCTTGGTAGCTTCACTACTTTCTGAATTTTCAACTAGACGATATGTCTCACAAGTGAAATCCTCATAGCAGCTCCCTAAGCCCAAGGATAGCTGTAAATCTCAGGTCACTTTAGTACCCAGTATCCATTCTTAATCTTATTTCTCCTTCTGCCTCTCTGATCACTCCAGTGTAACCACTGTATTTAGATCATATTGTTCTTCCAACTTAACTTGTAATGTACCATGGGGAATTCTTTGCTTCTTAAGTTTGTCTGGAAAAGCAATATGAAAAAACAGCCTGCTGGGGGGAGGGCAGGTGCAACCTAAGTCTAATGCGCTACAAGATGAAATGTAGTTCTCCACAGAAATGACAAACACTACAGAAAGCATTGGTACAAACAGGTGACATATCAGTAGCATTCAACAACATATGGAAATGTATGTTTTAAATATGTTACCTGAATTGTGAAAAGAGCTAGTATCTTTTACTGAATCAACTGATAAAACTGAAAGAAAAGATGAGCCTTCGGGCTCACAAACATTTTTCAGATCTGGAATAAAAGCAGACATCCTCAAAAACAAAAATAAGAAGTATTCTGCCTTTCACTCAATGTGTGAGTTATACTATTTGATCTGAAAAGCAGTTGGTAGTTGTATAATAAAAGGGATGAGGAGTGTCACCACTTGGTCTTTCCCTTTATTATTTCCCACCAAAAAGAGAGAGGAAAATTTTGTGTAGGCAGGGCCAAGTTAATGACAGACAAAAGAAGTAAAATAGTCACACAGAGGAAAAATCACTGTTTCACAGCTTCAGTATTTCATATTCCACTAAGCTTTTGCTGCTTAAAAGGTCTGAACATCTTGGCCAAATCTCTAGCACGTTCTACAATGGATATATATAAATTTTAAAATAAAAAAAGGGGGCGAGGCAACCTTCATGTTTGCATTGGTCACTGATGACACCAACTCTCAGCACCAACTCATTCCTTCTAGGCCACAGTGATAGTTCTCATGCAGCAATATGCCACTTCAGTACTCTGCATTAAGAACAGAAATGCTGGATGTTTTTCCTAAAAAAAAAACCCCAACAAAACAAAACAAACAACAAAAAAAAAAAAAAACACCAAAAAACCCCAACCTAAAAAACAGCAAACTCTCAATAATTTATCTGGGTGACACTGCTTGCTGACATTATGGAGCATCAGTTAACAGAAAACCTCTCCCCAGGGTCAGAGTGAAGTCATCACATACATACACATATAAAAACAGCAGAGGAAAAAAGCATTTATTAGAAAATTTAATGCGACATTTCAAAAATACAAAACAAAATCATGAGGTATTCTTGCTTTCCTTTCTGTTATCATTGCAGGAAGCAAACCACCAAGGTGTAATTGTAGCATTCATAATGGAATTTTAGACAAATTTCAGGTTAACTGATCATCCTCAAGAAAACATGGCATTAAAAATTAACTGTTCCACTGCAAGAAAACACATCTTTTTTGTAGCAAAACTCAACAACTCGATTTTCTGGTTGGGAACTCAACACTTCCTCTGACAAAGCTTACAGAACCACAGAAGTTCCCTGCTTTACCCCACCGGCCTATTTTCACATTCTCTAAATCAGGGCTTTTTTGGATTGTTTTTCTTTTTTAAATCAAGCCACTGAAAAAAAGCCACACTACTTAATATTGAAAAAGAGGTGTGCAGATTAACTCCTGTGCTTCCTCTATTATGCAAGTCATGGTTACCCATCATCCTGACAGTGATTTTAATATTTTATGGTTGATAATTTAGACTCAGTTTGGTTTGTTTGGATTTTTTTTTTTTTTTTTCACATTTTATAATGATATGGTTAGAAGCATTCACCATGGCTCAGTTCAAGCCTTTAGGCTGTTGAAGCCTGGGCAGCTAACTGGATTCCCCCAACTTTTCAACCAAAAGAGGCATAAAAAAAAAAGTTAGTCTCTCTGAATGTTACTTCGGTCCCACTACCTTGCTGAGTTCAGTTCAGAGATAAGATTTTCAAGACCTGAAGACAGATTTAAAAGGTTTCCTATTCTGGGGGTCAACCACTACAGCTTAAAGGTCTGTTTTACTCATCTTAAACACTTCATTATTTAACCTAAAAATTAGACTATTCATAACTATAAATGCACAGAAAATAGTGAAATTGAGGAAACAAAAAGAAGTTAATCAAGGACCAAAAGTTAAGATTTTTTTAAAAAGTTAAAGTTGAAAAACATAGAAAAACGGTTCTCAACTGACCTCTTTGTCTGGTGTTAAAGTGCCTTCATCATTCTGATCTGTGGACAAAGATGTCCTCCTTCTGTTGCCAGTTGGTGAACGGGATTCAGAAGGGACCTACACAGAGATCACATATATCCAGAAAAATATTAACAGCAGAACTAATTATTCCATATCATAATTTACTTCAACAGTTATTAACTGTAACACCTCAGTAAAGTCCAGTCTAGATGTTCCTTTTAAACAACCAGCTCCACGTACTGTCTGGGAAAGTTCTACCTTACTACAAAGTCTCCAGAGCCGACTACATCATGAAGCAGCCACAAGAGCACGTCACAAAATCAGGTAGTTTGATTATTTCTGACCATGGTCCTTTTACACCAGATTTGAAACACAAGCCTCATAATACTTTAGGAACATAGTACAGTTGCTTCAGGTTTAAAAGTACTGCAAACTGACAGGGATTGAAGCATTTACATATGGAATACCATCTGATTCCTTGAAAAAATTAAAAAAAAAAAACCCAACTGACAAAAGAAGAATAAAACCCACCGCTTATAAAATTGAATCTAAACAAAGGGCAGAAGAAGGTGACACATTTTATGTCAATAGGAACTTGTTCCTGTCAACACTGAACATCTATTCAAACAAATTTCACGTCATGCTGAGTGAGGTTGCAACAAGCCAGATCAACCCAACCCAAACCTAGTTTGCCAGCCTCATATTTCAAAATTCAAGCTTTTATGTACAAAGAAACTAATTACCAAGATCTCTCATTATGTATACTGTACAATATAAAGCAGAATGAACACTCAAATCACCTGCACAGACCAGAATCTTGGCTACTAGGAGCAATCGTTTCTCTACTTGAGAGAACCGGTACACACCATGGGGGAAGCTGTGGCATTGCCTGCATGACCATGGAGAAGACATGAAGAAAATGGGATGGAAAACCTATCTACCTCCTAGAAAAGCGGGTATGTGAGCTGGAAGGAAGAACAAGTACAGAACATCGTCTTTTCAGGAGAAATGCTACTCCCGTTTCGAGTTATCAAGATGAGGCTGAGACCCATGCACACCACACTAAGCCATTTGTCATTAACAGGTATTATGACCAACATTAGAGGGGCCCTGCCTCCAGCCAGGCGAAGGACAGGGACAACCAAGTTTACCTGGTGTGTGGATTCGATGGCCTGGTACATCTGACCCCCAGCAGTATAAGGCTCTAGTGGACACTGGTGTGCAATGCACCCCAATGCCATCAAATTTTAAAGGAGCAGAACCCATTTGTATTTCAGGAGTGACAGGGGGGGTCAGCTGTCTGTATTGGAGGCCAGGGTGAGCCTAAGTGGAAAGGAGTGGGAAAAACACCTCATTATGACTGGCCCAGACACTCCATGCATTCTTGGCATAGATTATCTCAGAAACAGGTATTTTAAGGACCCGAAAGGTTATCGGTGGGCTTCTGGTATAGCTGCCTTGGAAAGAGAAGGAATTAAACAGCTGTCTGTGTTGCCTGGTCTCTCAGAGGATCCTTCTGTTGTGGGACTGCTGAGGGTTGAAGAACAAGGGGTGCCAACTACCACTACAACTGTGCACCGACGGCAATACCGCACCAATCGAGACACTGTAATCCCAATCCATAAACTGATTCGTCAGCTAGAAAGCCAAGGAGTCATCAGCAAGATGTGCTCCCCTTTTAACAGCCCCATATGGCCAGTGTGAAAGTCTAACGGAGGATGGAGATTGACAGTGCACTATCGTGGCCTGAATGAAGTCACGCCACTGCTGAGTGCTGCTATGCCAGACATGTTGGAACTGCAATATGAACTAGAGTGGAAGGTCGACAAGTGGTACGCCATGATTGATATTGCCAATGCATTTTTCTCCATCCCTCTGGCAGCAGAATGCAGGCCACAGTTTGCTTTTACCTGGAGGGGTGTCTAATACACCTGGAATTGGCTGCCACAGGGGTGGAAACACAGTCCCACCACTTGCCATGAACTGATTCATGCTGCACTGGAACAAGGTGAAGCCCCAGAACATTTACAGTACATTGATGACATCATTACATGGGGCAATACAGCAGAAGAAGTTTTTGAGAAAGGGGAGAAAAATAATCCAAATCCTTCTGAGAGCTGGTTTTGCCATAAAAGTCAAGGGGCCTGCACAAGAGATCCAGTTTTTAGGAGTAAAATGGCAAGATGGATGTCGTCAGATTCCAATGGAGGTGATTAATAAAATAACAGCTATGTCCCCACCAACTAACAGAACAGAAGTGCAAGCTTTCTTGGGCATTGTGGATTTCTGGAGACTGCACATTCCAAATTACAGTCAGATTGTCAGCCCTCTCTATCAAATGACTCAGAAAAAGAATGATTTTGTATGGGGCCCGGAGAAGCGACAGGCTTTTGAACAAATTAAGCAGGAAATAGTTCACGCAGTAGCCCTCGGGCCAGTTTGGACAGGGCAAGCTGGGAAGAATGGCCCTACCTGGAGTCTCTTGCAGAGAGCATCAGGGGAGACTCACAGTCGACCTCTGGGGTTTTGGAGTTGGAGATACAGAGGATCAGAAGATTGCTACACTCCAACTGAAAAGGAGATACTGGCAGCATATGAAGGGGTTCCAGCTGCTTCAGAGGTGATAGGGACTGAAGCACAGCTTATCCTGGTTCCCCAATTGCCAGTGCTGGGTTGGACGTTCAAAGGGAGCGTCCCCTCTACACACCACTCAACAGATGCCACGTGGAGTAAATGGATCGCATTAATCACGCAACAGGCTCAAATAGGGAGCCCCAGCCATCTGGGAATATTGGAAGTGATCACAAATTGGCCAGAAACCAAAGAGGAGGCCCCACCATATACTGAGCTACCAGACAATGTGCCCAGAATTACTCTGTCCCAGGTGCAGAATCCGGCATCTGTCCTTGTGCCATTCTGTGCCACCGATGAGTGCCGAATGCTCCAATCTATCCAGATCCCTCTGCAAGGCCTCTTGTCCCTTGAGAGAGTCAACAGCACCTCCCTGTTTAGTATCACCAGCAAACTTACTACCCGTGCATTCAACTCCTGCCTCCAGATCACCGATGGAAATATTGAACAGAACTGTCCCTAGAACTGAGCCCTGAGGAACAGCGCTGGGAGCCGGTCACCAGCCACATGTAGCCCCGTTCACTGGAACCCTCTGAGCCCTCAGCCAGTTCTTCACCCAGCGCACCGTGTGCCTGCTCATCCCACAGCTGGACGACTTGTCCAGAGGATGCTGAGAGGGAGAGTATCAAAAGCCTTATTAAAACCCAGAAAAATTATATGGAATAGTATCGTCTACCTTCCAGTCAGCAGGGACCTCCCCAGCCTCCCAAGATGATTGAGACACATCCTGCTGTAACATCCACTAGCACCTTCAGAACGCTGGGATGAAACCCCTCAGGGTCCATGGAGTTACGAACATTTAACTGACACACGATGTCCCTTACAACTTCAGTGTCCACTAATGGAAAGTCACTGTTCCCACAGTCATGGTCCTCTGACTCAGGGGACCAGGCAGATCAAGGTCTATCAGTATTATTCAAGAGTGAAGGCAAAAAACACACTAAAAGTCTCTGCATTTTTCTTCATCCCTATTTATCAAGTAAACATCTTCAAGATTTGGTCCAAGGGACACCTGGAATTGCAATAGCTTTTTTTTTTTTTTTAACTCCATGTCAGCATGGAGCATGTCAGATGTGTTCTTCAGCCTGTGAGGGGCACAGCACAGGTATTTTCAACCTGGCAGATGACATCAGTTAGCTAACCCTTCATATGAAAGTTGTAGGCCTAAAGGCCTTCTCATAAAAAGTGTTGTTACACTTGAGAAATTTTACGTCCAGATTTAATCAGTCTTAGGTCAGTAAATTTAGTCTGGGGCACTACAAACCCGACTACAAATAACAAGTTCTAGGTTCCAAAGCAGAAGATATGAATAGAGCAGAGAGGGTATGGTGAGCCAAGTCTGTCTACAACAGGGTACAGGAATGAAAAGGGCAAAAATGAATGCAAACAAAAGTCTCATAAAACTAAGAAATGTTAAGTGTTTGGTTTGAAAATATCTCGATAGCAAGTAGCTGATACTCTGTATGATGAGAGAGTACCCAGTAAGTGGAATGCACTTTAAGGACCTGAATTACTAAAAGCAAGGTAACAAAAGTATATTCCACACACCCTCTGCAAAACTGCGGTACATTTTACAGGCTTCAAAATCTTCTCACTCCTTCCTCAATTACAGAATCCATTTTCAAATGAGATAAGAGGAGTGAGCAGACCAGACTATTTTACTTTTAAAATCAAATTTAAGTCCAATTTCCCTCTAGTGTTACTTGAGAGAAACTGAAGAATAAGCAATACTGCAAGACAACTATTTTACACAAAAATAAAAATCTGTTCTCACTTTCTGCTTCTGCTTTTCCATTCATATCAACTCATGAGTTACATGATCTACTCCACCCACAGTATAGCAGATTAAGGGAAAGTATCATTTATCGTAAAATCTCGTATTAGGTTTAATTAAATTTGTCAATGTTAATTTTAACAGCCAAATAAATACTGCAAACATATTATGTTGTTGGGTGCACATGCGCACTCAGGCCCAGATTTATTCACAAGGCTGATTTTCAGCAAGTACCGACCCGTTAACACATGCACTGAATATCCTGAACTAAGTGGGTTACAATATTGTGTGCAAGATATAATCTAGCTGCTGCTTATTGGAAATAGTAAACTCTGCAGCTCAGTCTCGTTACACTGCACCAAAAGTTCACGACACACACCAACTCAGGACAGTACTCTAAACCCTCACTGAAAAAAAAATGTACTTAACTTCACTAACTAGAGAACACCCAGAGTTAACAACTATGAAAGTGCTCAAAATAAAACAAGCTACATAAAGCTTTACAGTCGATCCATTTCCAAAATACTGCCCCTGTTTGACAAACGAGTGATTTAAAAAATACTACATAGCCAAACGTCAGCAGTTTTGAAACCATGGTCTAATACTGAGACTATGCAGCGTCAGATGTCCCAGTGGTTCAAATTACATTCAGATGAAGCCTAGGCAACAGATCACGTACTTGTAAAATTAACCAAATTATCTGCCTATTGCTTAACATTTACAGGATACAGAGTTTATACGAGTTTTATTCTTCTAGACTCCAGGATGCAAAGGATACTTAACCCAGCAAAAATCCAAAGAAACACAGGTAGACATTATCTTTTTCAGCACAGAGTTTGCCCATGCAAAGTTAACTTGCCAAAGCCCTCCTACCCAAATTTGAAACGGTAGAAGGAGTTTATTCTCCTTCGACACATGCATGAAATCATCACACGTTTTTTCTGGCCACTGTAACTTTCAGAGATACTCTGGACTCAGGTCATATCTAATGTGCATTATTATCCTTTAACAACGGTAGTTTCTAGAATCCAACACTGATCATGATTTTGTGGAAGTACAGATAGAAAAAAATGACCAATTAAATTATGACCAAAAAAACCCCAACCTTACTCTCGGCTTTACACTTGATTCTCAATTCTTCCACAGTTGAAAAAAAGCAAGAATAAGGTTAAAGTAAGCAGACCAGTCCTCTAAACGATGGAAACAGAAAGGACTTACAAGAATTGGAAGAACAAACATTATGACAAGAGAAAAACATAACTGGTGATCTCAATGCTGGACTGTTACCCAGCACACATGGAAGTGTCGTTCCTTTCAGTGCTGAAGAAGAAACCCACTTCTGTTTCATACGGTTTGATGCTCAAGCACGAGACGGCTTTTGCCTTCCTCCGAAAGACAGCCTTTGTAGAGCGGCCAAAGAGAAAGGCAGCCTCAGGAGCCCCCGGAGAGGCTTCCAGGACAGGAGGCGGCTCGGTAACAACAAAGTTGGCTCTCCAAGTCACAGCGAAGCCGCCCGGCGCTGACAGGGATTGAAGCATTTACATATGGAATACCATCTGATTCCTTGAAAAAATTAAAAAAAAAAAACCCAACTGACAAAAGAAGAATAAAACCCACCGCTTATAAAATTGAATCTAAACAAAGGGCAGAAGAAGGTGACACATTTTATGTCAATAGGAACTTGTTCCTGTCAACACTGAACATCTATTCAAACAAATTTCACGTCATGCTGAGTGAGGTTGCAAC